>NC_090885.1:40028955-40041455 GCF_036669925.1 Montipora capricornis
CAGCGCCCGTTCATCCTCGGTGTGATCGCAATGAGGTTTGACAATGTCTTGCTCCAAACACGTAGGGCAAAGAGGGAAGGTGAGCTTTCCTCCACAGTGGTAAGGCAAGATGGGGTGACACAAATTCTTTGGTGGGACGATGGTGCACAAAGCCAGACCAAAGTACTCCAAGAGGTCGGTGGTGCCGGGTTCATAGATGAACTCAGGATAGCCGATGAGATACATTCCATTCTTATTGACCCACGGGTAGAGGGAAGTGTAGTCCACATACCGGATTTCCTCACCGACTCGAACCTTGTAGTAAAGGTAGGAGGCATTTGTGCGTCCTCCAAAGAAGGCGAGGATTCATGGGTTTGATGACTGGAAGGGTTTTGAAGAACTCAGCCAAGCGAGGATCTGCTTTCTTTCGCTGCTCCCACTCACATTCCCAGAGGGTCATGACATGGTATTATAGGTCTCGAAGACTCTGAAGACGTTCCATGGTGGTACGTCGGACATCATCCATACATCACTTTCGACGACATTGCAGGCTAAGTTAATGATTCTACTGTGTCCACCAGAGAAATCTACGCATTTCCACTACCCTGTCGATCCTAAGAAAATACGCGCAGAAGGCTCTATGCACAAAGACACCACTTACCAGGGGAGACAGGCAAGACTTTTACCGACAAGGAAAATAAAACGGAGCGGAGAAATCTGCCCATTTTCCGACTGGGATTGCCATACGGCAACCCAGTAATAATCGATAATACGAAGATAGTGATCCGAAACTTTCCGACAGGCAATCGACACGCGTGCCTACCCACCCACCCACTCACTCACCCAAGAAATCCAAAATTTCGCCGGTATGCGGGACGCCTTACCACAAGAAAGTCATGCTTAAGAAAGGGGCAGGCAAGGTCAGTGTCGCCTAGCGGCTCGCAACAAATAAATTTTTTTAAACCTAAAAATGATTTTAAGTGATACTTTATCTCAAATTTTTTCAAATGGAAAATTGTCACTCTTTCCGTCATAAAGTGTCCACTTGATTTTCTGGCCATTTTCAAAGAAAGTTGAAAGCAGAAATACAGGCCTTATATCAAGTGTCCCTCTTGGTCGAATTCACGCAATCCTAGAACCAACACCAGCAATTTTTTGCAACTCAGTTCTATAATTGGGTGAATGCACTATTTACACAATTAATCACTGGGTTGCCATTATGCAATCCAGTCAAAAACTTAGTGGCATTTTTCGATTTTTATATTTTTTCCTGTGTCGGAAATCGGGAAGTTGCACAATAGGCTTTTTCCTGTCACTCCCCTTTTAAGCATTGTCTTTGTGCTCAGAGTCTTCTGTGCCTATATCGTTTGTAGGTTTCAAGCACTTATTGGGGACACCGCTGTACAGAAATCAAATCAAATCAACTCCAATCTCGTACCCAGAGTCCTCGGGCTTTTTGGCCAGCGGGTGAGCGCCCGGAGAGACTCTGAGATAATCGACTCCATTTTCCCAGAAAACATGGGTTCTGGTCTTATTACGTATGCTTGAGTTTAAACGGAAACAGAAAAGAGAAAAGCGTAAACAGTAGAAATGGCGGGTTGAAAGTGTTCGAGAAACAAGAATTTTAGCCTTACACACAAAGAAACTGGAGAATGATCATTGGCTTGCTGTAAGAGCAAGTGAAGATGAAACCTCTGACGCTTTCGGTAAGTGTATTTTTAGTGTTTCAGCGTACATTCCATCGTTCAGAATGCCATCGTGCAAGCAACACGATCGACACATTTTTTGTGGAAACGACACAAATGTCCTCTTCTACTACAATTTGATGTTTCCGTAATTCTGAATGGCTTCGACAAGACCTTATTCCACGGATTTCTCCTCAAAGAGACTGATGTATTGTTTTCCCACGGTACTTTTGCAACAGCAACAGCAATCACTTTTTAGCAGCGTGGGAAAATTCCCGTGCGTTATAAGACATAATTCAAACCTCGTCGTTTTATTATTTTTGTGATTTATATATTTCTGAGGTAGAAAAAATCAAACAGCACTGAAACTAGTTTTAGATTTTCTTGAGTGAGGCTCCTGAGTGAATTCTGGGGCTTCCGAATTACTGACCTACTTCCTGTCGGACTGCCACTGTTACGCAAGCGGCCAATCAAAATTATAGTTCAAGTCGATTATCCCAGAGTCTCCCCGGGCGCTCACCCGCTGGCCAAGAAGCCCGAGGAGTCTGGGTACGAGATTGAATCAACTCATATCAAATTATAATCTCGTACCCAGATCTCCCACGGTCATACTGAAGGAAGATCTGGTAAAGTTGGATTTCGAGCATGCTCAGTGCCAGCGAGGCCTCAACTGTAAAGCTTTTCCGGCGTCGGAAAAAAAAAACAAAACTTTCCTCCGCACAACAGCACATGAGCTTGCGAAAACCAAACCTTCACTAAGTGCCCCGCGAAATAAGCCAATCGGAGCGTAGATTACATTGCCCCAACCTTTTTTTAGTAGCCAATGAAAAATGGTGGACTGTCGAACTTTACCAGATCTCACATTTCCAGTAACAGAGTGAGATCTGGGTACGAGATTAATCAAATTACAGTTTGGTTTCTGAGAAGAGGGGAAAGTTGCAGTACCCGGAGTAAAACCTCTCGGAGCAGAGTAAAGAACCAACAAACTCAAGCCATATATGACCTCGAGTCTGGGAATCAAACCCGGGCCACATTGTTGGGAGGGGAGAGCTCTCTCCACTCGTTAAGGGGCGTGGCACTTAACTACAGAAAGACAATGGTTGCTAAGGAAACCTTTTTTTGTCAAGAGCCCTACAAAAAGATTGCATGGATGGTTCTTTGAAGTAACTTTTTCGATGGAAATCTGACATCAATTCAATCAGAAGGCGCATGCTCAACTTGTCCCAGTCCTCATCCGTGCGTTTCAGTGAAAAAGATGTAAAAACTCTTAAGGAAGAAGCGGTATTTCACCGGATGGGAACCGTCCCATCATTTTTCGTAAACTGTAGCATGAAATTTCTATTGAAGTGATATTTTGAAAAGTGTATCAAAGGAGGGCCTTATGACGTTATTTTTTATTTCTTTATTACCAGACATAACTAATCGATGACATCAATGACATCAATGAAATCAATGAGTAATCAATAGGTAATCGATAGGTAATCAGTTGATTAGTCATTGATTATTGCCGATGATCAATGAGTAATCGATGACTAATCGACAGGCCACAAAATTTTCGGTCATCGATTAGTCATTGATTGCATTGATTAGTCATCGTTTTTCATCCATTACGCATCGATATTATCTCGTGGCTGTAAAACGGTATTTGGCGAAGAAAAACAAACTTAAAACAACTTAAATGTAAACAGATGTTTCCTGGTTTATTCTTTTCAGCTAGTAGTACATAGAAATTAAGCTTCAGAAGGTTCTCCATTATATAACTCTTTGCCGTTTCTTGTTGAACCACACCTTAACGGTTGCCCCGTCAAGGTTGTTCATATTTGCAAATTCTTCAATAACTCCGTGCGATGGATACTTGCTCTCTTTGTACAAGGCCTCAAGGGCCATTTTCTGCAAATGCGAAAATTTCGTCCTCCTATTTGCGGTTGATGAAGTAGCTCGCTTCCTTTTTCCTTTAAAACAAAAACAGAACAACTTTAATATGCAAAGCGACGGAGCACTCATGTCATGAAAAAAAAAACATTTCTATGAACGATGTCAGCGCAGTACACAAGGCATATGGACTTTGCAACGGAAATAGTTCTTGTGACTTGATCAAATTACACGTGTTCAAAAGTGATTCATGTACCTTGAATCTTTCCTCTCAGATCCCCTATGGGATCTTCTTGCTGTAGCCAGTTCTTTATTCTTCGGTAGGGCTCTCTTTCTTCCTCTGACAGTTGTTCAAAGGTCTTAGGTTTGTTGAGAATTTCGGATTCTCTACCCTGGGATCTTTCCAACACGTAAAGAGTTGGGTTAAGTTAAATATTGCATAATTGAGAATCATCTGTATTTGTGATTAGCACTTTGCGCCTCGACATTGTCAACAGGAATTTCACTGAGATACAAGCAAAATTTACGTTTAACACAGCTAAAAGAATCACAAACGAAAAAAATGGTACAAGAAAGCAAGAAGTGTCTTTTGTGTGCATTATAATAGTCGATGAGTAATCAATGGGTCATCGATGAGTAATCAATTACACCAATGAGTAATCGATGTCATCGATGAGTAATCGATAGGCCAGGATAGGCCACAAAATTTTTGGGCTTCGATTACTCATCGATTACTCATTGATCATTGCCAATAATCAATGACTAATCAACTGATTACTCATCGATTACTCATTGATTACTAATTGATGTCATTGATCATCGATTAGTTCTGTCTGGTTATTATCTTTATTATTTTTTATTTTTTTGAGGAATAACTTTTTTTCTGAAGGGAAAGGATGGTATTGGCCATTCCATAGTTTCTCTCTTAATGGCGCTGGCATGATCAGTTGAGGGTTGCCCTTTGGCCATTTGTCGCAACTGTTTGTGAGGTGGCAATAGCGCAATCCGATCTTATAGCTCTTTCTAGAATGACAAGAGACACATGAGATAGGCGAAGGGTCACTGAGGCTCATTGTGTTTAGCTACGGCGCACTGACACACGCCAACAAACCCGAAACAGCTGTCTGCGTCTGCTTTCTAGCGCTGATCATGCTAGGTTTGGCCGACAGCAGTTCCATTTTGAAGAGAATGCCTTCGTGAACGTTGATTGATCTGTCAGAACATTGGTGTGTTCATGCTTAATCACTGTTTGTGTTGATCCAACGTAATGCATAGCATGGCCATTGCAGTATTTAGTGTTTTTTTTTAATCCATGCTACAGGTTTTGTGTTAGACTGTCCTCGTATTGTTGCGTTAAAAATTTGTGAAAAACATTTGTGAAGAATTTGTGAAAAACATATTTAACTCGCTGAGTTTTTAGACATTTTCTGTTTTGGTAACGTGATTTACCAAAGATGGTTGTGAGTCGACCCAGACAAAGAAATGTTGAATAGAAGACATTTGGCAAAGGGACTCGAGAATGATTATTTGAAGGGGTCCATAGCAACAGTTTGGTAGTTAAGAGCCACCCCCTTAACCTACCTGAACTCAATAAATTGTGACCTGTCGGAAATTAACTCAACCCAATCTAGTGCCGTGTTGAGAATTCCGAAATATAACACTTCTTTCAGGTTATCATAAAGGCATCAGTCCTGCTGGCGGGGTTGGAAACCACGTTATTGCACATGAAAAAAACAGCTCCCGCTCTACCAACACAATCAGGAGCTCGACCATGGATTGCACCCTGGATAACTTCAACTGGTGCACAATACAGCAGTTGTAAAATTTTTGAAGCAAATTGTTCCTGTAATAAAGATCAATATCGTACGCATTTGAAGGTTCACCCGAGTCAGTCGTTCCTCTGAGGAAGGTACCATAGGTTCGACTGGTACTTTGAATTACGTCATGAAAGAAACTGATAGTCTTGCTGCTTTGCACAATTGATGGTGGTAATTCATTGTAAATTCCTCCTGTTCTTTTTTTTATTTTTTTTTCAGGTGTACAATTCCCACCAAAGAAAAGAATCTGATTAATATTGACAATGTAGCTTTAATCTCTTCATACGGCATTCATTTTTTTTGTGCTGAAGGGCATGGGTCGCTGATTTAAATAACCGCGCTCTGTCAACTGACTAACTTGTTTTCCTTGCTCCGGAATTAAACCGTCCCCTCCTAGTCCATGTAATTGGCCATCTGGTAGCCTCCTTCTGGTATAAACTTTTAATGTGGTAGTGTTTATTGCGTTGTTTCCTCAGTTTACTCAAGGACCCCAAGCCTCAGGCTTTGAAAACCTTGGTATATAAACATAGATTGTCTCAACAAAACAGGCTTTTATTTTTATAATCTATTCTTGCAAAGAAGAAAACATTCACCGAGGTTGACATCTTTCTCTGTTGTATCTCGATTATTAAAAATTAATTACTTATACACTAAAATTTGAATCAAAATAAAGCCTGAAGCCAAATTCCGTTTGTGTTTTTATTGATATAGCCCAAACTCATATTACAAAATCTAAATTAAAGGAAAGATTGAATTAAAATTTTAGTTTCTAATAAGGAATTATAAATTTTGAAGTAGTGCCCTGTTGGAAAAAAACTGTCGTCAATCTTAATTGCATGCTTTCATAACTCAATTTTTCTTAACGTTTCTGGATTACGGTAGAAGATCTACTTGTATTAATTGCTTTAGTTTACCATTGTAAAAATATTCAGCGGTAATAAATAATCGCTATCATGCTACAGTTCGTAGACAACGGGTGTGAGAAGGTCATTTGATCTTTGCAGGTGCGACAAAAGAATCAAGATGGATCCGTTGTTGAAAACAGCGCTTCTTCGAATGCTTGTTTTCTTAATTTTTGCAGGCGTTGTTCCGTGGTTATTTGTTTTAGTGGAGGACTCAAATGAAGACACAATCGAAGCAAAATATCACCTGTTAAGATCTTTATACCGGTTCATGACGTCGAAATACAACATGACTATGGAGGATTTCAAGAACTTTTCAAGTATGGCATATGATGCCCTGAGCGACACCAGGCCAAGCTGGACCTATGGCGCGGGTCTTAGCTGCGTTCTGCAAGCTATAACTACCATAGGTAAGAAGACTGGACATGTAAAATTCTAAGCCCCAAAGAATAGAAGCAAGTTCTAATTCTACCTTCCCAATTTGTGCCCTTCGTAGTGAACGTAGTGGTTGTGAAGTTCGCGCACTGCATGCTCGCCTCAGGTCCGCGTACTCAGTTTTTTTCTCTACTTTCTGCAGGGTATGGCTCTGTTACTCCTCGTACTTCTGCAGGCCAACTATTGTGCATTGTCGTGGCCTTAGTCGGAATTCCCTTGACATTGCTGTTATTAAAATCTATCGGTGACAGCATTGTAAAGATCGTGAACAATGCGATAGCGAAGTTCGAAAGAAAAATCTTACACACACCAGTACCAAAGAATCTGCAAACGAAAAGTGCTGTGACAGTATTTTTCGTTTTGAATTTTCTGATGATTATAAATGGCCTGATTTTAATGTATCTGGAAGACTGGACATTTGTCAAAGGGATGTATTTCTGGTTTATAGCTTACACTACAATTGGATTTGGAGACTACTTGCCCTTGCCTCCAAGAGCACGGAAAGTGAACATCCATAAAGCGTTGTATTTTAAAAGCACTTTAGATGAGGATATGACTGAAGAAGTAAGCCCAGCAGCCGGGTTTATATATATAGTTTTTCTTGTATTGCACTTGTGCCTAGCCTCCAGTGTTGTAAACTCCATAGTTGTGGCCATAGAGGAGTGGAAACATCGCTCAAAATATCGGGGGTGTGTTCCTCGTAAACTACAGGCACGCTCGAACAGGGAACAAAACAACACATCAACCCAAGGAGAGACCAATGTGGCATATGCAATCACTTTGAGGCTTGGCTTCCAAGAGAAAACATCTCAAGATATCTCGGAATTAGCTAGTATTCAATGACGAAGGACAAATAACCGCAAAATGTCACGGTTGGTGACCTTGCATTTTCAGAGCTTAGATGAATTAGAGACCTAAACTTTCTATGGTGACTTGCAAAAAACCGGTCAAACGAATGAAGACTTTAGTTTCCAAAAAAAGTGTGGTGGTGTGTCGGTGGAAAACAAAACCGGAAAATTTAGTTTTATCACATAAGTTGATAAAGATAGGATTTGTATCGAGGAAACTTGGATTTAATGCCGGCTGAGGTTTCGAGTGTTAGCCCTTCGCTTGGACGATTCGACCTTTATCAACTTGCTTGTACTGTGTATAGTTCACAGAGCTGTAAGGAAGTCGAAAATGAGCTGATAATGCGTGAAGAGGGTTAATTTTAAAATCGCAGCTATGTCCGAGACATCAACAAATGGGCAGTGGCAAATACAGGATTCATCTCCAGATTGGTAGATTGACACGCACTTCAAGAGTTAGCACAAGGCAGCTCATGTTAACCAAAGTGATGTAAATAGACCACCTTAGGAATTGAAAGGGAGGTCGGAAGAAGACTTCTTCATTGGAGAACAATAGAAGACCGAAACGGTCGCTTTGCAAGAACTATTCTGAAGCTCGAAAAATGTCTTGAAAGAAGTGACCATGATGAAACCGTTGAATTTGTTGACAACAGAAGGCATCAAAAATAGTGGGGAAATCAAAAGGCGAAACATACCTGGAAGTTGAAGTTTAATGGCATTTCACTTGTAATTCTTAGTATGTATTGATGCTGCTCATCCTCAATCCATTTGACCAGCCTTTTGTTTGATAGGTAAATAGCAGCCCAAGCAACGTTTACTACGTTTAATTTGAAGAACATGTTCTGATTCAACCCTGACCCTATTCCGTAGTACTTTACCTAAACTGCTCTCATTGCTGTGGCAGACAATCATGTTGTATCTCAATATGTATGATGCTTTAACAAATGTCCTGATTCTGTTTCTTGATCTAGAAAAGGCTTTTGATGCTACTGATCACGAGATTCCTTTGTCAAAATTAAACCTGTATGGGTTTAAGGGTGCAGGTCTTCATGTTTTTAGTAATTACGTATCCAATAAGACTAAGGTTAAAGTGAGTAATAGACACATTACATTCTGAAGAATTTTACAAAGTAAATACTATCCACGGACCATAATCGTATCGCTGGTATCAAAGAGACGGCATAGGGATTTCTTGCAAAACCAAGATGTTGCGAAGCACTGTCACGAATCTAATATCTCACCCTTATCTTACTATAAAAATTGATATTTCGAAAGCATATCATTTCAGCCACATAGTTATGAACCTAACGAAAAACGGCTTTTTCAGAACGTTTAGCGAAACTGCTGAAAGAACCAAGAACCGTAAGATGGCCTTTAGGTAGCAGTGTCCATCCTCGTTTCCTGGGTCTTCAACCAGAGCCTTAGACGTTTGTTTTCAGTACGTAATTAGGATGCACGGGAATCTTGCCCACGTCAACGATTTGGTTTTCCTCGCTCCGGTTTGGTTTGAATCTGCAATATGGCGGGTTGCAAGAATAAAAAGGAAAGGAAAGGAACTTTATTTAAGTGTCTAGTCGTTCTAGCGCTGGAGCTAGAACAAATTGTGGACACTGTAAACTGAGAGGGGAAACCGGAGTACCTAGAGAAAACTTCTCTGTTGTTTGTAAGGAACCAACAAACTCAACCCGCATATGACGCAGAGTTTGGGAATCGAACCCGGGCCACATTGGTGGGAGGCGAGTTCTCTCACCGCTGCGCAATCCCTGTACCCCCCGATATTTTTGAAAGACAAATTCGATATTTTTGAAAGAAAAAATGCGATGGCTAAACTCACTTCGATTTTAGGACTGGAAGTCATTGCCAAACCTCCCTTTTTCGATTAATTCCGTCTCATACAGTCTATGAAAGTCTCACTGCAATACAACCGTGAAGGAAGAAGAAAAACTTGAACATAACCAAGCGACGAGATCTTATTGGAGCCTTGAAGGATTGTTTGTCTTTCCTTAAAGTGAAAGCTCAACCTGTCAGCTAACTTTAACAACAACGTCAAGTTCTCATTTGAGCTACTCAGTTAGGTACTTTTGTGATTCTGAGGGTGGTACCGGATTTCTTTGCACATTTCATAACAATTGATGCCTTTTTGTTGTAGGCCAACCAAGATCATTTATAAGTGTACGAACATAGGTTCCTTTCTTTTGATTATGTTTTGTTCGCGTACTTTGATTGATTTTACTTAGACTGAATCTATTCAATCCTGTTTGAGTGAGTGACCAGTTCCGGAACCACAACTAGAAGCAATGTTTTCTGTTAAATAAATATTTTGCTGTGAATGGAAAAAACGGAGTAAATAAAACCAACATTCTTTTTCAAATGCAGATAAGAGGTTTTTCTGAGAATCATAAAAATAGCCTTTTAAAAAATCTATTTTTTCTTCATTTTAAACTAGTTTTTTAATCACATTCTTGAAGTCTCAACTTTAACATTAATTTGACGAATGACGTTCATATATGAAAATTCACTCTTAAATAACGTGGGGCAATTCAATTTGAGTTTTTTCTCTCGTTATCAACACAGAAAAGCAATTAAAGTGCTGAATTTCACGTCTCGTTATTACAAACCCATTGTTATATTTTCGAGCCATTGTGCGGCTTTATCAAAATATGCAAACTAATCAGATAATCCGTGTTATGAAATCACTCGCAGATCATAAGACTGCAAGAAGATATTTCTCCGTCTTAGCAGGTGAGAAGACGTCAAGATGGATCCATTGATGAAAACTGCGCTCCTTAGAACGCTTGCTTTCGCAATTTTTTTAGCCGTCATTCCGTGGTTGTTTGTTTTAGTCGAGGATTCAGAAGAAAGCACAATTGAAGCCAAATACAAACGGCTGAGATCTTTGTACCGGTTTATGGAATCGAAATACAACATGACCATCGAAGAGTTCAGTAATTTTCCAAATATGGCAATTGAAGCCCTGGGTGAGCCCAGACCACGCTGGACATATTTTGTGGCCTTGGACTTTCTTGTGCAAGCTGTAACTACTATAGGTGAGGCAACGTTACAGTTAAAAGCATTAACAGCAAGGTGAAAATGTTGCCGGTAAAATCCGTTCTCAGGTTGAATCCGTAATGTTATGGTACCATATGAAACATCAATTATTGCTAAACAAGATGCGGTCATTTTTCTGACGTAATACGTTACCATGGTAACAGGAAAGCCTTGCAAAAACACTATATTTTGGCTTTAGTTGCTCATATCTGAAAAACGAACTCGGTGACACCAATTGTTTATTGCACAAAAGTGATCAGCAGGCAAAGATGAAAATCTCTGCAAAGTTTTAAAAAAAATTGTGGAGCGGATTCAGAGTTACCTTGAATTTTCAATTATTTAAGGGGGCTCTAAATAGGCTCCACAGAGTTTTTTAAACTTTGCAGAAAGTTTCATTCTAACATGCTGATTACATTTCAGAAATAAAAAGTGGGGGTCACCGAGTTTGTTTTTGAGATACGAGCAGCTAAAGCCAAAATATGGGGTGTTTTTGCAGGTCTTTCTTGTTGCCACAGTAACTTTTTACGTCCCAAAAATGACCGAACCTTTTTCAGCAATAATCGGTGTTTGATATGGTACCATAACATTGCTTTTAAGTGATAAAGTGTTGTAGTGTCGATCCTTCTAAGAAAGTTTCTTTCAAGTGTTGAAACTGGTTTGAGACACCTTAAATGTTGGTAACGCTAATAGTAGCTGACTTGTGGATGTCTCACTTGATTCTTTATTCTCTCTAGGGTATGGTAATATCACTCCTCGTACTTCTGCAGGCCAACTATTGTGCATTCCCGTGTCCTTCTTCGGAATTCCCCTGACGATACTCCTATTAAAATCCATCGGCGAGGGCATTTCAAAAATCTTAAACAATACTGTAGGGAAATTCGAAACAAAAATTCTACACAGAGCAGAGCCACAGAACCTAAATACGAAAAGTGCCGTGATCATATTTTTCGTTATGAATTTTCTTATGGTTACACATGGCTGGGCTACAATGTATTTTTGCAACTGGACATTTGTGGAAGGGATTTATTTCTGGTTTATAACTTCCACTACAATTGGGTTCGGAGACTACTTGCCCTTCACTCAGCAGTCACAGCATGTGGACATCCGGCAAGTCATTCAGAATCACACTATAAATGAAGACGATATTGCTCAAAAAGTACACCCATTCATCCATTTCCTTGATATCGTATTTGTGTTTCTTTTTGTATTTGACTTGTGCATTGTCGCTAGTGTTATAAACTCCATAGCTGCAGCCACAGGCGAGTGGAAGCATCACTCGCACTGCTCGTGTTGCGTTCGTCGAAAATTCCCGGAACAGTTGAACGACGAAAGCCACACCTCAAGGCAAGGACACACCAACAAATCATTTTCACGCACAGAAAGTATTGGATTACAAGAACAGAACATTACAAGAGTTTCCTTGACAAGTGTGCAGTAAGGGAGGACAAATTGGCGCATAGTAATTATGCGTCAAGGTTTGTTTACTTCCTTTGTTTCAGATTTTGAAAATGTCTACAAAACAAAGAAAAGTAAAAAAAAAAAAAACTACAACATATACATTGGCCAATACTACAAGAGCAACAACCGACATTATTTAAACATGATACGCTTAAGGTTGCACTGAGCTTTCGGGGGCTTGTTGCAATGCAAGTTCAATACAGAATACTAAGGTAGATCCCCATAATTCTTTAAATTACCTATTCGGGGCTATGTTACGCCCTTAATTTAAACCAAAAGTACGAAGCAATGTACCAGAAATGTACAACCATTAAGTTGGAAAAAACACATAAAAACATGAATAGATTTCAGGTGATTATTATGGGGCGCAGGGATTCGCCTTCTTTCCTCACATCCTCTTGCGCGCGAGGCAACCACTCAAAACGTGTGACATTCATTTGCGAGGTATTTACCAGA
>NC_090885.1:40046455-40078955 GCF_036669925.1 Montipora capricornis
TTTGAGCCATTTTTCAATTTCTGGGTTGTCAACGGTTATAATAAAATCCCAAGGCTGGAGACTAAATCTCAGGAGCCACCAATTTGAGTTAAATATTCCTGGATAAAATGTTCCCACGGTCACAATTCAACATCAGAATTAATTGACAAAGATTGAACTTTCATCTCAACCCACCATCAACGCGATAGTAGTCCTGCGAGCAACGTCAAGCCATGAATATTACAACAAAACAGCTTTCGAAGGCGGTGCTTTATCACAAGAGTGGCCACCGCTTCGACCGTTGGTAACAAACTCACCCTTACCAGGGTGACAGACCGTAGTTTGTCAACCGCAAATTTCTTTATTCCCCTGGCTCTGCCGGCAATAAGTTTAGGCTTTTTAATTGAGATTTTTTTCATATACCGGTAATTATCTTCTTAAGCTTTTTATCGGGATTCCCGTACAAATCCTTATATTTTTGTCGGCCATGTTCACACTGAGCTTGGGGCGCCTGTGATATTTCTTGCCCTTTTATGTCAATCAATTTCGTTTGTTCCCAGTCCGTACAGTTGTATTTTTTAATTGTTTGGTTTCCTCCCGCCAGTTTGGTAAGTTTGGTAAGCTCCCGCCAGCGGAGCACCATGGGTAAGATTTTTTGGGAAATCTATCCATTCACTACTTGCACAATCCCATAATACACCTCTATTACCCCACAAGACTTTTTGCATAACCATTGTTTGCAATTTCTCCTGGGACATGAAAATGTCCCAAGAGAAATCGAAAACAATGCCTATGCAGATTTTTGGGGGGTAAGAGAGGTGTATTATGGGATTTGTGCAAGTAGTGAATGCGAGAAATTTTGGTTATGACGTCACGTACGTCCGTCCGTACAGACTGACAGGGTGGAGGTGGGGAGGCAGGAAAGCCTCTGGGGATGGGAGTGTTTGGGCAATCGCGTGGCAGCGTTGCATTTGGCAACCCCCGTTTTACTTTGCGGGAAATCATATTAATGACGAACAACGGGACGATGAGAAGGAAAGAGCACGAGAGAGGAGGCGACGAAATGTGAGAAATTTAAGCGAAGAAATTCTCGAGAGAAGCCGTGGAAAGAGAAGAAGAGAAAATTCAATGAAAATCGACGTAAAGCTTAGAGAAGTAGAGCAAGAGACAAAACACTTGTTTACAACGGTTAGCTTTCAGGTAATGTTTTCCTTCTCATTATATGCCTCGCTGCCTCACATATTTTGTAAAACTCGCCAAAAAGCGAAGAAGGCCTGAAAACGTTTGCAATTCCATGTTGACAGAGATTCTGGCTTTTAGTGTGAAACGGATATTCAGTCGTGAGCTGCTTTGTTTGACTGTAAAATTGCAGTCGAGTAAGGGAATTTACTACGGCTGATATTTTTTACAGGTCAAAGGCCACAGGTCACAGGTAACAGGTCATTGTTTTACCAATACAGAAAGTATCCCAGATATTTATAAAATATTTTATGAATGTTTAGGGTACTTTCTGTATTGGTAAAACAATGACAATGTAAAACAATGACCTGTGACCTGTAACCTGTAAAAAATACCAGCCGAATTTATCACGCTAGCCTAAACTGAAGAGACAAAGTCAAACGAAAAATGTCGTGAAGAGATTACTGTGCATGTAATTTCAGTTTTAGTTGTTGGTTAAAATTGTTGCTTATTGTTTGCTTTTTTTTTACTGCTGTCACCTCAGAGGTGTTTGATCTGTTTGATCACTGTAAACTGTATCCAGTAAGGACGATTAATTTTGTACTTTATGCAGAAGCATAATTATTTGATGTACACCACATTGGTTTCTGGGGTTAGAAACGGGAGCTCCGCTTTTAGGCTTGGATAAATCTCATGATTTGTAAGTAAATTTAGAGAAAAGATCATGTAACAAAAGTTACAACTCTTCACAGCGGTGTTCCATTGACCCAGCCCTCTCGTGCCGTGTTCTTTGATATCATCAGCCTCGATTTCACGATTTCCTGAATGTTAATCGAGCGTCTTGGGTGATATAATCAGTGCAAGCATTCTCAAAAGTATCTGAGGTACGTTTCACCTTCTTGCATAATTCTCGATCAAAGGCTTTTCTTCCGTTTAAAGTTAGTATTTATCGCTTCCAGATATCTATTAAGTCTTTCGAGTGTTGTGTGTCGGTATGTAAACTTCTCTGAAATGCCAACAAGGAAAATCTACGCGCATCCGGTAGCATGAACTTCCCATTTGGCTTCTCTTATTTTACAGTTTTGCTGCAACACTAAGATTTTATGAGTAAAATATATAAAATCATAGTATTTTCAATTTATGGTTAATCCGTTACCAAGGATCAGCAATGTTGGTGGTCGAAGTATTTGGCACGCGGAGGAAGCATCGCGCGCGTACGACGTGATCTTGAAAAAAATTATCAATTAAGTACAGGTATATTTAATTAAGCGTAAATCTCATCAAGTCACAAATCGCTCGGTAGTGCCCTAATTACTTTGCTTAGAGGTGAGAGGATTCGTCTCCCACCGACATATATCGGACTCCACGCCATTGGCTTGAGTTTTTGAGAATTTGCCAGGCACTCTTCTCCACTTTATTTGATCAAGTTGATTGTTATCTCTCCCCAGTGAGTAAAGAAGTTTATTATTATTATTATTATTATTATTATTATTATTAGTAGTAGTAGTAGTAGTAGTAGTAGTAGTAGTAGTATGAGATTCGTTTCTGCTTTCACCCTGTCTCAGCTCCTTCCCACAGCTCAGAGATGCAGCACCTTTCTGAGGATAGGTGATGTTCCCAACAAGGCCGTCATCTGGGCGCTGCCATTTATATTATTATCATTATTATTATTATTATTATTATTATTGTTATTATTATTACTATTATTATTATTATTGTTATTATTATTATTATTATTATTATTATTATTATTATTATTGTTATTATCATCATCATCATCCCAAATTTTAGAAGCAATCGATGCAAAACCCTGAATGTGCACCAAGGCATCAATAATATTAATGCTTGTTTCAATTTAGTAACTTAAACAATTTATCAAGAAAAGCTATGATCCTCACAGTTATGGATGCAATTTTAGCCATTTCGTAGAGAAGCCTGAAAAATTCAGGACTTCAACGAGGTTTGAACCCGTGACCTTGCGATATCAGTGCAATACTCTAACCAACTGAGCTATGAAGCCATTGACGTTGGGAGCTGGTTATTTGTGGGTTCCAATTTTCCTGTGAGGAATGAATCAATGAAAGAAATGATATATGAAACGAATTATATACTGAACTGCGGATATGAAATCAAGTAAAGCTATGATCATCCTCACGAGGTCATGGATTCAAACCCTGTTGAAGTCCTGAATTTTTCAGGCTTCTCTACGCAATTGCTAAAATTGCGTCCATAACTGCAAGGATCATAGATTTACTTGATTTCATATCGGCAGTTCAGTATATGGTTCATTTCATGTATCATTTCGTTCTTTAAGTGATTTAGTAAGACTTGGAATGAGGAGACAACTCAGATTAGAATATAAAGTGGCTCACAGCAGTTTTCACACTTCACCCAGTGCTCGAAATTAGCAGTTGTTCGGTCATCCGAGACAACCAGAAAGTTTACTGGCCGGCCAGTTTTTGGTAAAATGAAAAGCCTGGTTGCCCAAAGAAAAACCAACTGACAACCCAGCCAAAAAATAGAAAATAAATTACACAAGCAGCACCTGACTTACTTTTCGGTTTTCTAATGTTAGTATTCGACAGTAGTGTGAAGTTAACAATAATATTATTAATCTGCTACACCTCAGCCAAAAAAATTGTCTAATAGGATAATGCAAGAGACAAGAGTTTATCACAAACATGTAGGCTAAAATTTAAACCGTGACTTTGCCCATGAAGAGTTGGAGTATCGATGACTTCAAAGTTTATGTAAGAGACTGTGTATTGGATAAGCAATGTTTTATTTACAATGATTATATAATTATTCCATTTCTGTGGCGGGTTTCTGTAAACTACAAACTCTTGAAACTGAAAAAAATCGATGCTTTAAAACTGCTGAAACTGGTTAACTTAAACAACTGAAACTGGTTAGTGGCTGACTCACATCCTTTCAAAAACAGCCTATTACCTGAACTCAAACTTAAGACTATTTCACTTAAAAGAGTTCTTCTGAATTGTCAATCAAAGTTTGGGCACCTCTACAGGTGCACGTTTAGAACTATGGGATGCCCAGTTCCAATGCCATTTGATTGCATCTCATCAAGGCATACATCGTAGGGGGGTTTCCTAATGTACAACCATGCATTTATCAGGGCAAACAATTTTACGGGTTTAGTTGCCCTGCTTTTGCAAGAGGGACAACCTGGAATTTTTTTAATTTGGAGTACTGCTTCACCCCTCAAGGAAATGGGATCATGATCTTTATGTAAGTCACCATGACATTGCAACCCTTAAAACTGGTTTTGCAGCAAACACAAGAATCTATTTTTTAGAAATAGTGGAGTTTTTTCTTCACATTGTTAATTAATTCATAGTGGGAGCAAAAATTGAGCATGTCAGGTGCATTTTGATAATTATTTGTTGTATTTCTCATCTACTGTCAAAACACTTAAGAATAATTGTCAATAGAAACACTGACACTAGTTCATTATGTGGGATATAATGTTCACAAGCATTTAAGAGAAGGATTTCTAGTGCTTAATTTAATATGTTGGTTGGTCCCTAGTTTGATCACATTATGAAATGCTCACCATTTTGCAAAGCTTATTAGTATTACAATAATAATAATTATATTATGATTTTCAATGATTTATTGCCATAGGTTTACCGGTACCCATTACAACTTCCTATTTATGGTCCATTGGGGAGCAGAGATGGCACAGTGGTGAGAGTACTCACCTTCCACCAATGTGACCCGGGATCGATTCCTAGATTCAACGCCTTATGTGGGTTGAGTTTGTTGGTTCTCTACTCTGCTCCGAGAGGGTTTTGCCTTGGTACTCTGGTTTTCCCCAAAACCAGAATTTTATTTGATTTGTACTCTCCCCAATTAGCAGAGCACTCGTGCTACATACATGTAGGCTAAATAACCTAGAGACTTAAGGCATGTTCGATTGACCGTATTTCGGAATAGGAATACATGGAATAGAAGTTAGAAGTCCTTTGCTTTTACGGAGATTCCCATTAAAGTTGTCAAACACCCGCTAAAATGCTATTTTAAACATATCTTTACTATCCTTGTCCTATCCTTGTCTTGTCCTATCCTTCCAAACATACAGTTTTAAATCATCACACCACGTATTCTTATTCCGGAATAGGGTCAATCGAACACGCCCTTAAAAAAATTTGTTGTTGTTATTGTTATTATCATTATCATTATCATTATCATTATCATTATCATTATCATTAACATTATTATTTTTATTATTATCATTTCCTTGGCTTTTAGGGAGTGCAGGTATTGTGGTGGATATCGCTCAAGGACTGCATCTCAGTTCTCCAATTTTAATCCCAGCTCATGCGCTCCAAAGTCCACTCAGCTTTCCCTCCATTTGTGGTGGGTAAAATGAGTACATGCAGCAGTTTTACTGGGGACAAGTTGTGCATGCAATGGGATTGGAGTAACACCCACCCCTGCTGCAAGTTACTTCAGAATCTAAAGAAATTTAAGGAGCCTTTGGGTTGGCTTTGACTTTGGTCGGCCTTCTCTTCTCTTCTCTTCTCTTCTCTTCTCTTCTCTTCTCTTCTCTTCTCTTCTCTTCTCTTCTCTTCTCTTCTCTTCTCTTCTCTTCTCTTCTCTTCTCTTCCCTTCCCTTCCCTTCCCTTCTCTTCTCTTCTCTTCTCTTCTCTTCTCTTCTCTTCTCTTCTCTTCTCTTCTCTTCTCTTCTCTTCTCTTCTCTTCTCTTCTCTTCTCTCTTCTCTTCTCTCTTCTCTTCTCTTCTCTTCTCTTCTCTTCTCTTCTCTTCTCTTCTCTTCTTCTCTTCTCTTCTCTTCTCTTCTCTTCTCTTCTCTTCTCTTCTCTTCTCTTCTCTTCTCTTCTCTTCTCTTCTCTTCTCTCTCTTCTCTTCTCTTCTCTTCTCTTCTCTTCTCTTCTCTTCTCTTCTCTTCTCTCTTCTCTTCTCTTCTCTTCTCTTCTCTTCTCTTCCCTTCTCTTATCACATTCTTTGGCTGTTTATCACATTTATCTTTTGCAAAACTTTTGTAGGTTCACATGCTCACAATAATATTTTTGCATTGTAAGAATGTTATTTGGTACAAATTCTCTCTGGATTGGTTACATGTACCATACATCATAGTTCACAGTTTAATTAAAGACTGTCATACTGAAGTATAAATAGTTACAGTACATGTTGTTTCTGACGGAAAAAAAAAGAGATATCCCAAAGGTGATCTTTCAGGGGTATTTCTTTTTAGCTAGGGCAACATTTGTAGGTTATAATGCATCAAAACTGTAAGGCTGAAATTTCATAATTTGGCCTGTAGCGTTAGCCCAGTTTGCTTTATCAAATGCACCATTCAATTACTAGTCATGTGCATCAACTTATCCCATACAGAATACTGGTAGTTGGTAGTTACATTAGAGTTGACAGCCATTTCTTGCTCGAGGGTCAATGGCTGGCTTTTTTATTTTTATTTATTTGTTTATTTTATGCTTGAGTCTTGAAGCCTTAGGCTTACCAGTGAGTTAAAGATTTTCTCCGGTTATTGTTTTTGTATTCAGATGCAGGCATGAAAGGAAAGGGGAAATAATTCAAGCTATGGAAAATCAGGCACAACCTGCTACTATTAACCAATATTCTGATGGTTTCAATGAAGCTGACCAATTGCAGAATGCCATTTCTTCTAGCAAACTTTCCTCAGGCCATCAGAGTAGAAGCAGTAGTTCCGGTGCAGTACAGTGTTACCAGTGCCCTGACTGTGACAAGGCTTTCTTGTACAAGTCAAAACTTCTCCTTCATCAAGTATGTCACAGTGTTGCGAGACCTTATAAATGTCCTCTCTGTGAAAAGACTTACAAACGAGAGTCTGAGCTTATAGTTCATCAGAGGGTGCATACTGGAGAGCGCCCTTTCGGGTGCATGAAGTGTGAGAAATCATTCAAAACCAAGTCTGAGCTTGTTGTTCATGACAGGTATCACACTGGTGAAAGACCTTACAAATGTACCCATTGTGAGAAATCTTTCAGAACAGCATCTGAACTTGGGGTACACAAGCGAGTTACTTCTGGTCAGAGAAATTTCAAGTGTACAAAGTGTGACAAAGCCTTTTTCCGGCAGGCTGACCTAACCTTTCATGAGAGGAGCCATTGCACAGAAAAGCCCCACAAGTGTATTCAATGTGGGAAAGGTTTTTCAACAGAATTTGAACTAAAGAAACATGAGAATAGCCACAAAGTTGTGAAGGTTATGAAATGTAAAATTTGTGATAAGGCTTTTCAAAGAAAAGAACAACTTAAAGCCCACGAAAGAACACATGTTACTATGTCATCATATCAATGTTCAACTTGTTCATTGGATTTTAATAGCCCAGACGAACTATCTGCTCACAGTGAGACCCACTCTCGCAAGAAACTTTACAAATGTTCCCAGTGTGACAAGTCTTTTGCTTTCAAATCAAAGCTTTTTCAACACTGGGTGATCCACACAGGAGAAAGGCCATACAGATGCAACCAGTGCAACAAATCATATGGAAGAAAGTCAGAACTTGTTGTGCATCAAAGGATACACACAGGAGAAAAACCTTTTAAATGTACAACTTGTGAAAAGTCCTTCAAGACAACGTCAGAACTGATTGTGCATTGTAGAACCCACACTGGTGAAAAGCCATACAGTTGTAGCTTTTGTGTGAAAAAATTTAAGACTGCATCAGAACTTGGTGTCCACCGAAGGAGCCACATTGGTGACAAGCCTTTCTCCTGCAGTCGATGTGATATGTCTTTTAAGCAAATGGCTGATCTCACTATACACAAAAAATTTCATCTTGTGGATCTACCCTTCAAATGCCATCTTTGCATTATGGCCTTTGGAAGTTCCTCTGAGCTTGCCAGTCACCAGGACTTGCACAGCTACATTCTCCACAACAGAGCACTTGAAAGCTCACCAGCAATTTCTACAAATGGAGTATTTAATTTAGTTCCTGGATTGAAAATGGCTGAACTTGCTGTTGCCAAAGAGGATGTGGCTTGTGCTAAGGATGACAAGGCTGGTCATGTGAATGGAAAAGTGCATGCTGGTGAACCATATCTGGACATTGATAAGTTGATGAAAGTTGTGAGCAAACCCTTCAAGTGCAGTGAGTGCAGTAAAGCTTTTGTTTCCACTAATGAACTTGCAGGACATGTGAGAATTCACACAGGTGAGAGACCATTCAAGTGCCCTCAGTGTGACAATTGTTACCGCACTCCATCCACACTTTCTGTGCACATGAAAAGCCATATGAAGGAGAAGTGTTATAAATGCTCGTACTGTGAGGTGAGATGTCCTACACTGTCAATGCTTTTTGACCATTCCAAGCTGCACTATGACAAAAATGGTGCCAACGGTTGGCAGGAAAATGGTCATTGCAAACAAGAGCCAAATGGTGTGAATGCAGATGAAGAACCATTAAAATGCTGGGTTTGCCAAAAAGGTTTCCAGGAACAAGAAGCTCTTGACCATCACATTAGTCTTCATAAAGACAGAAGCAAAACTCTTGAACTGTGTGTTAAGAAGTTGAAAAGCTCTTTTGGAGGAGACTAATATTGTAAAAGTAAGTTATGTGTGTGTTGTTTCTACATGTCCAATAATTGTTATCACAGGAAGATTAAAGCCAGAGTGTCTCACTCTTGAATAAAAAGACGAGCAAGAAACCTTGTTCATAGACACAGAATTAGTGTTTTCATGTACACAGTTGAGACAAAAGCTGGTTGAGCAATAGGACAATTACATGAGTTTTGGATGACATAATAATAAGATGGGTTGGATTGACCCTATTTTGGAATAAGAGTATGGTATAGCGATGATTTAAAACGGTATGTTTGGCGTTTTGAAGAAACAAGGATAATAAAGATAAGTTTAAAATAGCATTTTAGTAGGTTCTTGACAATTTTAATTGGAATCTCCACAAAAATGAAGGATTTCTAACTTTTATTCCATGTATTCCTATTCGGGAATATGGTCAATCAAACACAACCCGTAGTTTATTTGTGGCCCGAATAGCATCATTTGTGAGGGTGCAAATGATGCTATGAGGGACAAAAATAAACTAAATGCCTGATGAAAGTCAAGTGACTATCATTATTATCAATACACAAGACCAAAATTCATTTAATAAGAAAAAATGTGTAACAGAGGTGTAACATGAAACTATGGTATGGAAAGTTGTTGTTACAATACAATCAGCTAAACACGAGAAAAAATGGAGGAAAAAAAACGAAAGCTCATCCAACTCTGGCATTGAAACTGTATCCTCAGGATCTCATTGACCAAGCAAAGTTGTTTGACATCTCTGCAGCCAGTCAGAATCAGGGCAGCAAATACATTTTCAGCCCAGGCTTTTCCCATTTGGCTCGCAAATTTTGCAGAGAGCAGTTTGTCATTTGGATGCACATGTTGATAATAGTTATGGTAATTATTATTTACACACTTGTACAGAATTATTTGGAAACTCACTTGGAAATTTGCTTTGTTTTATTTACTAGCTTGGTACGTTACTGAGTCTGGAGCACTGCAAGCCATGTGTTTTGCCCATGACAAGTTCATGTGACAGCAATTTTGTTATAAATGTTTTATTATTGAGTTTACTAGGTCTTGGGGGGAAACCATAAATTACTTATTCCTTTACAGGAAAATGAGTTTTCAAGCTAGTAAGGCATAAGTAGATATTGTTCATTAAAGGTGATATAAATGGATACAGCTTTAGAAAAACCATGAGCACAATCAATCAGTTTTAAGCTGGCCCACTGCCATGCAGTCTGTATGAGCAAACCAGTAACTGCTATGGAAAAAAACCAGCAAACAAAAGCCAAAACATACGATTACCTGACTTGACGATAATTTTTTTTATTTTCTGAATCAAATTGTGACCAAAAAAGACTAGATTTACTGTGGCTTGCAGGTTTGGCCTCCTCAGGCTTACAAATTGTGAGTTTTGTATGAATGGCCAAAATAAACTTTATTCTGGTGAAGATTGTGAATGTAATTTCTTATAATGGCATTTAGATAATGCTATTTGGACTCTTACGTCAAGACCTAATAGACCCCTAATACTGTGGACATCAGAATGATTTGAGAAAATTTAAAGTCATTTTAGCTTATATGTAACAAGGTGCTGGGGAAATTCCATTATTCATTAATTCCATTAATTAAAGACTGCTTAGTATCAAATTATGTAACCCTTGTTAGGTTATGTTAATAATTTTAATGTCATTGACCAATGGCTCAATATTTATAACCATTGGTTTGTGAAAGCCAGAAAAAGGACTTTTATTGTTACATGTGGCATCTAAAAGAACTAGCTGTTGAACAGCCAGGATGTATTAGACTACAAATTGCATGAAAGCTTTTCCTTAGTTTTTGAAAGTTTCTAGGCAATGAGTGAGATTTTTTCTAATGAAATTAAAAGGGCTATTTCACACAAAATGGTGTAATTTCAGGACACCCAAAATGCTCAAAAAGTATCTAATATGAAACATTGCAATAACCCCTTAAAACTGCTTAACATGATAAAAGAAATACAGCAAAAAGAAAGATAAGCATTGATGGACAAGATTGAAACAGATTGCGTTTGGGTAATCTCGAAAAAAGTTTACGGCAAACGTTTTGTATGGAATCATCTTGTTTGTGATGTAACGATAATTTTTATCAGTAAAGGAATTGCACATTACCATTTTTGAGCTTCAAACTCTTGATTAAATAAAGATTTCCCATAAAGTCCTAAATAACGTGACATAGCCCCTTTAACTTAAGAAATTATTTTTGCATCAGCTTACAAAGCATCACCCATTTTAATCTCGATGTATATAGTCATTTAGATGCAAAGTTTGTAAAAAAAGGGTTTGAGAATTTGATATATTTTTGAATATTTTTATTATCACACTCACTTCTCATCAAGAACACTTTAACTAAGGTAGGAAACAAATATTTGTGATCACGATCAGCTCATTTGCTGCACTCTAAGTGAGCGTTGTGCTTTTCTCATACTCTCCTAACCTCTTGTATTTCTGATACTGGAGTCACTTATTATGATCTTATTATGATACCGTATCTTATTATGATACCGCATTCACACCAAAGCTTAAACACGTTTAAAAGCTGTTTAGTTAAACATGGTTTAAAATTGTTTTCTTCATACAAGTTACTACCCGACATAATGTAGACGCCATATTCAACACAATGAAGACACACCTTAGAACTTACATGAACCCTATGTAAAATTCAGTCTTTCAGCCTTCCGTTGCTATTTTAATTTTGTTAAACCTGGTTTAATTAAACGTGTTTAGTTGGTGTGAATCGGGTATAAGTTTTGTATTTTCCAAGTGTTATATATATATATTTTTTGCCTTTCGATAGTTTTTGTATAGTTTACAAGTAAGATTTGGCAGAATTTCTGCTACCATTTTGCCTGAACACAACTATTCTTGCTGTTGTCAAAGCCAAATGGAGG
Source organism: Montipora capricornis (assembly GCF_036669925.1). Lineage (NCBI taxonomy): Eukaryota > Metazoa > Cnidaria > Anthozoa > Scleractinia > Acroporidae > Montipora > Montipora capricornis. The sequence continues at coordinate 40,058,077 of NC_090885.1, forward strand.
ATGAAATTCAGAGATAGCCACTATTTTAATTTGTATTTTCAATGCTTGTTATTGCTATTTGCATTTTCAATTAAAGCCCTTATACGGACAAGGAAGAGACATAGCAGAGTGTCTATATCAATAATGCAGTCAACTCTCTCTAAGACGGACATCATCGGCAGAGGCCTCATCTGTCCGTCTTAGAGAGGTGTCCCAGAAATTTTAAGATTATAAGAAATTTTAAGATTATAATGCTGAACCTGGGCACAGTGAAAACGCTTCTATTTGAAGTTTGTTTTAGTTATTTACCTGAACGAAACCTACCAGTTTTAGATTACAATACAATTCGGTTGTCACCTCCAAGTTGTTTTTTGAACGGGACAATGACTGATTTAATTTTAACTTATACTCTATGTACTCCGGCGACAAGATAAGAGCTGTCAATTAAACGTCTGGTGTTAAAAAGAGTCACGTACAAGAAATTTTCTTCCCTAAATCGTAATTTGCAGTCACATTCAGCACTTCACAAATGTCCGTTGACGATTTCAACGTGTCCGTTGTCCGTCTTATGGAGGTGGCCGTCTTATAGAGAGTTTGGTTATAGTAAAATGACTAAGAAACGGCCGGGACCAGCACCAGGTGTACGTCTTATTATTGTTATAGAAGTGTCCGTCTTACATAGATAGGTGTCCGTTAAGAGAGAGTTGACTGTATATAGATTTAGCCAAGCCTAAAAGCGGAGCTCCTGGGTTGTTTATTCTTACTAGCTGTAGGATTAGTGAAAATAAAAGGCTTTTGGAATTGTCCGCGTTTTGGTTTTTCCGGATATTGCTTAATTATGTCATTTTCTTCGCTGCCTGGCTAGTGAATTCCACGGTAAATTTCACCCGTAAAACCCATATCGCCTGAATCACGAAGGGAGGAGTGCGATATCTGTTTTTCCAGCGAAATTTACTGTCGAATTCACTAGTTTGGCAATTAATTTTTCTTTAATCGAAACCAAGAAAATCCTCAGCAAGCGAACGGTAAAGGAAAGAAGCAATTTCAGAGTCGACTGTCAAAAGCCAGCGAGTAGGAATCACATGGGCGTAGCCAGGATTTTTCAAAGGAGGAGGGGGGGGGGGGGGGATTCACACTTTGTCAAACAGAGGGTAATCGCGTTTCGCAACCTGAATATTGTAGGTTGTTTGCGCAAAAAAAAGACTTACAAAGGAGAGGTCACGGGCACCCCAGGACCCCCCCTAGCTACGCCCTTGAATCACGCTAAAATTAGAAATCACTGTAACTCGTAATGTGACATCGTCTTTGTCGGTTCAAGGTCAAAAAAGGAGTTTTATTGATGTACTTTATTCCACTTTATCTCTGAAAACGAGATCATTTACATTTTGATGTATTTCATTGAAACACGCCAGGTTGGCTTATAACCAAAATCCGCTAGAAAGGACAAACTTCAAACAAGATCTCCAACAAATTACCTGTACGTGCTCTAAACAAACTTCTGAAAACACAAGCTGGTGATATTTCTCCTTACTTTTACGAGAACTCATTGCGATTACGCGTTTATAGCATAAGGGCAAAATTTGCTTGGCTTGTTGAGTTTCATTCCTGAGCAAAGGAAAAACCGACTAAACCACTTTTTAAAAATATGCATCCACTTGAAATAACTCATCCGTAGAAAAAGCAAACGGTTTAGTGTGCAAGAAAATAATAGGCCATTTCCGAGTTCATGTCTGCCTCCTCTTCAAAGCGAGTCTCAGTGCGAAGTTTTTGTTATGAAAATTCATTTTCATTCATATGTAAAGTAGAACTAATTACCATAACAAAAACTTCGCACTTAGACTCGCTTTGAAGAGGAGGAAGACATGAACTCGGAAATGGCCTATTTATGGAGTAACTTCTTTAATCCCACCAAGTTTGAGCTATTACTGGTGTACTGTTTTGTCGTTCTCGTTCTCTTTCTCTCTTCTTTCGTTTCTGTTCTTCTGCCATAGGCCGTCCAGGCATCTTGCAATCTTGTTAGATGCAAAGTTAAAAATCTAAGACAAGACTTAGCCAAAAATTGCAATTCAGAGCAAAAAGCAGCACTAAACAAATTAAAAATAAACATTCAGCTTTAAGTTTGACTTGAATAACTACGTAGCCACCAGTTTGTCCTGACCACGGCTATCTTATGTCAAACCTGGATTGAAACCAGCGAAAAATGCGGGAAAAAAATATTTTCCAAACCGTACCTGAACACGAAAAGCGTCGACTGTCAAGGGATTTTGTTGACGTAGCATCACCGTGTAGCCGTGTTGAGCCACAGAAAGAACGACTCGACTGTCAAGAGCTTTTGTCAAGAGCTTTTGTTGACTCACGAAAAGCGTCGACTATCAAGGGAGCGTAAGCAGAAAAGTGGCAACGAGAACGACTTTGTGCGGAGATCCAAATTATGTTTCTGCATGCTAGAACTGTAAATGCGTTTTTAATCATGTTAAATTTCATTGAGGTCTTCTGTAAAACAGCAACGCAAAACGCTGAAAATATACGGTCTGTGGAGGTGGCAAACTTTCTGTTTTCTCTCCAAACCGATCTGGCAGTCTTAAGACGCTTAACATTTGACAGAACTGACCAGCCAAACCGGGCATTTGGAAGGCCGAACTAACTCCACAACGCCTTGAAATTAACACACTTCGAGGATGACATATACTCGTCCAGAAGAACACTTAACAATTATTTCCAAACGGACGTAAAGACAGCAGAGATAACTCTCAAGAAAGAAGCGACAGTTTTCAATTTACAAAACATGTTTCGACATTCTCATGTCATCTTCAGTTGCAAATGAGCTTTTAGCCGTTGTACATTTGAATTTATATTAAGGTAAGTTACAAAATAACGCGTCAAAACTTGCGTACAATTTGAATATGAAATACGAAATGCACGGAAAACAAAAATAGTGCGCATAACAATAAAATAAGAGACAAAAGCAACAACGTAATTAAAAAGAAAGAGACAATTCTAGATGCCTCAACTGCTGATTAAGAATGGGATTGCCAAAAACCGCCCAGACTAATTTAAGACAACTACTCAAACATTATTGTAAAGCTGATTTAGATGTTAAATTGGCCTTTTGTACGTTTAAACTTAGAAACAAGTTCAGCGTGAAAGATTCCGTACCGCAAGGTCTACGTTCGCGTGTCGTTTATAAATTCTTGTGTGCTGGCTGTAATGCCAGCTACATTGGCTAGACCACTCGCCACCTTTGTACACGTGCTCGTGAGCATCTCCTGTCGGACAAGTCTTCGCATGTTTACAGGCAACTGCAGTCATCTAAGTCCTGTCATGACTCTTGTGATACAGAATGTTTCACGATCTTAGATTCTGCCGCCTCAAAATTCCAAATTAAGATCAAAGAGGCATTGCACATTAAGTGGGAAAATCCTATTCTTAATCAGCAGGTTGAGGCATCTAGAATTGTCTCTTTCTTTTTAATTACGTTGTTCCTTTTGTCTCTTATTTTATTGTTATGCGCACTATTTTTGTTTTCCGTGCATTTCGTATTTCATATTCAAATTGTACGCAAGTTTTGACGCGTTATTTTGTAACTTACCTTAATATAAATTCAAATGTACAACGGCTAAAAGCTCATTTGCAACTGAAGATGACATGAGAATGTCGAAACATGTTTTGTAAATTGAAAACTGTCGTTTCTTTCTTGAGAGTTAACAATTATTCCATGAGCGCGCGTTGGATATGAGTTGGCTATAACCAGTCTCCTCCCCCAAAGACTGCTGCCTTGTCGTGGTGGGGGAGCTTGCGTGCCTTATTGACCCTGAGAGCTTTACCGTCGGGGGTATCCCCCCAGTAGGTCCAACCTTGGCGGGCAGATCAAAGGGTAGAAGCCAGACTAAATGGTAGTCACTGGTCCTCCAGGTTGGGGGTTGGGCGTGCGGCTAATCCCCGCACCCCGTAAAAATTATCTGATTACGGAAACCGAAAAGATGATTGACGAGCTCATCCGGGGGTGTCGTCGGGCGACGTTTGAGGTGCCCGAGGATAGCTTTCTAAGCTGGAATTCTGGTATAACGCGTATGACAGATGTGGGGCAAAGCCGACAGGATCCCTGCAACCTGATTAAGTCGCCTGGGGCTTCCCTCCTGACACCCAAAGCTACCCTGAGACTTGGTTGTTGGAACGTGCGAAGACTTTATCATATAGGAAAGACTGCTAATGTCACCAGTGAATTTAGAAAGTACAATCTGGACATTCTTGGTCTGAGCGAAGTACGATGGACTGGCTTTGGAGAACTGAAAACTGCAACAGGTGAGAGCATGTTGTACTTAGGAGCAGAGGAGGAGCATCATAGAGGAGTAGGACACATTCTGAAGAGGGAAGTAAGAAGAACACTGTTGAAGTGGAACCCTGTCAATGAGAGAATCATGAGTGCGCGCTTTAACTCACGCTTTGCAAAACTCACCATCATCGAGGTGTACGCGCCCACCAATGACGCAGAGGACGAATCCAAGGAAGAATTTTATGAGCAGCTGCAGCGAGAGGTAGAAGCAACACCCAGGCATGGTGTACTAATTGTAATGGAGGACCTGAATGCCAAAATCGGAGAGGACAATGAAGGATGGGAGAAGGTGATGGGGCAACATGGAGAACGGAGAGAGGTTGGCGACGTTCTGTGGCAACAACGATTTGGTGATCGGTGGCTCTCTATTCAAGCATAGAGACATTCATAAGATCACGTGGACCTCCCCGAATGCAAGGGATCAGAATCAAATCGACCATATCATCATCAATGGTAGATACAGAGGTTCACTGATGGACAATCGAGCAATGCGAGGGGCAGACGCCAACTCGGACCATCACATGGTTATGGGAAAGGTTAGGGTAAAGCTATAAAGTACAAAGAGGAAGAGTAAGGAGAGGATCATCTTCCACACCACAAAGCTTCAAGATCCCTGTGTCAAAGAAGCATTTCGGCTGAAAGTGTGTAACCGATTCCAGGTGTTGGCGACACATTACGTAGAAGACATTGAAGAGAGGTGGGGACAATTCAAGAAGGTCTACAATGAGAGTCCCAAGAAGGTGTTGGGAGAGAAGAGAAGAGTGAAGAATGACTGGATCAGTGGAGAGACCTATAGGAAGATTGAAGAGCGACGAAGGTTAAAGGAGAAGATAGGGCGTACACGATCTGCCCGCCTGAAGGAGAGAGCCACTGCTGCATATGCAGTGAAGGACAGGGAGGTGAAAACCAGTGCCCGGGCAGACAAGCGGAGAAGGCTGAACAATTTAGCAGAAGAAGCTGAAACAGCGGCCAGAAACAACTGTAGCGGTGACCTGTACCAGCTCATTAGAAAGATAGCTGGACAAAGAAGGAACGTGACTACCATCAAAGATAAAGAAGGCAAGCGGCTTGTAAATGAAGACCAAGTCTTAGAAAGGTGAAGGGAGCACTTTGAGGGAGTTTTGAACGTACCACGACCTGACATACCACTGCCAGAAATAGATCAAGCACCTGAAGTCATCACAAGCATCGAGACTGGCGACATCTCAATTGCTGAGATCAAGAAAGCTATCCACCGTCTGAAGAATGGCAAGAGTCCGGGCATTGATGCCATCAGTGTTGAGATGCTCAAGTGCTCTGAGAACGATGCTGTGAAGCAACTCCACTTACTTTTCAACTCCATCTGGAAAGATCAATGTGTACCAGAGGACTGGAAGAAGTCACTCATAGTGAAAGTGCCGAAGAAAGGAGACCTCACTGAGTGTGATAACTATCGCGGTATACCCCTGCTCTCCGTACCAAGCAAAATCTTATGCAGGGTGCTCATTGACAGAGTGAAGAGCGGTGTGGACGAGATGATAAGGCAGGAGCAGGCAGGGTTTCGATCTGGAAGGGGAGCTTCTGAGCAAATCTTTGCTCTACGGAGCATCCTGGAGCAGTGCCAGGAATGGCAAGCACCAGTGTACATTAACTTCGTTGACTTTCCAAAGACATTTGACTGCATCATCAGAGAGCGACTTTGGGACATTATGGGGCAGTATGGCATCCCTGACATCTTTGTCAGGACTTTCAAGGCACTATACCATCAGAGCTCAAGCTGTGTTACAGAGGGCGGAAGGTATTCTAGCTGGTTTGAAGTGAAGAGCGGTGTGCGGCAGGGGAGCGTGATGTCTGGCTTCATCTTTGTCTTGATCATGGACTGGGTCATGCGGCACACAAACAACAGGAAACGCGGCCTGAGATGGGAGCTTACATCAGTTCTAGAAGACCTGGATTATGCTGATAATGTTGCTCTGATCTCAAGCAGATTTGCTGATCTCCTTAAGTTTAAAGATAGCAAAAGACGGTCTTGAGTAAAATTCACTCGTTTCTTCTTTAAATAAATAGTCTGCAAAAAACTAACTGCAAATTGCTCTGACGGACGTTTTCCAGCATGTCTTGCAGTTGCACTAAGCAAACGTTTATTGTACACACTAAGAAAGGACTGAAGGTGTTGTTTCCGCTTCATAATTCCTCTTTTTGTTAGTCTAATCTGATGCAAGGTCAAAACATTGTTTGGCTTAACGTTTGCACCAGAAAAAGATAAGCCAAAAGACAAATGAAGAAAAAAAAATAACACAGTAAATGTGTTATCAACAAACGATGATTTGGTGGTCTCTAACATTTAAGTGGCTCGCTATAATTGTAGAAACGAAATACGAAGATGGACTTCAATGCTTGGTAATAGTGAAACAGCTTGCGCTTCGATTACACCAAACGTCGAATTTCTTATGAATTCACGTCTTTAAAAATTTCTCTTCATTGCAGATGCTGTAGTGGTATTTTTACTGCTCTTCTTTTGCTTTCTTGAGGAGACTGAATCACTATTTGTCCGCTTCCAGCTCGATGGCCGCCACGACTCGACATGGTAACACACTATGAAATCCCCTTCAAAACAACAAAATCAAAGAAAAAAGGAGCAAAGAACAACAACGAAAATATAATGAATTTGTTTCTAATTGCCACAGCATATTTGGTTCACTAAAGTGACCACGGATGGCTTTGATTGTGTAAGATATTCACTCCCCACACACTCCTTTGAAAAAGTTGGCAAACTTTTTCAACATTTTTGTCAGGCTGTCACGCATGCGCTACCTATGACACTGCTCCTTTAACAACACGAAAATCAGTCTCTGACTTTTATGAATAAACGGAAAGGTCATGAGGTTTTGTCGAAAGGAGGAAATTGATCACGTGCTAGGCAACCACGTGATCAACTTGTGTTAACTGAATGAACTACGGGGAACACAGGCAGCCCAAGCTCGGTGTACGATTTATAGACGTTGTATGGGGAAAATGTACTTTTAGCTTATAAATGCTAAAGTAAGCTGTAAATGTAGAAATAAACTACACTTACCTCTTACAGTTGTGCTCGTCTTTTCTGTGCAATCGGAGGGCAAACTGTGTTTTAGACGGGTTTGTGGCTTACGAATTTTTGCGAAGTCGTTAGTTGTTATGAGGGGAAATGACAACTAACGACATATTATAAAACATCATGAATTCATAAAGGCCACCTTTTCCAGCGAAATTTTTTTTTTGAAACAAACAACGTATTTGCTATTAGAGGCAAAACCCCTTTCTATTTCATTACGATCCATTTCGTGCGTGAAGAGAAGAAACTCAATCGTGTCACATTACCATACACAATTGCAACAAAATAAAGTTTAGGATCAAACCATTTCCATGAAGAACCTTTTCCTTGAATAATGAAGCACAAAATAGACGAAGAGCTTTCTTTAAAATAATTCTTGGCTGTCACATTTCCAATTATTTTTTACCTGAAGACTGTGCAGAGTTCAGTACATATAAAATTATACAAATAGCCAGACAACAGAGATCACAGATCCACTTAAGGTGTTCGATTCGTTCTCTGTCTTTGTTGAACCCATAAGTTAACAGAGAATTTTCCATTTGGTTTCAGTGTTCTACATAGCAGCACACTTGGTAAAATATTAGAAATACAGCTCACTTTGATTTCAGCTCGACGGGCGATAGATTCTTGTCGAAGTCCATTACTCGTCGCTTTTAAGATTACACATATTTATTTTTCACCGCCTGTCCTTGTTTATCCAATTGACTTTCCATTATTGAGCTCCATAAGAGTATATTTTGTTTAAAGATCCACTAAAACGCCATTCGCGTTACAAGACTTTCGTCGCCATTGCAGGTTAACTTAAATATTTTACTGTGTCCGCCAGAGAAATCTACGCATTTCCACTACCCACTCGATCCTAAGAAAATACGCGCAGAAGGCTCTATACACAAAGACACCACTTAGCAGGGAAGTGACAAGACTTTTACCGACACTGGGGGGAAAAAAAAGAAAGAAAAAAAAACTAGACGCTCGATGAGCGTACACTGGGTTGCCTGTGGTACGTGCTACTCGAAAACAGAAGGAACTGAGTTGGGAGGTTTTCGACTGCAGTGTTCCAGTCAATTTTTTTAAGTCGGGGTCATTAAGACCATTTAAAGGAGAAATGAAGGCTAGAAGATCAAATTTTTTTGTGTCTTATTATTATCGAAATATAACGTCCTTTACCTAAACAAACAGGAAAAATCCTTTTTCATCTTGAAAGGCCTTGAATTTGCCCAATATCTTTGGTTGTTTTTCCAATTTGAACGCCCGCCATTTTGTTTGCTTTTCCTTCCGGTTACTTCCAAAAAAGGAATGTCAGCCGCCATGTTGTGACGTCATTGCGCACAAGCAAGCAGCTGGTTTTCACTGAAATCTTCTGTTATCGTTAAGTCTCAACATAGTACTCCGCTTTCTTCGTCGTTAATACACGTAAGTTTATGGCAGAACTTGAACCATATTCTTTCGATCCAATGCGAGAAAGTTCAGGATCGGAGGAAGAGGAAGCAACCGAAAGGGAAGACTCAAGATGGGGAAATACGACTTGGTGCAGCTGTGATTTTTGCTTGAACTGAGAGGCCGGGACAGCAAGAAAAGGAATGCATCTGCTGCCGCGAGATAGAGGAGCTATGAACAAATCTCAGGTGAATTGATTGTATTCAAAAGGCAATAAAAACAACTTGATTACTAAGAGATTCTGTTGGCTGCTTTTGTTTTGTCTGTCATTTCGATTCAATTTGAGAAACTATTCGTTGTGTAACGCAGCATTCTAGCTTTTCGACCGTGTTTACAAAGAAAAGTGCTATAAACTGCCATCGCGGGTCTGAGTGCTGCGATTAATGAACAACATGAATGTAAACACATAAGCTCTGTTCGTAGTTTTGCGAATTTTCAAACTTCAATTAAACATCTTTGTGATCGTTGTCGAGTTTATAAAGCCCAGCTTGAAGTGCGAATGCCAATCACGAAATAACGTGTCCCAGTTGCTTGCAAAAACAACCTTTCGGTTCACTTCTCCGGCGCTTGGCTTGCCACTGAAATCTCCCGACTAAAGAAAACATAACTTACTCACTGGGCATAAATGGAATCGATGGAGTCGCAAAGTTATTCATCATTTCATCAATTACATGCAATTGTCGCATCGACCGCTGTGGCCAAGGCACCTTCAAAACAGGAGGGTTCGAAATGATCCGAACAGATGTGACAGGGCTGGATATTTGGCTAGTTTTTTCTTCTAAATTCGGATGATCCATTCTTCGAGAAGGACTTCATTTTAAAGAGGGAAACGACGAGAGTTCTACTAGAACAGCCCACAATAGCGCACTGAACCATTTTTAAAGTTTCCCGCGTTCAAGCAAGTGAGCGCAATGACGTCACGCATAGCGCCCAAGCCTGCTATAGTACAGCCAAAATGGCGGACTTCCATCGAGTGACCAATACGGATCTTTCTGCCCTCATAAAAACGTCAAAATGTAAGGAACCCCTCAAATACTCGAATATTTCCTTCAACTAAGTCAGGCACGACGAATTTGGCGAAGGAAAAAATATTTCATTTTTATCTTCAGTTCTCCTTTAAGGGGTCACCCAGACGTCGTTCCAGCGGAGGCCCTTTGGCTCACACGTCGATACGACGAAACATATCCTTTTCTGAGGTTAAAAACTTGGCTACCAGCCTATTAATCATTTGTCAGAAACTGAAAAAATTCCTGTCATCTTTAAAAAAAAAAAGGCACGCATCGGGTACGTGTGGTAGTGCAGTAACATAGCGCTTTATTCCATAATTTCAACTGAGCTGCGTTTTGTCTTCCAGGATGTTCAAGTTCAATATGTCGCTCTAATAGTACATGTTATTGTTTTGGTATTGCATATCATTGTCGTGTCATGGTAAAAGTCTTAGGTAAATAGCCCCCTGAGAAGACGTGTGGTTACTAGCAAATTACTAAACCCAGAAAGATTGAAGAAAATAAAAGGGAATCGAGAAACATTGGGTTCTAGGCTGACATGTTGATCATTTCCAAGTTCCCTCACAACTTCTTTTCGCCACAAGTTTAAGCGTGCATTCTGAGCTTCTGACAGCTTTGTAATAAAAAAGTTCACTGCAGTTTTCCCTGTCCGGCGGGGTTAGTATCTGGATGGGTGACCTAAAAAAATTTAAATAATTACCGAAAATTGTTTTTTCATGCCCAAAAATGCGAACTAAGCAAGGTACAGAAATTGTTAGCTTGCTTTATGCAAAGCAAATATTGATGCAAAAGTAAATAAACATTGATGCACAGTTTTCAGGAAGAGCAGAAGGAAGTTTTCAGGATGGTCGATCGAGAATAAAATATTTTGCCATCAGCAACAAAAGTTACGACATGAAAAAAACAACATTAATTTTGAACCGCGAATATGGAAAGTTACCATCAGCGAAAATCATTTTGCGACATTTTTGCTACGTTCAAATCGGTTATTGTACTTTTGGCTGCAAAAGTAAATCGTAAAATCGAAAGTGAAATCGAATTCAGTGGGCGCTGTGATCAAGTTACCGCGGTGTGTTTACTTACGAAACAGTGAAGCATCTGTCTCAAATGATGGCAAGATACCGGGTTTTTGTTTTTGTATTAGTTAGTTTTCTTTTTCTTTCAAGTGTTATAAAGTTTGACAAGAGATGTGCGAATTCAACACAAAGATTACAATCGCCTAACTCTTGAGGTTGACCATTGTTTCTGCAAAGTCAAAAAGTTACTCTTCAAGACGAGGTTATTTATCACCAGGTAATTCCATCGTTTTGGGAATAGCAGCTACTTTATTATTCATCAGCGTCACGATTTTTTGCCGATTTTGGGGCTCATTTTGTTGAAACTCAACCACGCTTCCAACAGACCTGTTTATTTTCGTGACTTACGCGCTGCTTACAGTGCACTACCACAAAAATCCTCCGGTATCACATTTCAACACACGTATGCAAATTTGTTAAGCTCGAAAATTACACAACATGATAAATTCACAAAAGGTGGAAATCTCACAAAAATCTTTTCCAGCGAAAAATTTATTGAAACAAACAACATATTTGCTATTAGAGGCAAAAAACCCTTTCTTTTTCAATTTCGTGCGTGCAAACGAGATACGCAATCGGTGTCACAAAGCATATGCAATTAAATAAATTTCTGACAGTTCACATCAAACCCTTTTCGAAAGAACTTTGACCGTAAATAATAAAGCACAAAAGAGACAACAAGCTTTCATTCAAATAATTTTTTACTATCACATTTCCATTTTTTTTTTACCTTTGCAGAGTTGAGTACAAAATGAATGTAACTTGCCAGACAACTTAGATGCGACTTCAGTAAACACTGTGATGCATTCAAGGCGTTCGATTCCTTCAATGTTTTTTAAATCCATAAAAGCATTGCCATTTGATTTCAGTGTTGTATATAATACCAAGTTAGTAGAATATTAGAAACAAAGCCCGCTTGATATCCAACGGCGAAAAATGAAATTGTTGTCGAAGACCATTACTCGTCGCCTTAAAGATTCCAGATATTTATTTTCCACCGCCTGTCGTGTTTATCCAATTGACGTTCCATTCTTGAGCTCCATAAGGGTATATTTTGTTTAAAAATGAACTAAAACGCCATTCGCGTTACAATGACTTTCGACGCCATTGCAGGTTAATAATTAAATGTTCTCCTGTGTGCACCAGAAAAATCTACGCATTACCCCATCCCCCTCACTCGGCTAACAAATCCGCACAGAAGACTCTATGCACAAAGACACCACCTAGCAGGGGAGTGACAGGCAAGACTTTTCATGACACGGAAAAAAAACAAACGCATTTTCTAACTGGATTGCCTATGGCAACCCAGTAAAAGAAAAGAAAAGAAAACAACGAAATTTACCCATTTTCCGACTGGGATTGCCATACTGGCAACACAGTAAAGAGAAAGAAAGATTTACTGTTGTTTGTCCACGTTGCCGTCAAAACCTGCAAACTGTTCATTTTAATTCGTTGTTTTGACGAGTGCGGAAAAGAAATGTACAAAATTGCGTGCCGCACGTGCAGCACGATCATTTTTTCCTGTTTTAACCAATAATATTCTTGCTTTTTGGCGTCGTCGTTGCCGTAGTCGTCGTCTTTTCTTAAACTCCCTAATGTTGACCGAGTGTCTGCATTTTCCTTGATGATCCTTGAGATTGGAAAACTATTCGTCAATGCTGTTCAACTATTGACAACTTGTTGAACGAAATATTTCCTATTTTGATTCAGCTTTGTTTGACAGTGGTCAACATGGTGGCTGGGTGTGACGTAATCCACAGTTCAACGAGCTGCAATATTTGTTGACGTTAAGGTTACTTCCCACCTTCGCGGGTGTCCTTCGGTAAAAAATCGTACGCGCGCTACTTTCAATAAAATCCTAACAAACTATACATCAGAAGAAAGCTTAATAAACGCCGTTTACGATAAGAATATAGTTAAGGCCAGTTTTTCTTTAGTAAGTGTCAGTAGCCGCTAAGACGTGAAACCACCTGGGAACAAGGTTGGTTCTTCTATTGAATTTATAAATTATGCCACAACACGAGCAAAATGACTACACAGCATCAATCAAAAAGTGTGTCAGGCTTTTACGATATTCTGATTGGTTGTCTAGATATCCGCATCTAAAGTTGGAGTAGCTAGAAATATGAGAGACGTGTTGCGTAAATGCACGTCAAGGAAAACTACTTTAAATAGAAAGATTAAGCATCACGTTTACGGCAAACGGCAAACATGGAACTAAAATTTGCGTTTTGCCAAAAATGTGAGAAACTCGTTTGATGTCAGCTCATTTCTTGGCTGTTAGCAGCAAGTATCAAGGGCCTTTTCAAAACAGAGAGACGAGTTCGAATAACTCATCGGCAGCCCACCGTTTCGCGTTCTCCGTTTCACGAAAACGCGATGCTTAATCTCTCTAATATCATTGAATTTCCCGACACACTTTTGTTGATTGATGCCTTGTGAATAACACTGTGCAGTCATTTTGCTCGTGCTGCGGCATCCCATAACCGATAAATTCAATCTGAGAAGAACCCTCGGTGGTTTCACGTTTTACTCGCTCCTGACACTTGCTAAAATGAAAACTCGCTTAAACTATATTCTTATCGTAAACTACATTTATGGTTTGTCCCCATCAGAGTCAGAAAAAAGTCAACTTTTAAACCACGTTTAGCGGAAAATTAGACAATAGACCAAATCGGCTGACTCAATGTTGTACCCAATTTAAGCCATTTGGGAAGAAAACGTTTTGTTCCAGGTACTTCCATATCCTTTTAAATGTGAATGATACAATGCACAAAGAATCTGACGCTGATGGGGACTAGGCCAATTTGGGTAAATGGCCAATTTATGCTTGAGACATTTATCGCCTAAGACGTTAAAGTCGTCTGTTAAGTGCGTCGTTGGCTACAGGGGGGCCTCAGCAATCTCTCTTCGAACAGATAGTCCTTCTTGTGTTCAAAGCTCTCACAGGGCATGGCGCCAATGTATCTGCAGGATCTTTTGCAAGTCAAGACCCCGGGACGCTATTCCCTACGCAGTGACGCCCTGGGTCTTCACAAGGTTCCTCACACCTGCATGGTGCAAGACCTTTGGAGACCGGGCATTTGCTGTTGCAGTTCCCACGTTCTGGAACAACTGTCCTCTTGCTATCACAAAGAGTGACTCTATTGATAATTTTAAAAGGAACTTGAAAACGCCAACATGGCGAGAGTTTGTTTTTGAAGGATTCTGGGTATATTTTGGTTCCAAACCCTTGAGTCCAAAATTCTGGATCCAACATGTTAATATGTTGCATTCGTTTGGTCACCTCTTTCGACACTTTTCAACCGCGTCCAACAATGTTGGATGATGCATATGTTGGATCCTTACGCGTTTGGCCAGGCCTGTATGGATTAATGAAAAGGTACTGGAAATACTCACACACAGACGAAATTTTAAAAACTTGGCCCGATTTTATAATGACTAAAAAAATTAATGCCTCCACGGAATAAGGATTCCCGGATTTGAGCTGTACGCACGGGCGTACGTGCGTATATGGACGCTACGCCCCTGACAGTTCGTTCTCAGTGCCCGAGGTTGTTGTTGGGCTGCAAAAATAAGTGCTTCCTTTCAACTTTCAAGTCAATTTTCCATTCCCAGGTCTTATCTTTGTCAACTGTTATTTCCCGTAGGAATTGACCATACATTTTTTTTTCTTTCCACCCATTCAAGGTGGCATTCTGTCCGTCTTGTTTAAACTTGCCCCCCTCACTACTCTCGTTCGAATTCCTAACGTACCATGCAAGATTAAATCTTCAGCCTTCTGACACATTTCAAAACTAATCAAGCCTCTTCCTTCTTTCTGTCGTGATAGATACACCAAGTCCAAATCACTTTTGGGGTGTAATACACCATGTAGTGTCATCATTTTCCTGTTCTTTCTATCCATCTACATTACCTCATCACTCTTCCATTGATCTACGCCACCTAGAATACCTTAAGATTGTGTTGACAGCCATGATCTTATTCTTCTCACTTTCAGCCTACGTATATATTCTAAGGGGTCTTTCGTTTCTCTCTCCTTCAACTGATCTGTTTCCAGGATGCCTGAGTACGTATACCCGCTATTATCAATCTCCTTCATAACTTCCCCGTCTGGTAGCACAATTCCTGCAATTTTAACAATTTTACCACGTTTCAGTACTAGCGCCCCACATTTCTTTTTTCCCAGATTCCATCCCTATGTCCGTGCTAAATGTATGAGCTATCTGCATGTGCAATCAATCTGTTCCTAGGATTTCCCAAGAACTTTTAGGTCATCCACAAACAAGAGGTGATTTACCTTGACCTCTCCCTATGCGTGCCCAGTGTTTGGCTTTCTCAACACAAATAAAAGTGAAACCGTGCAAAATGCAAAAAGCAATTGCGAAAGGCTGTCTCCCTGAAATATTACTCTCTTGATGTTGACAATTCAACTCCCAATGTTTGTCCACATGATGTCAGTTCGGTCTTCCAATAATCCATACTAATCAGAGGACACTGTCTCACATTATCTGCAATACCAAACATTCTATGTCATAAGCCTTGCGATAATCAATCCACGCCATGGCAAGGTTCCTGTGTCGTCTTTTGCAATATTCAAGGATCGCCTTGTCAGTCAGCAATTGATCCTTAGTTCCCCTACGTCTTCTTCTACTCCCCGTCTGCTCTTCAGGTAGAATCTACTCCGGATATTTGTACATAATGTACATTACCTCAGCAATGACACCTGTCATGAGCCTCTTCATAAGGGGGAGGCAAGCGATAGGTCTACAATTGTGAGCTGCATTTCCTTGGCCGGGGTCCTTCAAACACAATCTCGCCTGATCGTTCTCCCAAAGGTTAGCCATTGTTGGCAACTTCTCTCGTCTATTCAATATGTTATTCGACTTGTCTGCAATTCTCCCACGAAGGCCCCTCAGTTTTTTCAACTAGAAACCTTGCACACCGTCCCTGCCAGGAGCTTCTAAGTTTGGGATCTTTCTACACTGGATGGTTACCATATCAGATGTTATCTCCAAACATCACTGTTGGTTATCCCCAATGTCATTCCTGTTGTTTTCCAGCCATCCGCAACAGGCACCAGGAGCTCGTCAAGGGGGACCTATAACCCCCATACGTGGCATACGAGTCAAGCCTTTCCCGAGTAGATTTATTACTCGGAGTACCTGAAAGGTATCCGAGTTGTTATAATCTCGGTAGATGTTAGTTTTCTGTACAGCAAATCTGCAATAGAATGACGAGGCGGTGAATTCACTGACTATAAAAGCACTGCACTACACCCATTTGAGCAATTCAATTCAATTTTTTTACTTCTAAACTCACACGAAAATATATATATTTACAAGAAAAACAAAGAAAAGCAATGAATAAAGAATAATAATTACAAAGAGACAAGCTATTAATACGATAGTTGTGTGCAAGTTTGGGACACCTAAAATCGTTTACACTAATCGAGTGGGTGCACTAGATTTAAAATATGAACGATAAAGGAAATACATTTTTACAAATAATTATAATTATTAATTAAGTTAAAAGTATTACTTCAAAAAATAAATATAAGAGAAAAAAATATCACAAATCAAAACAGTCAAGGAGGAAACCTAATCTAGCCATCAATCATTACACTCTTAATATTTGGACGAAAACTGTGCAAGGGTGTAATTTATTTAGTAGGTACACAAGCAGTGTATACAGTGCAAAGCATCAGCTGAAGCATGCAGTGCAATACATTTGACCTCCCTCTGTGACGAACTACAACTGCAACAATAACAATAAAGAGCCCAGTGAAGGAGATTTCTGCAAGCGAGAAGTTTCAAACACCGTCACCTCCGAATTTACAACATGCAGTGGAGCAACCAATGTTGGGGCTTCACGGTGTGACACATTTAATTTCGCTTGTTCATTCAGAAACTCAACGCCCATCTTCTACGTGATAGCAAATGCCCCAATTAAATTGCAGCGAAAAAGTGAAAATGCTGGATTCAGCTTTCTTGAAATGTTATGAATAAGATATTTACTCTAATCTTGCCTATTGACAACATGATGAAATCGCCAGTACACAACTTGCAGCCGCGGTATGTTGGAAATGGCCGAAATTTCTTAGTTTCTTTCGGCTGTTCTTTGTACCAGCATCACCCGCTGTCATTTGTTTTTCTTTTAATTAATTAACAGTTTCACCTTTCAAGATCTTCAGGTCACCGGCTGCATTATTTACAATACTGTTAATTTCGAACCTTTGCAGCTGGATACCGGTTTTCACTTAACTACATTAATTAATTACTAGTCGTAATCACGGATTAGTAAAGTGCGTTCGATATCTAGTAAAATAATACTTTTTATTGCACTGATTGTCCAGAAATATTCAGGGAAAGTGGAATTGTGAGGTGCTTCTGGCAGTACGCAGAGATTAAGGCAATGTTGTACCCAATTCAAATTTCTCGGGGTTAAGATTCTTTGTGTATTGCATTTGCATGATAATGTAGCATTCATATGGAAATATTTGGAACAAAACGTTTAATTCCCAAAAGATCTGAATTGCGTACAACATTGAGTTAGCCGAATTGGTCTATCTCCTGTGAAAAGCAGCCGAGTTGAGAAATCAGAACTCAGTATCGTTGCCGAAAGGAGTAACAATGGGCCATTTCCGAGTTGCTGTTTGCCTCGGTTTCGAAGTGAGTCTTGGTGCTCAACTATTGTAAAGGAAATGAGTTCGATTTGCATAAGAATACGCAACTAATTTAATTTGAATGGTTGTGCACCAGGAATCGCTTTGAAACTGAGGCATACAGCAACTCGGAAATGGGCTATTGCCATGCGGGGGCGAGTTGTAGTGTCTGTTTCCAAAAAAACACACCACTACAAAGCTTTCTGATGTTCTTATAAGTACTTCTTCAATTACGTTTCAAAAAAAAAGCGAAGAAAAAGGCCGAGCAACCAACACGAACAACTGCAAAGCACGTCACGGGAAATATGGGGATATTTGAGCATGCCGATGTCGAAGCATGACAGATTCACAATTACCTCAGATCGAGGTGATGTGCCCGTCGGCCAGCCAATCCAAGATGGCGTCCACACCCTGAAATCGCATAGCATCACGATCGATATTCGCGAAACATATTCGGGACATCCGTAAAACGACGCGACTAGAATGCGTCCTCCTTCGACGGAACGCAACACTGTATTGCAACACTGGCCCCAGTTGTTCAAACAATGGGTTAATCACTATCCAGTGGATAAGTAATAGTAGTAGATCCCCCCGGGGGGGGGCGGAGGGTTACTTGGGTCAATTTTTGCTGGGTATGTGCCGCTAGCCTCTCCGAACCCCTACCCCATTATAGTCTATTCTGTGGCCAATCATAGACCCATCTTATCACTTTTGAGCAAATGCCATTTTCGCTATCCCAACTTGCTAACATTTGCTAGCCGTAAATATTTACAAACGCACCGTACCGAGTCGACCGTTAAATATTAAAACAACAGCACGAACCATTTAATTAACCGTGGATCTTCCTATTTTTAAATCCCTGCTTACCAGAATTTTCTTATCCCAGAAATCCCGAAAATGTGTGACCCCATTCTAGTAACCTGGCTAAAAATGTAACACCATTATAGTCAATGCAGTCGTGAAAAAGCGACCCCATCCAGTGGCATTTCTCCCCCCCCCCCCCCCGGAGTAGATCCATGTAATTTCCGATCCATCAACCTATTCCAAAAAAAACTACCCCTATAGGTCCCTATAGCTAGTTGATCTGTTGAATTTGTTGTGTTCCGTACTTGGCAAATTTGAATACCACTCAAATTAAACACTACCTCTTCCCAAATGTATAACCCAACCTCTGCGCCACTTGGTATTCCGAGCAAACGCTTAAAGAAGCTTCTTGTTTTAGTATAGAACGCCTCCCTTGGCATATTCAGCACGCGGCACTGTTGTAAAAGCCAGTCAAAATAAAACTATCGCGGGGAAAACCTGTTTCTAAAAGGCTGAAGGAAACAAAAATAGCTTTTTTATTTTCAAGGTAACCTGTACCCGTCGTAAATCATGTTTTACCTGAATCCGCGGCTTCGAAAGAAGAGGACAAACTTCCGAAACACGCTTTAGAGCACCTTTCACACCTTGGTATCACGTATCACGTATCACGTATCACATAATAACATGAACCTTATTCTCAACTTCTTCGTTTAGGATGCTGCTTCGCAAGGGCACCCAAGGAGCAAATTAAGCCAAAAGACTTTGAGGGACGTTTCTGGGCTCCTTGTAATGTATAGAGACTGTGTGTCGAGAGAGATGTTTTTATCACCCAGAAGAATTTGATCTGTTCGGATATCTTAGCTGAAAATTAAAGTGTCTGAAATTTTTGGGGAATGAAATCTTCATGTCAGAAATTGCTGGCAGAATGTTACATTCCAGGGAAACATTTGCTCATCCGAAACCGCTAGGTGACCTTTTCAAGTGCCAAAAATTACAAAAATATCCCTTCCGAACCTTTTCGTTGATGTTTTAGTAAAGAAATATATAGCTGCTTGCAACGTAATACCGAAATTCTTAGAACAGTTTGACTCTCCCGAACACATATTTCACCGAAGATCATCGTTGGGTGCCCCTGGCTTCGGTTCAAAGGAAGATTTCTTGCATGACATGTTCAAGTTGCCATGTTCACGATGCCATTCTCCCCGTCCTGTTTCTCGATTAAATCGAGGATGTCAGACAGAAATTACGTCATGAATTCATTTGGATATAAACGCGATGTAAAAATGATAAGAATATACTTTCTTAAAAAATTAAAATAAACGCCAGGAGTCATTCTTGAAAGGTTTTTAACTCGAAGAAAGAGGTTTCACGGCCCTGATTACGGTTTATCTCAATACAGGGGCAGAGGAGTACGTTTGAAAGTAGGGGGGCTAGGTTTTGGTATGGCCGGATTACGGAAGTGTCAGGAGTAGGGTAGAGAACACCACCGTTGGAAAAAAGTGAAGGCGCTATAGCCCCCCAACCTCTTCCTCTCTCTTGCGGCCCCTGCAATAAACCAATACGATAAACTGACCGCCACTTACGAACCATTGAAAGAACTCTTTGAGACAATAGAGGAATTATCGAATAAAACAAAATTTATACAAACTAACTTGCTTGGTAAACATCCATTCTATTCCCATGCATGGTATCCCCACAAAGTGGATGATTTCACATCGTGAACCCGGAAAGTTTCATATCTTCAAATGGAAAAGTGCTTAGACTCATTTTTGGAGCTAAATTTTGCAACCAAAGTCATATTTATTTTTTAATTGTTGCCTTTCCTGTGGTCTTCAGTATATCGATATTGGTGGACCGATAAGCCTTCTTTTTTACTAAAACTAAAAAGTAACTCTACGCTGAGATATCCGAGAAAATGTTTTGTTCTTTCACTCAGCAATCATCACATCGAATGGATGTGAAATTTGGCAACACCTCAGAAATGGCGGCTGAACTAGAAACAAAAATCCCAGAGCAGTTCCCAGAGTTCCGTTAGGGAATCGGATAGTCAGGGAGCAGAGACTGAAAAAGGCGAGTTTCGTTCAACCATCGCCACGGAGAAGGTCTGACACTTGATTCTGGTAGAGTAAGATCACCCAATAGACCATATTCGTATTCCCAGTATTGGACTGGAACTAGCTTGCAATGGAGGCTAATGCGGGGGAATATATTAAAAGTATTTGCATTTGAAAAGATTTCCCCGCATTAGCCTCCATTGCAAGCTAGTTCCAGTCCAATACTGAGAATACGAATATGGTCGATTAACGCTAGGTAGTTCGCAGAGTTGAAATGTGGTATACGTTTCGAATAACAAGGCTTTTTTGTCACGCGATCTACATCTACGTAGGCAGTCACGTGACATTCATTATTATGACCTGGTCATATGCCACACCTATACCAACTTGTTTGCGAAGTCTCCATCAATTTTAATCGCGTTTTGCTTATTAATTGCGTGCTTAAAAGTCAATGT
>NC_090885.1:40083955-40101455 GCF_036669925.1 Montipora capricornis
ATACCACACACCCAACCAAGTACATGTAATGCAACAATTCATGTATTTTTACATCTCAATGATCTGATCTGAAGGAAAATTATATTGATGGTCGAATCTCAGTGGTAGACTTGTTCACCGGTATCAGGTCTCATTCTTTGAAAACAACAAGCGTTGCGAGCGAACCGAGAACAGCATCCTCGAAGGACAAAGTGCATGTAGCAAGAGGTGTTCAATCCAACTTTTGATACCTCGAGTTGGGAGTTCGTACATGGGCAACATGTTGTCTTTTTCTCTTCTCCTTCCTTTTTGATCCCAGTGACTGTTGATTTTTCTTGTAAGGGAATAAACAAACAAGGCCGGGCAATGAAACTCAGGGTCTTGAGCGAGTCATTACGGAATAGTTTTACGTTCAAAGAAGCAGTTTTTGTAAATCTGAAATTAACATACATGTATACAGAGAACATTTGTTTCCAGAAAGGTCTGCTACTGCAGTGTTGCTGATGACATGTTTTTAGTAAGGTCTACGAACTGCCTATGGAGTAAACTTGAAATGCCTCGAGAATAAAGTCGAGAATCGAGACTCGAAAGAGACTGTCAACTTACTTTTGCACAGTACTGTAGCATGGATATAGGGTCGTTTCATCTACTAGTAACCGCGCACCTGTGGCTCAGTTGGTTGAGCACCGGACTGTCACGCGGGAGGTCACGAGTTCAATTCCAGCCAGACCAACACTCAGGGTCTTTAAATAACTTAGGAGAAAGTGATGCCTTTGTAACTACATCTGCAAATGGTTAGACTTTCAAGTGTTCTCGGATAAGGACCATAAGCCGGAGGTCCTGTCTCACAACCCTTCAATGTTAATAATCCTGTGGGACGTAAAAGAACCCACACATTTGTCGCTAGTGGGCACGTAGTTCCCGGTGTTGTGGTCTGTCTTCCGTTGTGTATCATGGTTGGGAGGGTAAAAAAAGGGGCTACAGTAATTGACACAAGCTGTTGTGGCACTCTGCCAGCTTGACTGATTTAAGATTTGCTTTACTTTTGCCAGCTTGACTGGCAAAGTTAATAAAATAAAATAAAATAGTAAAATTGAAAGCGCCATGGAAATACTGTACAATGTATGTAAATGCGAATGCAAAGAATTATTTATAACTGCGAGTGTATTTGAAATTCACCAGAACTATTACCTTCAAGCGCAATGACCGCAGTTAGGACAGTAGTGAAACTAAAGCTCTAAAAAAATCCACTACATTTAAGCTTGAAATTTTTAGTTTTCTTTTGGCGATGATCGTCACTAAAAACTGATTTAATGTTTATGTGTTGTGAACCGATCGTTCGTACTCAATGTCTCTTCAATTTGAAAAGTAAAGCAAATCTTAAATCCATAACCGAAGGACTACAAGAAATGGAGGTATTGAAACGAAACAACTCCACTGAAATAGCATGGAAAGAAATGTAAATATGATATCAATCCCAAGCGAACGCCACAAATAGGTTTGAATCGCACAGGAGCAAAATGTTTCAAACATACGAATTCTACCGTACTTATTTTGTGAAGAGCCGCAAACATCTAAGCCAAAGCATGAAATTTATACAGTCCAGTTCACATGTAAGTCAGCAACTTTTTAATGCACAACACATCAAGCCCATCTTGTTGCAGTTTTCTCAGGGTCTAAAGTGCTCTTCCAGAATCTGGAAGTCCCTTGTGATTAGTCTACATGTACTTAAATTCCAGCTCGTTTCAGCAGACGCTTGTGAGGGAGGAATGTGTGACGAATCCCTAAGAGTGTCTGCGTGGGAGGCTACCCTAATATTAACACATTCCCTTCTTATGGTGAGACTATATATATACATGTAACAGTTTCATTCCTGAGGTACTACCATGCCTTTGGCATATTAAAAAGCATGGAATAGTCTCAAAGTGATTGCAATGACGGGAATTTATATTTTCAGATGACGTTCTCATGGCCGTTCCCATCATTGTTGCTAAAGCTCCCTAATCTTAACACATTTCCTCCTTATAGTGAGGCTATACATGTAATGTTTTCTCTGTCTAATGGGAGATGATATTACTCAGCTACTGGGGCTGAATGGGGTGAATGAGTTAAGTATTCAAAAATGTACAAAATGATTAACTAAATATTGTAACTTTCAGATGGAATCAATAACCTCACACATTTACAGTGAACTGTTAATTTCTTGAAAACTTTTAATATAAATATATATTTCCCCGTTGAATTTTGTTTGGGTAGGTGTCGGTAAGCTGACAGATGGCAAGGCATTCACTGATCCTGAAGTTCTGCGAAGACTGACCTCCTCTGTTAGCTGTGCTTTGGATGAGGCCGCAGCTGCACTGACAAGGATGAGATCTCAAAATAATGGCATGCCTTCATCAGCTGGTCAAACGACTGCTGATTCAGGTGTGTTTGTCCAATTTTTCCTGTAAATTTCAGCTATAAAAATATTGCTGACTTGTATAATTTTGAGGAATGCTGTCAAGGTATTTTGTGGTCAGCTGCCAATACACCGTAGGTTTGAAGATACACTGTACGTAGAGTTTGGAACATAGAGACAGAGGACGTCGAGGTTGGAACATGGCTTGTGGTTAATGAGGTGGTTGATTTGCTCCCAGCTCAAGCCTGTAAGCTTGTCCTCCATTGGTGTAAACTTAGAGTTTAGTTTGTTTAAGAATCTAAATAATTATCTCTCGAGACAGTTTTGTAGTTTTGATTTTGCTGAAAATTAAAAAAAATCTTTGAATAAGTTTCAAGAGGCAAAATTAAAACTGGAGATATCATCAATCATTTGCTTGTGTTTTACAGATTTTAAGCATCTGGGTATAGCCTGCACCAAGAATATGACCTTGTAGAATGTAAATGATGTCAAGTTTTAGTAAAGTGGTTTGAGCAAGGACAAGATTTTGGCCGTCTTTGTTGTTTAAATTTTAAGCTGGATGTGTTTTAATCCTCTCTAGGAGCCCGAAGTCTAGCTGAAGCTTGTCTTGAGGGAGATGTTAGTGCTGTGAGAAAGCTTCTGGAAGAAGGATGGAGTGTCCATGAACCAACTGATGAGGGCGAAAGTCTTCTCTCTCTAGCTTGTTCGGCAGGTATGAAGTTTGTCAATTCACTTATAATAAAAAAGTGACACATTAGGGTGAGACAAAATCCCAAGAATCAGCTTGCCCTGGGCAAGCTTTAATTTCATCTTAGTAGCCCAAAGTCTCTGAGGAGCTAGGCCAAAAATTCACAAACTCATTAATAATTCAGGAGTCTCTCACCAATAAGAGTTTTACAACTGATAAAACAATGCATCCTAATAGCATAGCTTGTTTTTCTTGTATGCTAATGTTCTCCTCTCACAATTTGAACCTTTGTTTGGGCTCCAGAGGGACAAGGTTTTTGTGGAATGCTTTTAAACCCTTTCCTGTCCAAGGGGACCCCCATTGACGGATAAAATCTTATGGATAAAATCATACGTCACTGTTGGGCAGGAAAGGGTTAATTTTAAACATTTAAACTCAGACATCATGGCATGCTGCACATGGGTTACTGTGTAGTAATACGAAATTTTATTCAAACACTGTTACACAGGCTGCAAAGTAAACAAATTTGTGGCATTATTCTGAATAACGAGGGCAAATAAATTACTGAAAGATGTCTTCATAAAGACGAGGATACTGTCCTAAAATCGAGGAGAAAGCTAAAGAGTTGTTCAGTGTGAGGTTATCAGACAGTTTGCAAGATAGATATTTTGTTGCGATATACATGTATGTTTACGTGATTTGACGCAGGAAGAGTTTTGAACAAACCAT
Source organism: Montipora capricornis (assembly GCF_036669925.1). NCBI lineage: Eukaryota > Metazoa > Cnidaria > Anthozoa > Scleractinia > Acroporidae > Montipora > Montipora capricornis. The sequence continues at coordinate 40,087,750 of NC_090885.1, forward strand.
TAAGCTCAAACTGTGGCCTTTTGAGAGCTTGCTAGCATTGTCATTCTTGCTCTCCTCTAAGCATTTTTTATGACATTGTATTCCTTGTATTAATCGTACAAAGGTTTGGCTGAGCAAAAACTGGAAGGTTGAGGCAAGTTGCTCAGTCCAGACCGTAATGTAATCTTAATGTAATCTTAATGTAATCTTTGGGGGGGTGGGGGGGGGGGTGAAAGATACATGTAGCAAGCTTAAGATGGGAAGAGAGCTTGTAGGGATCTATTTTCTCACGCGCAGTGGAGAGTGTTGAAGTGATTGGTCGAAGAGTATGTTTAATCTTTATTTACTGAAGGCTTTAAGTTTTATTTGTGACCCCATACCAGCCAGTTTACTTCTTGTGAAAGCAATGGTTTTATATATAAGCGACACCCACGATTTTGAGACCAATATTTCAGAAAAAAGATGCGGCTTATACACACGTTTTTTTTACGGTATAAGCGGGTAACTCTCAAGTACTTGTTGGGGTAAACCATGTACAGTACACTAGTCTTGGCTTTAGTTTAACATGCATTATTTCAAAGTTGTATGTATCCATAGTAGGTATTAAATTTTGATGTACTGAGGTTGTGGTAGACAGTAGTACATGTAAGTCGTATTGTTTTCATTCAAGTGACATGATAATTAAGCTTGGGTTTTGTCAGGATTATTTGAAGACTGACATTCTGTCATGATGATCATACATTTAGTGGAAACCAAGTTTTACTTTTTATCTTACTTGAAAAGGAACAAGGTCGTGGTATTAAACTAGTGCATTGCGAGTTACAAGTGATGCCTGCTTAATTGCCATTCTGAGATACCTTTATAGGGTCTTTCTTTTTGTCACGCTCTGATGTGTTAGTATAATAGTTTTAGTACGGCTGCTAACAATATTATTTCAAACAGACTTCTGAATGGGTGACCAACGCTTACGGCCGTTAGACCTTAGGGTGTGTTCGATTGACCGTATTCTGGAACAGGAATACATGGAATTGAAGTTAGAAATCATCTCTTTTTATGGAGATTCACAATAAATTTTTCAAACACCTGATAAAGGACTATTTTAAAACATGCCATTTGAAATCATCACTCCATATATGCTTATTCTGTAGTAGGGTCAATCAAATGCACCCTTGGTGTACAATTTCCCTTGCGAGGTCACAGAATTGAACAGATAGACCAAAAGTAACAATCTTTTCAAATCTCTTTTTTCCCAGGGTATTATGAACTTGCCCAAGTGCTCCTAGCCATGAATGCCAGTGTTGATGACCGTGGAAGTAAAGGAGACTGCACTCCTCTGATGGAGGCTTCCAGTGGTGGCTACATTGACATAGTTAAGCTGTTACTTGACCACACTGCTGATGTCAATTCACAATCACAGGCTGGTAACACTGCACTGATCTATGCCTGCTGTGGTGGATATGAGGATGTTGTTGCGGTGTTATTGAACCACGGGGCAGATATTGAGGCACACAATGAGAATGGACACACCCCTTTAATGGAAGCTGCTAGTGGGGGACATGTGAACGTTGCCAAGATGTTGCTGGAAAGGGGAGCTTGCATCAATTCACATTCAAACGAGTTCAAAGAAAGTGCATTGACCTTGGCGTGCTACAAAGGTATTGAAGTTGAACTCAATCATTTCTTTCATCTTGACATGAGTTACCAGTATGCATTCAAAGCTACATTTGTAGCATTTAGGTATCATATGGATTCTTAGTGGTAATTACATGTACGTCTGTTATTTTAATAAAAAGGTCATCTTGAGATGGTCAAGTTTTTGCTTGATGCTGGAGCTGATCAAGAGCACAAAACAGATGAAATGCACACAGCACTGATGGAAGCATCCATGGATGGACATGTTGAAGTTGCTAGACTGCTTTTAGATCATGGTGCTCAGGTACAGGTTAATGTAATACTTTGTAATACCTATAGTGTTGCCCCATGGCAATACCGTATTTACCCGTGTATAAGTCGATCCCATGTATAAGTCGACCCCCCATTTTTGATGGCAAAAAACGCAATTTCTTAATTTCTTTGTTAAATGTTCGTGGGACACTAATCTTGTATTCTTCGCTTTCTGGAAATGTGGATGCACAAAAAAATCAGGGCCTCAAGCTCTTAATACTTTTGTTGTTCAACAGCTGTTGTCTATGCGGGCATTTTGTCCTTGAGTTTCGAAAAAGTTCTCAGAAATCGAACATGTAAACCTCAAACTCACCTGTTTCGTTGTTCAAGGATAAAGGGCTTTAAAGGATAAGTACAATGCAAGATCACAGAAGGAGGAGTCACTCTTTGAAAATAACTTGCAAACGATGCGAAAATGTGCAAGGTTTAATTGGTCCTTGAGTTATAATTTCTCCAATGACAAACAAAACAAAACTCATAAACCAAACAATACGAAGTTTGCAAAACCATTTAAATCTGCCAGGTTTGTATAAAGAATAAAAAACATTCATTACCAACCAGCATTTTCACGCAACACGAGTGACGATGCTTGCACACAAACACGAGGTATTGCGCCAGGTTACTAAGCAGTTGAACGATTGTGTTTTATTCTTCCAAGAAACATAAATGACTGTTAGAGCTTTCCGCCTTTGGAAAATGAAAATTTCCCGGGTCTATTTCATATTTGTGCTTGTGAGTATCTTCAACATTTAGAGTCGGACAAATCCTTTTTCATTTCAACTGGAATTGCTTACATTCGTTTTGAAGTCTTTTGTCATTCATTTTGAAGTCTTTTACGTCGGCTTTTGTCCACTGCGTTGGTTATGCCCAAGACAACGTTAACATTATTATGTTAATTTTGAATAAATTACTTAGCTGGAACTTGGCTCAAAATCTTTGATCCGTGTATAAGTCGAGGGCGGTTTTTGGAGCTTCTTTTGAGGCCATAGAAGGTCAACTTATACACGGGTAAATACGGTAAGTTGCAAAAGGCAAGCACATCGTTATCAAACCAAGTTGTATTTCATCCGACCTTAATGAAATCATTATGCTGCACCAGGGCCCCCTTTTTCACAACATTCTCTTCTATAAGATAAGAGTAGCTAAACCACAACCTGCAAGTAACCTTGTTTCCAAAAGTGGTGTAATGTAATCATGGTGTGTGTAGCCCAAAATATCCTTAGTAATAAAGGCAATATAGAATTACTTCTTTGTAATGACTGTCTTTGGTATGTTATGTATACATTGTATCTGTTTTTGGTGTCGTGTGAATAGCTACATGTAAGAAATATCAAAATTTCTATTACCCAGTAACTGATTAAATCAGTAAATTTTATCATTGTGTGTTGTGATTTGAGATCTACTCTTGTTCTAGGAGTATGTGTACAATGTATTAAGACCAGTTTTTTGTGTTCTATTGTTTCTGATTATGCTAAACAACCAAAGACAAAGAAAATAATTGTAGAAACAAAGAAAACACAATTGATTTAGACACCCCACTGTATGTTAAAGCTGCTGATGTTGGATGATGAATCACAAAATGATAAAAATATCCTTTATATATATATACTGTACATGTATATATATATATATATATATATATATATATATACAACGTTTAGAAGAAAGACAACTTCACAGCGTAGCGACTTCAAATTTCATGTTTGGACAATCATCAGGCTACAGATCTTACATTTGCATTCTAACTCATTTAAAGACCATTCTAATACTCTAGGGGAGCGTGCTATTTTAAGTTCGACAAAAGGTATTTGTTCTTGTGTCTGCATTTAGAAATTAACTCGTTTCTTTTGTTCAGTAGGTGGCGCGTATCTGCTTTTATTATGTACAACTTTTCTGTAAGTACTGCAGTGAGATGGAGTTATCGAGGCATATCTGGAGTCTAAAGGACAATAACATCAATTACACGCTACGCTGGGCAATAGAGTCTTTCGCCTCACCATACAAATGTGGATCAAAGAGATGCGACCTGTGCCTTACAGAAAAGTTGTACATAATAAAAGCAGATACGCGCCACCTACTGAACAAAAGAAACGAGTTAATTTCTAAATGCACACAAGAACAAATACCTTTTGTCGAACTTAAAATAGCACGCTCCCCTAGAGTATTAGAATGGTCTTTAAATGAGTTAGAATGCAAATGTATGATCTGTAGCCTGATGATTGTCCAAACATGAAACTTGAAGTCGCTACGCTGTGAAGTTGTCTTTCTTCTAAACGTTATATTCGCTCTATTTCACGTATCGAGCACTCTGCAGCTAACTGGAACCCCCTACTTGCGCTATATATACATGTATATTATTTTAATAATAATTAAAATAAAATAATATTATTTTAATAATAATTATAATAAGTGCTAGTTCTGTCAAGTTGCCAAATATGAATTGTTCCAAGCCTCTCCCTTTGAAAGAAGCAAACATCCAAAACAGAATCTTGGGTTCAGGAAAAGCCCATGCAGCAGTGGTCCTCTTCAGGTTGATTTGAATATGTGATCCAATTTTTTTTTGTTTTTTTTCTTTTAGGTCAACATGCCAGCTGATAGTTTTGAGTCTCCATTGACATTGGCGGCCTGTGGTGGTCATGTAGAGCTGGCTGATCTGCTGATTAAAAGGGGAGCTTTTCTTGAGGAGGTCAATGATGAAGGGTAAGTATTAGGACACTTTCTGGGTGTAACTTTCTGACAAAGTAAATTCAGTTTTAGTACTGACAGAAGTGTTAACTTCTTATTATTCATGCTAGTCTATTTTCTTTGTTCCTTTAGCAGTCCATGTTACTCACCTTGATACTTACCATTCAGGTATACACCTTTAATGGAAGCCTCAAGGGAAGGACATCTGGATATGGTTGCCCTGCTCCTTGAACATGGTGAGGCTTTATTCAAAATCTTCATGATAATCATATTGCTTAGGAGGAGTTGCAACTTGGCTTTTGCTCGTTCATAGGGGCTGATATCCATGCACAAACTGAAGAAACCCAAGAGACTGCCCTGAGCTTGGCATGCTGTGGTGGATTTCAAGATGTAGCTGCCTTTCTTCTTCAAGCAGGTAGTAGCCCTAAGGTGTAATTTAGTGACATGAGTTCCTTTAGTTTATGCTATGAAAGTTAGTAGTCAAGCTTACTCATCCATGTAAGTAGCAGTCAATTCAGCATAATCTAGAAAGTTCACTTTACCACCAAGCAGAGAAGACGTTATTTCAGTAGTGTGGGTGGTATACTCCAAAGTGGTCACGGTTACATCACACTGACAGGTTTAGAAAGACAAATGACGCAAAAGCAATTTTGTATTCATTCTCTGAACAGGGAAAGTTTTCAAAAGACATTGAATATGGGATCTGACTGTTGTCATTACAAAATAGTTAGACAGTTACTATTTGAATTCCACTCCATTATAATAATAATAATAATAATAATAATAATAGTAATAGTAATAGTAATAGTAATAACATTTTCATAGCACTTATCCAGTCCTGTTCTAAGCGCTTAGCAATAGGAAATAGGAAACATAAGAAATAGAAATAGGAAACCGTTGGACAGGCATGGGGGAATTCAACTTCACAAAAATATTACAAATAACCGATAGTGGTACACTGTAATACATGTATTCAATACTTGCTGCCGTTATGCAACCCTGTAGCTGTTTCGTGGTGTGTTTTGTTATTTACTCAAGCAACATACTTTTTGTGTTGTTAGGTGCATCTATTGAGCAGGGGTCATCAACACCTTTGATGGAAGCTGCACAGGAGGGACACATAGATCTGGTGAAGTTCTTGTTAGAGCAAGGTACTAGGTTTTTTTTAAATTTACACTATGCAGGGTTTGAGCTAGGATTTTATCACTGGGGGCAGTTTGTCCCTTTTGCTACATTTGTAAATTTGGGGGGGACATTTTCAATTTTAGGGGGATGTCAATTTTTTTTCTGTTTTCTTACGTTCAAGCAAAGAAAAAGGCATGACAACAAAAACACATTTTATTACCTGTTACTTGTAATTAAAAAATTAATACAAACAAGAAAGTTAAGAAAATGGTGTCAATGGCTTGCGATTGACCATTGTTCTCTAAAACAACGACGCTGTGATGGTGGTGCTGAGTGTATCCCCCATAGTTTCGTAATTAACAGCATCCACGTGTTTGTTACAGTCGTTGTGTCTTAGGAGAGTTGAGATTCTAAAATTTGTACACCAAATTGTCCCCTTGGCTGTTTTTTAAAGGGACAATTTCAATATCAGTTCGGGATTGGCACAATGGCGCAGCCTGGCTCAAACCCTGACTATGCGATGCTCCAATGGGGGCCATAAGGATTCATGATGATGATGAGATCCAACATAGTGCAGTGATGTCAGTTACAATTTCAACACCAATGAACTAAATAAAAAAATGACTTAATAATGTCCAATCTGTTACATAAATGTGCATTTGCATGCTTGTTTTTTCTCTCTTCTCTCCTATTTGTGGTCAATATTCCTTTGATTGATTTGCTATAATGGTGCCTTTGGTAACAAGCACTTGTACGCCATTATTGACGAGTGTACAAGTTTGTACCTGTGGTACCTTACAAGTTGATTTTCAACCTATTATGACAGGGGTCACTACTTAACATGACAACAGCCAATCTATTGATTAAATGTGGGTTTTTTTATTGTAGAAACTATTAACTGTTAATTACTATTTCCACTTATTTTGGCTCATTATTACAAGTAATAAGTATAGTAATTTTGTTATTAATTAATAAAACCATGTTATTTACAGGGGCAAATGTTAATGCAACAACTGCTACTGGTGATACTCCCCTGTCTTTTGCGTGTGAAAATGGTCACACGGATGTAGCGGATATCCTACTCTCAGTTGGGGCTGAACTGGTAAGAATATAATAATTATTATTTCATTCCATGGATCTGTCTTTGTTTTTAAGGTTCTGAATTTTGAGGACTTTGAAAAATTCATTTGCCATTTTAGGAGCACGAGTCTGAAGCTGGTCGCACACCTCTCATGAAAGCAGCGCGGGCTGGCCATCTTTGTACTGTGCAGTTCCTTATCAGTAGAGGTAGGGTGGAGCAGTTTAGTCAAGTAACATTGCTGTACTTGTTCATTAAGTTGTTGTTTTTTAGATAAAGAAATCAGTAAACCCATAAAAACCTAAATGAATAAACATTTGCGTATCTGCTTCTTCCTGCTGGGTCTTCGGTAAATTAAATTTGCAAACACATCCTGTACAAATGTACATGTAGCAGATTGAATTGTTGCATTTGCTGAAACCTGCTTTGGCAGTCCAGGTGGCTGATTACAAACACATTGAAAAGGCGTCATCAGTGAGTGCCCAGACAATATAATATTCAGCTGCATAATACGGTATTTATATTCAGAAAGTGAAGTTGTAACTGTGAAGTTGTAACCACTTGACTACTTTGCCTTTTGTTTACAACAATCAGTTAAAAGTAATAATGTTATTTGGGTCATCACTGTCATTTACATTCCTGTTTGCATTCCCTTTAGCATTTGACCTGTATACTTGTTTTGAATGAAAAACCTGTCTTGCTTATGTTAGGAGCTGATGTGAATCGTCAAACCACCTTGAATGATCACACTGTGTTATCTCTTGCTTGCGCTGGTGGCCATTTGGCAGTTGTTGAGCTTCTATTGGCACATGGTGCTGATCCTTTGCATAAACTAAAGGTACTGTTTGGCTTCCACTGAGTAAACCTGTTTTCGCTCTGATGGCCCAAGGTCATTTCAGATGTCCTTTTTCAAAAACACAGTTATGGTGAGGGAAGAAACAGCACAGGAACATTTTATTGGGAGTATTTTAATGTGGCGATATACAGTATCATTCATTGGATTAAGTGTTTTGTTTGCAGTAATGATCATTGCTGTTGTATTCCCTTAAGTATTTAATTTACCAAATTTTTATTTGCAAGATTGCATTTATTTAGGTCATGTCAGTTATTTTGTTTGTTTTGTGTTTTTTTTACAGGATAATTCCAACATTTTAATAGAAGCTGCTAGAGGAGGCCATGCTGCTGTAATCTGCTTTCTTCTCGAGAATCCCATTGTTTCCAACCCTCCTGAGCTTCCACTCCATACCATGCCAACTTCCCTTCCGACTCCAACGGTTCCACCTCCCCGTGTTCCCCCTGTGCATGCTACTCATCCTCCAGTAATGGAACAACCAGATATCACAGATATGTCAACTGATGCAATGCTTGATGCCCAGCAAATCATGCTAAATCAGCTGTCAACTACACCTTTATCACCTCAATCTCCTCTTCTACTGAATGGGCCTTCCAACTTTCTTATGCCAGAAATGCCAATCACGTCTTGTTCCACTTCCTCCACCATGCCATCTGTTAGCCAGTCCATGTCAGATATGGCATCCAACACGACATCAACAGCAGTTCAAACTGACAACAAGGTTGTGATTTGTGAAAAGCTGCAGCTTATCCAAGGCAAGTTGGCCAAGGCGCTGAAGAATGCTAACCTCTCTTTGGAGAATATTCCACCTGAGCTGCTTCAGAGTGTTAACGAGGAAGCAGCTCAAGTGGTTCCACCCTCACCCTTCTCCATGTCTGTTGGTACCAGTGAGGTGTTAGGAGACCCACAGGGCATTGAAGGATTGATGGTTGCAGAACCTGCACAAACACTTCATGAGACTATTGGAGACATGTTGTCTGATGGTATGCAACAAGTGACTTTGACATGTTTGAATGGTCTTACTTTCAGCGTCGCTGGATTTCTTTTAGTCAGTTCCGTCTATAAGTTTTTTTTAGTATTGTTTGTGCTATTGATTTGAAGTTAAGTGAGCCTGGTTTGTTTCCACTCTTTTCAATTCCTCATACATACATATCTTTGTGTAGTGGCCTTCTTTTTTATTCTGCATGCAAAGTTCTGTATGTGGATTATAATTTTTTGGGGTTAATTATCAACTTTTCCCTTTTTAGATTCAAGCAACAGTAGTCCCCCCACTCCTCCAGACCTCAGTACATCATCATTGCCACTGACTCCCACTCCCTCACCTGCATCTCCTCAATTCCCACCCATGATTGATGTGGATCAACAAACGGACAGCAACTCTGACACTGCGCTCACCCTGGCTGCTGCCGGAGGTCATGATGAACTAGTTACTCTTTTATTAGTCAAGGGCTCAGATATTGAGCACAGAGACAAGAAAGGTATCACAAATTTGGTTTTATGATATACATAAAACATGCAACAGGCTTGGCCTATTTAAAGTATAGCCGTAATACAGTCCATGCTCCACCCATTCCATGCACCCATATTGAACTACTTCCATTCATAGAGACATACTGTGATTTTCATAATTCTGCAGATTCTCATCTTCAAGTGCCAAGCGCCAATCTTCTCTTTGGCTTCCATCAATCAAATGAAATCAGTTGATGCATGATATAACTTACCAATCAGCATCTATGGTTCCCATGGTACGTTCGCACATTCAAACTCTACTCTGATGGAAAGCGAGGGAAATTGTTCGATTCTTTTTACTGAAGAACCTCTAAATAGATACCATATAATGGTATTCAAGCTGTGTTCAAACTAAGTAAAAACTCCACTTTCCAGAAGTGGAGTCGATCTTCCTGGCTACAGTTATGTTCGGAAATTTGATTGATGGAAGCCAGAACGCAGTTTGGTGCTTAGCGCTTGAAGGTGAGCTTCTGCAGAATAATGAAAATTGCAGGAAATAATAGTAATAATAATAGTACTTCATTTTCACGCAATAATTTTTAAAGCTGGATGGCTTGTGGGGTTGTGCATAAATGAAATCAAACCAAGCTAATACATATCAAATCATATTGGTTTTTGAGGAGAGGAGAAAACCGGAGTACCCAGAGAAAAACCCCTCGGAGCAGAGTAGAGAACCAACAAACTCAACCCACATATGACGCCTGATTTGGAAATCGAACCCGGGCCACATTGGTGGGAGGCGAGTGCTCTCACCACTGCGCCAGCCCTACTCTCCAAAAAAGAATAGTGAACAGCATTAGCAAAAAAATTGAGCATCAGTAGGATTGGTTTTCAACATGGTGGAAAATGGGCAAGAGCACCAACAGGTGCAAAAAATTTAAAGCCCAGCCAACTACATGTAAGTGCTCTTGTCTTTAGCCCTTTTGCACCTGAAGGGGTTCCCCATTGTCAAGTGAAATCGACTGGTGTTAGACAGGGTAAAATTTATAAGTGTCCATTTGAGGAGGGAAAGGGCTTTTTCGGAGTTTTGTTATTTGCTCGCTGTGTTCTGTTTGTAGGCTGCACCCCTTTGATTCTTGCGGCCACAGCAGGTCATGCTTCCACAGTGGACATTTTGCTTGAACATGGGGCAGATATTGAGGCTCAATCAGATCGCACTAAGGATACTGCGCTCTCATTGGCATGCTCTGGTGGTAGGCAGGAGGTTGGTGTTTACTTTGTTTCGTTTTTACACATTTGTACTTAAATGTTTCTCTGTGTCAGTGGGTTTCTGATTAGTAGGTTCTACATGTAGTTGTAAATTAGGCATCTTCCTGTGAAATTACACTACCCGGAGACCAGTAGGACATAATTATGCTTCATTTACATTTTGAGTAGGGAATAGGAGGTGGGCCATCCCCTGCTTACTTGATAGTGGTGTCCAGTGACCTCAGAAAATTATTGAAACGTTTTATTGCATTATTATGTGAAATGCACAGTAAATCTGTAAAAAGAAAGACATAAAGGTAGGAATAAGGTAGGAATACAATCCTCAAACAATTTTTGAAGGTTTACAAGTCTTGAAACTTTTCTCTCTCGGAAAGTACGAGCTGACAACAATTTTTGTAATTAACAAAAAGACAACCATCTTTATGGTGTCATGGAATCTACTTTGAATCACTTAAGTTAACATTGTTGGTCACCAGTATTTGCAGGAAACGTTATTTTTTATTCCTTGAGATAGGTCATGTGGCATGCAGATGAAATGTTCATAATGTATAGATTTAATCAGGATTCCCAAAATTGTCAGGCAGTAATCAAAAGTCTTTCTATAGAGCAACATACAATAGATAATATACATGTATGTAACAGGATAGGTGTAACACACAAGACATGAAGGGCCAATGCTTGTGAAATCACCAGTGAACCCTAACTTTTATCATATTGTGTTGTTTAGAAGTCAGATGTGATATTGTTTTCAAAAACTAGAGCAAGCCTTTATGAACACTAACTTTCCTTGTTCTACAATGTAAACATTCTTAACTGAACACTTTTATCAGAAAACTGGATAGCATTCACAGCTGCTTGTACAGTAATGGAATAGTTAGTGAAGTGAGCATGTCACTGGCTTATCTTGACAACCCTGGTTTCATTACTTTTAATATATTGAGAGTTTCCTACCAACGTAAAGATGATCAAACTTTGAAGTCAACTGCACAAACCATTGTGACCGTAACCTCATGTCTGTAGCCAAAGGGGTTCACATGTAAGTTTAAGTAAATTAAGCTTTATTCCCTGCTCCTTAAAATTTAGGTTGTGGAGTTGCTGATTAGTAAACGAGCCAACTTTGAACACCGTAATGTATCCGATTACACCCCACTGAGTCTAGCTGCATCTGGCGGTTATGTTGGAATAATCAATCTTCTTTTGGGTCATGGAGCAGAGATTAACTCCCGCACTGGAAGCAAACTTGGTATATCTCCCTTGATGCTGGCATCCATGAATGGTCACACTGCAGCTGTAAAACTTCTCTTAGACAAGGGCAGTGACATCAATGCTCAGATTGAGACCAATAAGAACACAGCTCTGACACTGGCCTGCTTTCAGGGACGGCATGAGGTTGTAAACCTTTTAGTTGAAAGGAAGGCGAACATTGAACACCGTGCTAAGGTACTGTACTGATCCAAGTATTCCTTTGAGATAAAGTACTTTTTTACCTCATGCAAACTGAACGCAGGGATTGGGAATTCTGGGTTTGAAAATTCTAATAGTTATTAATTTTGATAATAATATTATGGTCATTTTTGTTCTCGTTCTTGTTCTTGTTCTTAATTTTACATTTATATTGAAATTTTTTACCCTCACTTACAGTAGTTATTTACAATAGCAAGGTACCTGGGCTTTTAACAGTTTCTTGCAGTTTTATTCACAACTGGGGACACCCTACTTCAGCAACATTTCAATTATCATATTTTGGATTTATATTTTTGGTTTAAAGTATTTACTTTTTCCTTGACTTGGTTTCTCAAGGCATTTACATGTAGATCCACTTAAAGTCATTCTCCTAGTATTTTGTGATCGTTAAGTGAGCCTTCAAAGTTGTTTTGGTTATCTTGATTACAGACTGGTCTAACTCCCTTGATGGAAGCTGCTTCTGGTGGTTATGTGGAGGTTGGAAGAATTCTCCTTGATAAAGGTGCTGATGTTAATGCGCCACATGTTCCGTCATCAAAGGATACTGCACTGACTATTGCTGCTGACAAGGGCCACTACAAGTTCTGTGATTTGCTATTATCTCGTGGGGCTATGGTTGATGTGAAGAACAAGAAAGGAAACTCACCTCTTTGGTTGGCAGCAAATGGTACATTGTATTTATCTCATTGTCGCTCAAATCACAGCGGTTTTTTTTTTGGTCATCACGGCTGTTAAGGTCTTGGTGTTCAGTGAATATAACTGTGACTTTAAAACATGTCATTGCTTCAAGAAACCCATGGATGAATTAGGGGTACCAATCTAAAACTGTATCAAATTTGGCATGGGCATTTTTTTTCTCTGCCTTAAAGTTCACGGCACATCCATACAATGTACATGTATATACAAGATTAATCACTTTGCACATGTACATGATGTGAACGTCTTGAGATGTCTTTCTAAACAGGGAAATGGGGTGAAAAATTTTCTGTTTTCGTGGACTAAACTGTGCAGAAATCACTCCCAGTGGAATTGCTTGAGATGTCCTCCATGTTTAATGTAAAACATATGTATAATTTTTTTTTTTTTTATCAGGGGGGCATCTGGAAGTGTGTCAGCTTCTCTTCAGTTATGGTGCAGATGTGGATAGTCTGGATAATAGGAAAGTGTCTGTGTTGATGGCAGCATTCAGAAAGGGCCACATCAAAGTGGTCAAATGGTTGGTTAAGCATGTTCACCAGTTTCCATCTGACTCTGAATGCACAAGATTTGTATCTACTATTTCAGACAAGGTAGGTTTTTATGTAAGATTAAATAAAAGTAAAATTATTTACATTGTGTTACCTTAAATTCAATGCTAACCATGGATCGGTCATAATTTCATTCACCCTAATTAACTGTATTTAATTTGACATTTTTCTGCCCTCTAATTCCTTGAAACAGTTGTGGGCCTAGTAATGTTAAGGTTTTTTATAAAATAATTAGGATAGTATGCACACTCTCATTGGTCAATAGCTGAGTTTAGATGAGAGTATGTAAACACAACTGTGACATCACATGAAGTTTGATTGGTTATGTTTTGTGAGATGCATTTTGATTGGTAATTTGAGCATGAATCCTTCATTTGTTGAATTATTTTTGAGAAATACTGTATACTTGTGTTTACATAGCCTCATCTAAAGACTCTGGGACTTGTGAGAATTCTTGACAGTTCTGCATAACTGGGCATCTTGGCAATTTGCATAATAGTCTCAATTACTCCCAACTCCCCCTTGTGTTTAGATGTGGCTATGTAAAGACAGCGAAAGTCCTCTATTGCTTAAATCATCCACCCCTGAACTGGCCTCATTGACAAGTAAAATC
>NC_090885.1:40106455-40141455 GCF_036669925.1 Montipora capricornis
TAAAAACGATAGTCCCAAATTTTGTTTAAGAGATTAAGACTCGTACATCGGCATGTTCAGAGTGGGATCAGGACTTTTCACATGTGAATCATTGCTTCAATGAAACAGCTCCTTGTTCTATTCATCAACATGTTGAGGCGTAAAATTGAACATGAAGCGTTTTATTAGTTTAATTACATAGGAGATTATTGAAAATTCTCTGCGCTGATTGGTTACGCTATAATCATCTGAACGGTTTTTTCAAAATGGCCGCAAGCCGTTTTGTCGAGGTGACAGACAAAGAAATCACCTATGTAATTATAGTTATTCACCTCGCCTTCGGCGAATAGGACAATCACATGGCTTTTGGAGGGCATATAGTTTATTTGTGGCATCATTTGCCCGACAAAAGTAATTTGATTATCATTACTATCAATACGCAAGGCCAAATCGTACCAATTCGTTTAATAAGAAAAAAAAGTTTAACATAGATGTATCATGAAACTATATGGTATGGAAATGTCCCTCAGTGTATACAAAGGTTGTGAGAATGACAGGAATGTATATACCGGTATTTGAAGTGCGGGTTGAAGACCAAATGTAGAAATAATCCTCGCACTTAAATAAGACAATCTCATTGGCCGAGCGAAGTTGTTTGACAGCTCTGCAACCACTCAGTATCAGGGCGGTAAATGTATTTTCAGCCCGCTCATTTCCCGTTTGGCCCGCAAAAACAGAGGGCAGTTTGTCATTTGGCCGTGCGTATTGATAATAATAGTGGTTAAATATGATCCTTGGCCATTCATCACTTGGTCTCACATCTATTGGTTACTATTTTAGAGGACCTGCAGACGCCACACGGCAAGCCCACCAGCTTATCCAAGCCCTTGTCAAGGACCCCGAATGTGATATCAACGACGTTCTTCCTCGAAAAAAGCACCTTCATTCTCCAACTAGCCGTTTAGCTCCTGCTACAATGATTACTACATCAATCACTTCCACTGTCTCGCATCATAGAGCCCTCTCAGAACCCAAATCCAGCACAAGGTCAGTTAAAGTGCCTTCTACAACCCAGTCTACACAAACAAGAACCACGACAAAAACTACCACATCTCAGAGCTTGTCCAACTCTTGGCCATCTTCTGGTACTGCACCAGGGTCAGTGCACTCTCAAGTAATTACATCAGTTAGTTGTACCACTGCCAAGAGCACTTTGACTACATCATCCACTCACATACCTAGTACCGCTCGTTGGGCGACTACATCGCAAACAACCTCTAGCAGTAGCAAGAAAGCACCATTATCAGCTGCTCAATTGCCAGGTATGAGCTCGCAATCGATTGTGGCCCACGCTGCACCAGCATCGGCGAGAAAGCTGTCTGGAGGAAGAGCAAGTACAAGTGGTTCTTCTGGTTCTGCAGTGATCAAACCCCCAACTCCCGCCAAGCGCCAGTTGTTCCCAGAGTCCTCATCGGAGGTATCAAGGCAAACTTCATCGAGTAAAGCAACACGAGTTGTTAAAGGTTCTCCCTCGTACTCATCAGTTGCTATGGGAGTCACCGGATCTAGTGGAGGCGGATCACTTGATGTGATAACACCGGTTACATCTTCGTCATTACCTGTCACCGGCTCCGTAATCACATCAGTAGGGTCTTCAAACCTACCAGCCGCTATAAGCAATATCTTATCAAATGTTGGTCAAACGTTAAGTCCTAGTGTATGGAATGACATCGCACATCCAAGCGTCCGACCAAATGCTGGCCATGTAATGGAACCAGACAATCCCTCTTCCATCTCATCAGCTGATCCCATCACCCAGCCCCTGTATATCACCACCCCAGGGGCCTTATTCACCCCGCTACCTCATGAGGCAGTGTCATCTTCGCCGCCAAACACCTCAGGCTCCCCTATCCCGACCACGACACCTTCAACATCGACATCTCCTAACTCCTCTCCCCTTGGGACGTCACTTGCCCCAGGAAGTGGGACAGTGGTAGAGTCTGCAGAGAAACCATCGTTGAGGCCAATTGGAACTGAGAGAGCATCTAAAAGGGTGTGCTCCAGTCCACTCCCATCAGTGCCGGGGATATCGCCACTAATAGGAACAGGTACCTAACAAAGTAGGAATGCAGTGACTGTCTGTTTATGTCCTCTGAAAACGCCTGATCGTAAAGGATGGCATTCGTCTGGGGGTTGTCCAATACAGCGACATAATGAGATTCACACTACTCGGTGTAGGCGTCACAAAGTGACCCTTTCACCATTGACATTAATCAGTGATGTGTATGGAAGTACCATGCAGTTCCTTTATGCAACTGTATTGGACATGTATGACTTGATGAGACGTTTATGGCATTGCTATGCATTTATGCAGGGAACATACTCAGTGCACTTTACAAAAACTATTGAAGGGACTTAAGAATTGCAGCCCTGTAGCTCATAGTCGTTTGGAATTATTAAAGTTGAAATTATAGGTACCATCTTTCCAGAACAGTGAGTACTGGTCATTCATCTCCAAAGCTCTCAAGATTGCATTTCTTGTTATAAGTTTCGCAGGTTATGACCGTGTTTTCTTGTTTTGTCCAGAGGGAACCCAAGTCGCGGGTGTTTGGAGTTATTCTTATGCTCCAGATCCTGCGCTGACAGGAGGATGGTCGACTGCTTCCTCAGTCTCAACGGAGCCTTCCCCACCACTTATCAGCGGAAGTAACTCGCTGCCAGGCGCAGAGGATGAGCATTTTGGGGTGAATCCGGGTGACACTCTTCAAACATTCTTGGAACGTCTATCGCTCTCCAGCCATCTTGGTCTTTTTCAGGTAGGCCTGTATTTGTTGTTGTTTAATCGTCAAGGGTAAATCTTGCAAGGCGTTCTTTGGATCGCATATTCCTACCTGTCGCTGATCAAGTGAACATAGTGCTCAGAAACCTTAAGCTTAAAAACGCTAGGGCTCGTGCTAAAAAACGTATTGCTCCAAACATTTTTGATCGTCATGCCGTGCGATACGTCGCTTTTAACAGCGACAGTACTGTAACGAGAATGTTCAATGTTCGAGAAGGCTAATCGGTACAGCACTGTTAGTTGTATGCGATCTCTCGGGAAGACCGTAACTTAAATAGTCCCCAGCAGTTGTGGTTGGAGAGCAGCTAACCAAAAACTGTACTTTGCTGTCGTTTCCTTCAATGGTTGTGGCGTTATCTGCCTCAACCAACCTTTCAAACCTCAAATGGATTACACATTTTGTTGGTCGGTTTAAATGTCCAAACTTGGACGTGAACTTGAAACCATTCGATGTGAGGGAGACATCTTAGGATTAGCAGCTTTACTCCTCAATTATGGTTTTATAGCATGCGTGTGGTATTGCCTTATTTTACCAGCAATTGCAGGGTTGGAGGGCGTGAGGACAAATGGGTTCTGCGGTGGCTTCCAGAGGAGCATGATATCTCCTCTGTAAATTAACGATTAATCAGCATTCCCAGGTTCGAGTCCTCTGTCCATACACTTGGGTTATCTTTAAAAAGATATATGACCATTTCCCATGATACATATCAAGCTTTCAGTCTTCTAAATTAACCGTAATGGTAAATTCAGAGCAAGTTACGAATTAACAATGATAGTTAATTCGAGGTAGAGAATGGGTTGTTCCAGAGATACAATGTACCTGAAATCAGTAGTCATAACTGTCTTGTATTGCTCCTAAAAATATCGAGGTTAACGTAGTGCCTGCTTCATTTTGTAGAAAAACGAAATAGATCTTGATGCTCTTCTCCTCATGTCTGAAAAAGATTACGCAGATATCGGCTTACCGAAGGTGAGGAAACTCTGCTTTTAGCTCGCCATGTTTTTTCTGTTTACCACGATTTAACGGCTTAGGATCTTAAAAGAGGAAGTGTTTATGTAATTGTTGGGTAGCTTTTCATTACATTTAGCGGTACTTCATTACGTGATTTCGAAATGTTGAAGAACCCGCACATTAAATCACCTAAAAATTTGGCATGCTTAGTTCGGAAGAGTTTTTATGTGCTTATTCTCGGCTGCGTTCATCGCATTCGAGTCCTCTGTGGTTCATCTTGCTTTCATTTCCTCTTTGTCTGTCCAAAGAAATTGCACTGGTTGTCGCTGAATATTAACCACGCTTTTCCTTACTTTGCCATCTTAGGGACCACGGGTGAAACTGTTAAACAGTACTCGGCAGCTCTATACCAGCGACGCACAAGAGTTTAATCCTGTCCCCCCTGGCCCCTCCCCGAGTTCAAGGCCCGTTGGGCGCAGCGCTGGGTGGAGTGCCCAGGCGGGGATTATCCCGACATCATCGACTTCACCCGCTGAGGCTGCAACGATTCCTTACGGAGGGAAAAGAGTTCCTGGAAGGAAGGTTGATCCGAGCAAAAGAGTAAGTACTTCAGTGGCTTAAGTTATCGTGCTTGCAGTTGCGTTCCTTCGGCATTGGAATGCGGCAGGTACAAAACACAGGTCACAGGTCACTGGTTTACCAATACAGAAAGTATCCTAAACATTCATTAAAGCCAACCTTAGGGCTAACGTTCGCATTGGTAATCGGTTAGTGTTGTTTCTTTATTGCTGAAACAATAACCTGTGACCTGTGTTTTGTACCTGCGCATTGGAATGTATTTAGTAAAGCATGCAAAAGAAGTGCTTTCCCGCTTTTTTAGAACAATTACTGCACTTTCATGATCACAGTTGGCGTTGGCAGTTTTATTGGTTTTGTAGAATGGATCGCATCCTTCTTTTGCTGGCCTTTTCAACAAAATTCATTGCGTTGAACAAAATCCACTCACACCTCATAAGGATGGTTTTCTTGTTGCTTTGTTCTGCAAGAACGACGGAGGTTGGTGATCTCTCTCCCATCTCTGTGACCCAGGTTCAACTCTGGCCTCGGGTCGTATGTTGGCTGAGTTTCAGTCTATCTCAATCTGACTCCGAGGGTTTTTCTCCGGGTGCTCCTGCTTTCCTCCCTCCTCAAAATCGACTCCCGGCCTATTCCATCAGGCTGTGGTGCTGTGCTCCGAGGTCATACATGGGTCCTGTTCCGCGGCCGAGCGCCTAGCCGGCAGCACAGCTCCTTCGGTCCGACCTCGTTGAGCTGCGCCCTTAGTAATTCAGTCTCCGACTGCAAGAAAGGGCGATTAGCAGGTCAGATATTATTATATTATTATATTCATAACATATATCGGCTGTGTACCCTGTGTTGTATCAAAAAATTACTTTGAACTTTGCTAATTCGTTTACTTCTTTGGTTTTTCTTAGCCGGGTTGGAAATCGTGGAATCCGCGAACATCGGTTTAAGTGTAGTGGTAAGTAGACTTGATTGCTCCAACTGTACGAAGTTGAAGTTTACTCTGAGCGTCCAACGGCAAATGGAATAGTAAAAGTTGCGATGGAATTGTTAATTTTCTAGAGTGAATTAAACCCAGCAAAAGCAGTGTAGCAAAAACGTTAAATATGTCTGCGCCGTTCACGTGAAGGTGTTGTATTACAACGGTTTGGTTTCTTAGAGTTTGTAAGCAACGATTTACGTTTAATTTCGGGTATTTTTCGGAAAAAAAAAGAAAGCATTATCTAGCGTAGAGAGTAATGTTGTCATGAGGTTGGGCTGCTTGCAATTGTGAACCTAGACTGAAAAGTTCTAAGACTAAACTTCTAAATTCAGTACTGAAGCTTGATATTGAGAAAATTTGGTTTGTTTGAACTAAAAAGTGTAATTTAAAGGTATTTGGTCTTTCCCGCAATGTTGGCTTTTTTATTTGTTAACTGATTGTTTTTGCACTGCACTTAAAAAGTGCTATCCGACTTGTTCCGTTTGAGGAGCATTATCTTTCGTGTAGTCTTCAAGAACAAGCCAAATCTCGTTGCTTTCTTGTTCTTAAAACAAAGTTTCCGTGTTATTTTGAAAAGTTATTAATTGTTGACGCTTCTTTGGGTTTTTGCAGAGACGCCAGATTACTTCGACTTCGTTGAACTCTGGAATACAGAGGGCTGTTGAAACATGCACCTAACTTTATTTTGGGTTAATTAGAGATGTGAATGATGAATAAATCTTTATTCAATCGACGTAGTGTTGTGTGGGTTTATTCATTTTAATCCCTTTTGGACTCTTCCCTCTCCCGTTTGCTCTTTAGGGTTTGTTTTCATTTGCGGCCCAAGCGAGCGCCGGTTGGTGCAAGCAACACACGCAAATTTAGGAGCGTCTTTCTCATTCAAGTATCACCTCAACACACTTTTCCACTTTATTTATTCTCCGAAATCGTCCCAAATACATCGTGTTGTTTCAGAACGTTTTGATTGAAATTTCACTTATTTATTGACTTTGCATGAAAGACGGGAAAAGTAGTTATCCTTTGATCAATAACGGGGCAATGAAGGGAAACGGGTTCGAGGTTCGAGGTGACGTCACAGACTGCATTGCAGTGAATACTTAGCAGGGAAGCGATAGGAAAGACCTATTGCGCAACTTTTTCATTTCCCGACACGGGAAAAAACGGAGAAATTAAACTCATTCACTCAATGGATTACCTATGGCAACCCATTAAAGGCGAAGTAGGTAACCAATAGTAAAGCATTTATGTAATGTTCAAAAAACTCGCAGCAGTGTTTTATCGGGGTATAAAACACGAGAGGTAGCCGAGTGTTTTTGTACCCGATAAAAACACGTGCTGCGAGTTTTTTGAACGACTTCAAGAACTTCAAGAACATTCCACAAAAAGCGTGTCCCACTGGACTAAAAACAATGGTTCAGATTTTGAGAGGAGAATATTAGCATACCAGAAAAACAAGCTATGCCTTATTAGTATTCTTTATAGAAAGAATATTAACGAGGAATGTTTTATCAGGATATAAAAGTAATACACGTGACTATAGGTTGTTGAGCTCATGAATTATTAATGATATGTGCGTGTGTGACATTGAAACGCAAGAAGTGAATAATAGGTGTGAAAATAGGGGAAGCAGTAACAAGGTAGAGAAAATAATACTACAGAAGAAAGTCACTAAATTAGGAGGTCTCTAAGTTCAGCAAAACCTACGGGGGAGTTAATCCGAATGTAAAATGCTTCAAAAAGTCTTAAATTTACCTGATCGTTTTCTTGAGCTAGTGCTTTGACTTGGATGCTGTGGTTCTCAATGGTCTTCCGACAAAAAGTGCAAGTGATCCTTGCACTTGCATGTAACAGGACAATTAAAGCATTTGTCTCATATAGACACCTGAGAAATTCAGGCTGGATTGGAACTCTTGACCTCTGTAATGCCGGTGCAATGCTCTAGCAACTGAGCTATGAAGCCACACAGTTAGGAGCAGGTCAATTTTTTGGGTCAGTACGCAGGTATTGCAACGGCTCTCGGCTCGGTTCAGAAAACAATGGACACAAAGAACGATACAAAGGAGACAATGGACCCTAAATCTAAAAACAATAGAGCTGCGTCCTAAAGGGATCCACTGAAATTAGAGGTTGTAAAGAACTGCGTCCTATCTCAATTTTTATGGGCTTATTTGTTCCCATGAAGGATTCGATGGATGAAATGAAATAAATGTACATTTGAAGTGCGGATTGTAGATGAATGAGGGCAAAAAAAGACGCCAACGGGAACAAATGAACCCGGCAAATTGACCTGCTCCCAACTGTGTGGCTTTAAGTTGGCCATAGTTTACTTGGTAGAGCATTGCACCGGCATCGCAGAGATCATGGGTTCTCGAATCCCGTTGAAGAGGCCTAAATTCTTTAGGTCTCTATAAGAGACAATTGTCTCCTTAAATTGTCAAGCTGAGTGCGAGGATCACTCTGTTCTCTCATTCGTCTTTAAGCCACACTTCAATTCATATTTATGTATACATACATAAATATAGACCTGTAATCTTTATTTAAACGCAATGATTTTTAAAGCCATTAAAGCTTGTAGGGACGTGTGTAAGACAATAAACTAACCTAATCTACACTAAAAGATATATATTATAATGAATACAATAATCAGTCTTATAAAATAATTGGGATAGTACGCGCACTCTCATTGGTCAATAGCTCTGTTTCGATGAAAGTATGGAAACACGGCTGTGACATCACACGAATTATGCTATTTCTGACAGTTGTAGCCTGCGAAATTGGCAGAAATAGATATTTTGCCGGCACGGACCAGAGGACTGGGTCCGGTTGTCTGGTGGGGATTATGGGTAATTTGCCGTTTAAATAGTGAACCGTTAATGATTTGTATCAGTCTAGGTTCAGCTTTCTTCGCCTACTTTTTTGTTACCTTTTTTCCTTAGCCTCCATGGGGTAGTGGCGCTTGCATAGGTTTTGGAGAATACGTTCCTTTGTTCCCGAAAGGCTTTGGGTTTTCGTATCCGGCAGGTGCCCAGTGTACTTTTCCTTTAACACGTTTTTAGGAGGTCAGTACAATCAAGTATAATACGTATTGTTATGCTGGAGCGGAGTTTGCATATGGTGGCGCTTGCTGTCCTACATGCCCATGTATCTACACAATTGTGTTGTGATTGAATTAGTCGTGCACGTTGTCTGATTGGGTGGTGGAGTCAAAATTTGATTGGTTATGTATTGTCAGACGCGCGTTTTGATTGGTTGGTAGGAAATATGAGCGTGTGTCGAGAAAATCTGTTTCATTCAAGAAATTGAAAAACCAGCATTTTCCTTCATTTGTTGAATTATCTGTAAGAAATATTTTATAAAAGCAATACAGGTCTTTTTTCCGTGTTTCCATAGCCTCATCTAAACACTTGGGGGAGTTGGGAGAATTCTCCCTACTCCCCCTCGTGTTTAGATGAGGCTATGGAAACACGGAAAACGTCCTCTATTGCTTAAATATAAAATCCCGTTTTCTGTATCGTGTGGTAAATGAAGAAGGACAATCAAACTTTAAATCTATAAAATAGTCTTCATTGCTAGCCCGCTTCTTGAGATCGTTGAAGGTCGAGGTCTCTGATGCCTCCTTGTCATTGTATGTAACAAAATTGCATAACGATGCGCCTCTAAATGAAAAAGAATGTTTCATATATCTTTACTCGCACTTTGATACGAGAAGACAGTTTTGCTCTTGAGTGAAATAAGTATTAACGCGGTTTTAACGAATATTCTCGTCAATGTATCCGGTAAAGATTCTATGAGGCTTATAAAAAGTGTAAGAACACTTACCTTTGGAATAACAGAAAAGGTGGGGCACTGCACATATCTGAGCACGTCCTCCGAAGCCGTATCCTTTCGTAAGTGCTGCTCTACAGCTGAATTGAAAAGATCAGAATTACAACTCGAACCCCACAAAACTAAACCATACTTAACAGTTGGAAGAATCACTTTCAAATACTAGGAAAAGCCTGGTTTTCATCTACATGTATACTACAACAACTTCGCAAACAGTAGCAAACACTTTGCGATGGCTCGATCGCAAAGTACGCAATCTGTCACTTTTAGCAATTGTTTTGCGATTCTGTTTTCCGTATGAACGATTGCTGTACGCATCTTGATCCCGTTATATCGTGAAAAAGGGCGCGAAAATAAAAGATGGGGCTAGTAAACAGAAGGCAGAGAAAAATTGTCAAGAGACATGACCGTTTCTGGATCCGACACATTTTCGAGGAGCAGCAACGACTGCAGCATAGCCAGTATCAAATTCTATTGCAGGACCTGGCTCTACATGATCGAGGATTTAGCTACATATATATTTGGCGTGCGGTATTTCCATATGATGTTCATTAAATTCACACTGTTTTGAGGAGTATCCTCGTCGTTGCCACAATGGCACTTGGAAGCCATCTTCATCGCTTATCGACCTTATACTTGCCTCTGATTCGTCAAAACGAAACATGCTCACAAAAATTATCACCGATTGATCGCAAACAATCAGAAGCAGTTTGCGATTGTGTTACCATATCGTTATTTCCTTGCTTTAGCGTTGCTACTCCTCACAAACAAGACGTAAAGGTAGAAAATTTTCTATTTATGGTGTCTTGCTTGCGATAGTTGGCGATCATCGGGATGAACGTACGAGGTGCCCGGGGGAAACTCCTATATAATAGGGAAGGTATGTTCGTCGGAAATTTTAAGTCAAACCCTTAAAGGAGACTAATCTGGGCGTGGCCCAGGTTTTTTTTTTACCCCTAAAAAAGACCATATTAAAAGCACGGATATATAAAAAATACAGTGCCTTTTAATGATGGCAAAGACATTGCCTGCGCAAGAAAAGATGTAGACAACACGGGATCGTGATAAATTAGAGATGGCATCTTTGGCACAAAATAAGTTCTTGAGGACTAAATTCTCACAGTAGCGTTGGGTTAAGCTCTTGATTCTGTGTTGAGCGTAAGTCGAGAAGGGGCCAACAAAAGGTAATTTGTAATCATCATCATCTTGTCCTTTTCCCTCTGAGGGAAATAGGGCCTTGCGTTCTCTCTCTCCAAGCCTCTCGGTCTTTGCCCAACCTTTGAACCCAAGTTCACCTCGTTCTCTCTCTACCGTTCTTTGCCATGCCTCCTTCGGCCTACCTCTCGTACGTCTTCGTTCTGGGGCCCATGTTAAGGCTATCCTCTTGTTCTCATTTACACTTTTCCTCAGCACATGCCAAATCAGCTTCCAGCGTAGGCTTCCTTTCGGATTGGGCGTGCACCCCTCATACCACCGTCATCCCATCTGATAAATTCATCTTCTGGAGTTTGGCAAGTCGTTGTACTACTCCCGAGATAACACTCTGTTGTTTTTTACGAGAAGGGGTGATTGGCCCCAAGCTCAACCTGTTGCCGGCACTGAGGAACGGGGGGAGGGGGGGGAATTTATTCTCTGTCTGGACCCTACCTCTTAACCAATCCGGCCAGGTTGAGCCTGCCATGGACCAAGGTCCCTGACTGCATAGCTCTTAAGGTCACTGAGCCTCGCAAGCTTCACCACCACGTCAAGGCAATAACCGATGGTGAAGAATTTGTAATAGTGCGTGCGAATTTCATTTCATTTTTCCGTGTTAAATACTTATTGTTTTTCTATCATTGTATTTTCCAGTGCCCCACATTCACGTTGTTATTTAGGTATTCCTACTTCCTATTTAGCTATCTTTTATATCACACCGGCTAGCGGTTTATTTGTATTCGCAACTGACGATGGATGTTGGTCATCGCAAACATGTATTGCAAACTCAAAACTGTGTGTTTCTACTTGAAAATCACTTTATTACATTGTCAGTACCAATATTCTATTGATCCAGTTGGGGACAAAAGTTGCACAATTCGCCACACAATGGTTTTCTTGCAATTTGATTGGTTACCTTAAGCAAGACTTAAAATATGATTGGTTGTTTTCTTTTACTGTTCCTTTCTCATTGGATGGGGAAATGGTGCGATTTAGATCACAAAAATAATGCAATTTGGGAATAAATTCCACTGCTGAGAGCCAATCAGATTGCAAGAATCACCAGTGATTTCTAAATGGATGAATTGGATGTAATAATGGTGCTTATGTCGACGATCGTTTTTACTAGCGCTGCTTATGCTTGTCCTTGTCCTTGCGTGGCTAATGGAGACCAGGGGCCGGTTGCTCGAAGCCTGGTTAGCGCTTTCCGTTGGTTAAGAGGTATAAAAACCTATAGGTTTCCATGGTATTAATGCTGATTAGCGCTAACCGTGCGTCGAGCAACCCGCGCCAGACTTTACAGTGATGAGAAAAAAAAATTCAGTATCCCACCTCTCAATCTCTTCTTTGAAAGAACTTAGCTACGATGATGGAAAAACTCAGAAAACATCTGTGGAGAAGCGACTGGAACGGAAGACGCAGAAGTGGCAATAGAAACGCTATCGCGATTACTGTGAAAACCCGCGTGTAAGAACCTTGTTGGTTTTTCAAAAGCAGGCTAAAAAGGTTCCTTGTAAATACTCACTGTTTCTGTTTATTTTGTAAATTAAGAACATGTTTTAGGCTAAAATAGGTTATGTAAAGGAGACCCGGAACCAAAAACCACCCAAATCGCTCTTAATCGACTTATGCAAATATCTTTAATTGTTTTGGTCCTCCAACATTGCCGCCGTGCACACACTCTATTGTACTCATGCTGATGAGCGTGACAAAACGCTGATTCCAAGACGAACGGATCTCCGGATGGCAAGAGAACTACTTTATAGTTCTGTGAACAGAAGACTGAGGAAGAATGGGACCGACACAAAATCAATTGCAATTATATTATATTGATTTAATCTCAAAAAGAGAGGAATAGTCGTTGCTGGTTCCGTAGTGTAGTGGTTATCACGTCTGCTTTACACGCAGAAGGTCGCCAGTTCGAGCCTGGCCGGAGCCAGAGTTTTCATTTCCTTCTTAATCTTTTTTTTGTCCTTCGCAAAAAACAGCAACGCGCGGAAAAAAATTCTCTTTTTTCACAATTTTGGACATTCTACATTACAGATCCCAGACACTTAAGGACTGAAGCAAGACTTTGGCTCGACTGCAGGCTCATTAAAATTCCTTCTATGCGGTTTCCCGTACCAACAGTGCGTGCGCCGACTGTCGCGTGCTCCAACACGTGTTCTGTAAACCAAGGACACCAGAGAGGATCATTGTTTTCCAAATTTTCAGCAAGTTAGGATGAGCCGTCTTCAGGGTATGCGCTAGCAAACGCTGCTTATTCCCTCTTCACCTTTTCGTATTTTCCTTTTTCTTTTTAGTTTTGGAAAACAGTTTTTATTGCTGGTTTCCATTAATTGACACTGACATGACGCCGGTATTTGAGTCCGGAAATGATCATCAGAGAACAGTTCACTTAACGTGAAGGTAAGACTAAAGGACAGTAACCTGCTTGTTTTCTGTTTTCAAAGGCGCTGGAGCATTATTTGTTTCAGTGTAATTGAGCTTTTGCGACCAGAATTTCCCACATTTGCTAATCTGTGAAGAACCAAGTAATCAGGGTCGATTCGCCCGTTGGCTTTTAAACTGAATACTGTCAGTGATACAATATTTTGGAGCGATGCTAGAATACCCGGCCACTTTTGATCACCATAAAGGTACTGCTCCCGCACTCCCGCAGTCGCGTAATTCTGAATACTTCGTGGGTGTAAAATAGGCTAGTTTCGAATTGTGCAGCAACAAAAGAACAGGGTCGACGTTCAGGGGAATAATTTGCATTTTCCTTTGTTCTGAACAATACAAAATGCTAATTATTCCCCTGAACCTCGACTCTGTTCTTTTGTTGCTGCACAATTCGAAAGTAACCTATTAGTGCTCCCACAGTCCTGCAGTCACGCAGTCGGAAGTGGAATTTATGGTGTGTATAACTAGTGCTCCTGCAGTTCCACAGTCACACAGTTGTAACGTGAGAGGATTTCAGGTGGATATAACTAGTGCTCCCGCACTCACTCAGTCCAAAGTTAAGTGGAATTCATGGGGTGTATAACTAGTGCTCCAGCAGTCACACAGTGGTAACCTAACAGGAATTCTGGGGGTGTATAACTAGTGGTGCCTCAGTGACGCAGTCAAAATCTAAGAGAAATTTGGGGGCCGGTTGTGTATAACTAGTGGCGTGCTCCAGCAGGACTGCTCTCGCAGTCAATTCAAAAGGCTCAACACATATTGAACTCAACCAAACTATTAATTTTCGTTATTTGCTCAAGAAACATTTTGATTGTATGTACAAAAACTGGTGGAGGATATCTGTCACCTTGTGTAATAGGCAATTGAACTGGACCTGAATCGATAGACACTTTATTGTCAATTGAACACTATCCTAATGATAACTATTCAACTAGTTTCAATGAATACTACTCGCAAATCGGAATGAGTTATCATGAACAACAACTTAATTAACCTTTGCGGCCATTGCCTCTAAGATGAAATGTAGTCATTTGTTTGTAAAAAAAGCACGCATTGGAGAGGTTATGTCACTATGGATAGGTTTTGAAAGGGCATTGTCGTATTCTTGATCAGTTAGGGTTGTGCTATTAGGCCAGGGTACTGGTTTGCTTTTCATGAAAACCTTGCATTGGCTGCGTGCCCTGGGAACTCTGAATTCCATGATGCACCCGAAGCCACCTTCTTGAAGTGATTCTGTGCCTTGTGAGTATTCTGCCTCGGCTATTGTGTTAGCTGATCGTTTCCCATGTTTGAATGCTCAGGAGCTGACCACTGGTCTTGAGGAAAGCTACTGTATACCTGATCTTTGATAAATTGCTGGTATATTTGTGATCTCTTTTAGGTACTAAAATACAAACTAAGGCATAATTCTCAGCTATCTAAAATTTCAAATCGGTTAGATCATCTTTAATGTTAGAATTAGTAACCTGTTTCGCTTGTTTGTGTCCTCATGGGTTAAGAACGAAGAATATACAAGTCATACTTCGGGGGAGAGGATGATTCCTTTTTTTTTTGCATTGATAGCAACTTCACCAAACCCGATGAAGTAGTTTTGCAAATGATTGATGCAGTGTCAGAGATGTATCCAGAGTGCGCCATTGCATCCTGGGACGCACTCGTATTTCTTTTGGATGCATAGAAAAAAGAACAGAAGAAAAATCGAATGTCTTATGCAAATTTACAATGCCAGGAAAAACATGCAATTGTCATATTTCACAAGGAAATTGAACATTCCCATTTCTCACTACGGAGAAATGATTGAGTTTCTTAAATTTCAAAGTAAGCTGTTACATGTATTTCTTCGGATGTTGGTAGTCAAATGATTTCATTTTGTCAATGATTGTGTCCAGCTTGAGGAGTTAAGTTCTTTTGTTTGAATTCCCACTTGTTGCGTGACATGATCTGAGCTGTTGTTTTAGGCGAGACAATCTGCGACAATTTCGATCTGCCGATGATAATTAAACATTTCAGTCAAAGTTCAGTTTGTTTCATGCTTTTCAAGTGAATTTCAAGCATTGGTCTGTTTATTGTAGGCGAAATGACAGACAATCCAATGGCAAAGTAAGTTATACAGTGTACAGTATTTTTGTTTTGTGCGACCCTGTCAATATTAATTCCAGGCGTGCACGTGTCATCGTCTTGTTTCTTGTTTTGCATGTACATGTAACTTGTCTGTTCTGCAAATTATGCAACTTTTTCGGAGTTAGTGTTAAAAATAATGTGTTTAACATGAAACTTAAATGTATTCAATCCCCTGATTATTAACATTGGCCATGCAGAAGTCACAAGCTGATGATGAACTGTGTATCGATCGCTTATATTTGTTTCTAAATTTGATACACCTCAAGTGTTTATAAAATAAAATTAATGATGCTCTTTTATGGAAAATTGAGATTCAGTTCTGCTTTTTTTTTTTGTTTCGTTGTGGAGATCTATATCATTTATCAATTGAAGCCAATAGTTCCTACAACGTATGGATTAAGGTTTAGGCTTTGACAGCCCATACATTTTGATCTATGGTCATTCCACAGTAATTTGGATGAGAAATTATTAAAATGAAATTTGCTTAAATTGCTCAATTTTCTGATAAATGGATAACATGTTAAATAAGGCCAAACTCTACATTTCTATCAGTATGGCACCTACAGACAGCCTTCTGGATGCTCTTTTCCCTTCCGCAACGTTTTGAAGCCTAAAAGTTTTGTTGGTGCGCTTGTAAATGACAAAGTCAACTTCATGTTTTCAAATCTTCTAATTCTTAGGTCAAGGGTTAGTTGTATTATGTTCGAAAAGAAAATTTATTTTAAACTATAGCCAAGAGAGATTCATTAAATTTTGTTGTGGAGGAGAAATTTTGTTGCGGAGGGGAATTCTGTGGAGGCAAATTCTCTTTTGATAATGATTTCACTGAAAATTATGATGTTTACATTAACAAGAGATATCATTTTTCTATCATAAGTTCAGCAACCAGGTTGTGTTTCAGCAATCTATAAGGTAAATCGTGTTTAAATTAAAATGACAGTCAGTACAACAAAACTGGTGAAACTACCTGTAGCTAATACATGTAACTATATTTCTTTCATCATGCAAATGCCAAGATGAAAAATTTGAAACATTGCCAATTGAAAAATTATAAAAAGAAGGCACCAAATAATAAAATTCCTCAGCACAGTTCATTTAAATGGTCACACATTTCATCCACTGACTAAAAAGTTATAAAGTAACTCAACTGTCCAGTTGCTTTAAATGCAACTCTACCTAATTGACCAATGATGTTTTCATATAAAAACAGCAGTTTTCCACTCGAAGTTTATTGCATATGAACTGCATATGAAAAGCCACAAAGTAAAAATGCAACATTGATAGCAGCCGCCACTGGTTCCTTTTAGTGGTTCAGCCTCCACTGCAGCGTGTGATGGTCTTTGATAGCGTGCCGGGAAGCTTTATAAAACCAACAGTCTACAAAGCCATCGATAAAATTGTCAAGTTACTGAAAGAGGTTGATGGTAACCTGAAAATCGAAGAGTGGTCATTTTTTGCTAACAAGCCCGGAGAAATCCCGAGCCAAAGAAATGACTTTGACTGTGGTGTTTTTGCATGCATGTATGCTAGAAGTCTTGTTAGCACAAGCCCTATGATTTTTCCCAACAGTCAGAGCATCTCTGATGTAAGATTCTACATGATCCTTGAACTGCACAGAAATTCATTATTACCAATCCCTCCTAATGGCTTGAAAGTAGATGATTATTATGCAGTTGACCATGTTAGCTGTTACTACTTTGGCAGGGTTATTCAAATTCAGGGTCAGTTTGCACAGTTCAAATTTCTGCACAGGGTTAGGCTTGGTGCTGATGCAGGTGAAATATTCAATTGGCCAACAAGGGATGATGTGGCTGATGTTCATGTCAGCTGTGTTAACTATGGACCCATTCAATTGATTGGCAACAGTCCATTTAAGATTATGGAGCATGAGCAAGTTAAAAAAGTGTTCCGTTGTATCCAGAGGCACTGATTTTCTTTTAAAGGGTTGTTTTCTGTTAATGTTGAAAATACTCAAGGAACAGTAGTCATTATTGAACTTATGAACTCACAGTCAGGTTTTTCTGATCACATATTATCTTAAGGTGTTTTTGTGCCAATTAATCTTAACAAGGTTACATGTATGCATTACTAATGCACATGATTTTGAATTTTTATCACAGTACTGTTTCTGACACAGTGCAAATATTTTGCAAAATATTGAAAAACTTCAGTTATTTGAAAGCAAATGTGAAACTGTTGTATAAACATTTAAGTGTGGATGTTATCACTCTCTTTAAACGTCTTGCTTATGATCTTCTGAAAATTGGACAAATTTTCCCCTCCGCAACTTCCCCTCTGCAACAGTAGATGCTGTTTTCAAATCCTACCTCATTGTGAAAACCGTAACTATTTAAGTTTCCTCTTGTGATCTTTTCAATTAATATAAATTGGGAAAAAGCATCAGCCTACTAGACTCTAGATAATATTTCAGAATTCAGAGAATCTGCTAATAAAACTAAAAACAAACAAAACACCAAGTTTTCTGTTCCCCTCCGCAACGGCCATATTTTTAAGCTCTATAATCTAAGAAATGCATTTTGGAGAAAAGCAGGACAGCAGCAAGTAAAGCTTTGTAGATGATCTTAAGCCTCAATAGGTTATGAGAAGTAAAGGACAAATTCTTATTTAAGCTATAACAAGATCTTCGCCTCTAAATTTCCCCTCCACAACAGACGGAATACTGTGGAATGACCCTCTAGATATGAATCAATGGGCATAACAGTTTCAAAGAAATTGATCTTTTTATTCTAAGTACTTATTTGAGGAGAGGGATAAGACTTTATTTTTGTGCAATATTAATTAGCTGGATTGCCAAAATTTTGCAATGGACACCCACATTTTTTAAGGAGGGGTCCAGAGGACCCTCAAATTTGAAAACCTGGATACATCTCTGCAGTGTAATCTAGTACTTCAACATGATCTTTAAATGCATGCTGGATTTCCATTGATTTTTCTTTGGAAGAATATGAGAAAGACCATTACTTATTAAATAGTAAAATGTGACCGTTCTTGATGAACGCAGAGACTTCAGGTTTAGGAAATGATTTTTGGTAAGAAAATTATACTTCATTTAAATCCTTCTGGAGATTCACCCAGCTTTGTTCATGTTTCTTGTTCAGTTTTGACAAGGCATACATTCTGATTTTGTTCTTGATGACTGTTTAGAGAAGATTTTGTTGAAAGCAAACAGTGCACTGGTAAGAGAAAGGCTGGGAAGTTACTTTTGAAGACTTTGGCTTGCAAAATCTTGACCAATGGGAGCTCAGGCACGTAATTCAAAGCTTTATTTGCTCTGTTTGTTGATCAGTAACTTCCAAAATGGATAATCAGTGCAAAATCAGTCTATTGAAAACCAGGATGTGTGAAAATTTGTTAGAGGTGAAAAGATAAAACTACACAAAGGCAGGAAGTATTCGTGTGATGGAAAATCCATCAACAGAAAAAAATAGATTAATTAATGATGATGGCTGCTAATCATTTAGAATCCCTGGCGCAAGTTCGGAAATATTATATTGCCAAGCAGGAGAGTGTGGCATTTTTGAAAATGTATAATTTTAACACAAGCTTTGTGGCCGAACAAAGAAGTTGAATTACTGGAAATGCATTGTATTTGCACTATAACGTTTTTGTAATTAGCAAAAGCTAATGTCATGTGTCAAAATGTCAAATTGTGTGATCGAAACAAACAAATGAATTTGAGGTGCGAGCAGGAAATGCTGTGAAAAAATGAAATAATTCAAAATTGAGAGATCTTGGACGTGGAAAGGGTAGTAATACACTCTTTAACAAAAGGTATAGAGTTGAGGCATCCCCACTGAATTTACTCTTCTAATCCTAAGAGTGAGCATGACTGGTAAGGGAATCCAAGTTGTCATGGGTCTTTAAAGACCACGGTTATGTACATGTAGTCAGGCAACACAAACTCCCTCAACTCAAACAAAAGAAAGCGGGACTCAATGTGGATATGGACGAGGCAGTTATGGGCGCAAGAAGGACAGTAGGCAGTGGACATATGATGATTTAATTATCTAATGATGGACAAAGAAGTTCTAATTGACTGGCTGATGGCAGAAGGCTTACTTGGAAAGTTGCAACTGTGTCCTCACTGCAACAAAGAAATGAAACTAGTGACATACAACTGCTACTTGCTGGAATAACCCAAGAGTTGTCAGCGAACAACGGAACACTTTTTTAACTTGCTCATGCTCCATAATCTTAAATGGACTGTTGCCAATCAATTGAATGGGTCCATAGTTAACACAGCTGACATGAAAAGAACTCCCGAGTACGATATACAGCCATGCAACAAGTGTGACAAGCAGTTACCCTTTTTAACTATTATTAAACTCATCACCAATAAATGAGCTTGGGCATTGGTGCCCAAAGTTGGTGAAGCCGGGCAATGCTCTAGCATGAGGAGGCGAGTGGCCCCTACCAGGCACCGTCACACTGAACAATTCAGTGGAATACTTACCGACCCACTACTTACCTAGCCCATACCTCAAGAGGGAGGGAGGGATGGGAAAAAACCAAAGCACAAACTGGCACGCAAACAGCAAGCTATTGCAATAACGCTTGTGAAGAACTGCAAACGTCCCCCACCCAACTGAATCTCTTTGGTGCTTGAAAAAGGAGGGGCTAGCGACCAGGGGTGAAATGGAGCCTCCGACTCCAACAACCCAAATCACCAAGCGCAGCAGTTGCATTGAAAAACAGACACACACTTACCAAATGAATGCAGCTGACAGTGAGAGCAACACCAAAAACTGCAGTGCAAGCCCCAAGCAATTCGGTTCCGGACTCGACTGCAATGTCGAAGGAGCTGTGGATAACCAACAGCAAGGACGCACAATGTTAAGCCAGCTGACCCGAGATGCCCGCGAAAGCTTCCAAAGGTGTGCAGATGTAAAGCTGGTATACATTGCTAGTCCAACGTCCAAGAGCCTGAATCAGGTGGTCAGGAATACCGTTGCGAGCAGCTGCCATGGCGCCCCAATGTGGATGTGGCTGAAAAAATTGCCTCCAATCCCCGCGGTAGAGAAAATTTGCCGCAGCCAATCGGTCAAGATTGAGCGAGACAGAAGTTGACCACTCGCAAGAAGGAACAAGGGGCCAGGGACATTTCCTCGCACAGAGAGGTAAGCCACCAAAGTGTGAACTGTGCAGAGGGCCCCTCCCAGACCAATATGCAGAGATAAGATAGTCATAGAAGTGGCTGGACCCACACATTTGTTAGCGTGAAGAGGCAACCCCAATCTATGGGAAACAGAGACTGCTGTGTTAAGATTAGAAGCACACTGGAATGACTGTGCGGGACTTGTGGCAATAAAGTCATCCAAATAATGTAGCAGATTGGAAAGGCTTATGGAGAAGGATCCATTCAACCATATCAGTGACGGAATTGAAAATAAATGGTGCAGAACGGAGGCCGAAAGGGAGTGAGAGGTCAGCGTAGAACTGACCACGCCACCTCATGCCAAGTGAGAAGCGGTCATCTGGATGAACTGGGATGTTCCACATCAAAATTGAGAGAACTTTTGGACAACAAATCGCAAACTCAAACAACTTGACAACTTTATTGCAGCAAATATGGCCCGACCTAGCTACTGTTAACAAAAATGAGGTAATGCAACTTAAGGAGTAATTCGATGACTTAAGGTCAGGAAACGTGGAGGAAAAAACTAAGGCAATCAATGCATAAAAAGGCAAAAATCAGGAAAACAAAAGGCGCATCCACTAACGCCTGGTTTTCGAGGTGGACAAGGGCACGGAGGAAGGAGAAGCAGATCTGCGTGAAGATGTTTTGTCAAAACGATGGGAGCATTCTGATTCACGGTGGGAACCCGCACCTGTGAGGTGCTGCAGTGGTGGGTGAACAGACACGAAGCAAATTGTGCCAAACAGCGGCCCCTGTTCCACCACCGGCAAATGACCTGGGAGGAGTCAGCTCCAGATGGTTCAGGTAGCTCGCTCAAGGAACCACCAGACCCAGAACGCACAGAGGCCCCAGTGAAAATTGTAAAGTTGAACGTTCATTGTCGACCAGTCCACGAGCTTCGTCGCCACAGCATACTGTGGCGGAAGGCCTGATCATACATGTATGTCAGCCAAACACGACCACTGAACTGGCGGTACATGCGCAGGATGAGAAGCTTGTAAGAAGTTAAATCTTTCCAGCGGTGGGGAAAATACAACGTCAGAATCAGCATGAAAATTGTAAAGGCCTTGGACCAGGTCACAGTGTCCTCAATGTGTCGGCATTGCTTTTTAGCACTTGGCAAAAACACTAATCGCCCGTCCAGGAATGCTTGCTACTCAGGCTCAGTCTGAACAATGTTGACTGAAAGCAAACCTCCCAAATCCATGTACTTTCGGGCAACAATTTGGGTAACCGTTTTCGCTGGAAAACAGCTGTTGGAGTAGTGGTCCCGATGGCAGGTTTGCAGCCAAAGTGCTGTTGCTAAGTGGCACTGGGACAGAAGCGCCCGCCACGATCGACGTGCTTAAAATCGGTGAGCGCAGGGTTGCAAAAGTGCCAACAAAGGATGACAGTAAAATTAGGCCTACCTTGCGTGGCTGAAGGTGAAGATATCACCTGTTGCTCCGGAAGGACACCTCCAGAAGCTAAAAAGGTTGCCGTTTGCTGTGACAGGCTAAGCGATGGAACGGGAACGCCCCCAGAAGCTGCTTGTAGCTCCACGCTAACTGAATTTCCTTGCAAATTGCTCGAGCGAGGGTTAGGGTGTGGCCTTTCTTCAGTATTAAGCTCATCATCCGGTACTCTCCTTGTGTGTCCTTTATTCAAATAACTTTCCATAGTAGCTTTGTACCCTTGAAAAAGCTTGCTATCTCACAAAAAACTGTTTCTTTAGCAAGGATATTGATTATTAGGCAAGTGAGTGATTGGTTTACCATCATTGACGATCTTTCCATAACTGCAAGAGCTCTCTTGTCCACTACTGATATGGGAACCTCAGAGTTTGTAAATCCACCATAGCTCTCTATCTTCCAGAATTGTGCAAGCTGTTGCATTAAATGGTCATCATCTTCTTCAATAACTTCAGGCATGTAAAGTTAACACTGTGGCGGTGGCTCATACTTTCAATTCTGTCTGCAGGTCCAATAAGAGTCCAGCCAAGCGGGCAACGTATGGCATACGGCTCTCCTCTTTGGCCACGTCTCCTTTCAAGTACCCAGAAAGCGTTGCTACCAATGATCAGTCTTTTGGATTTCAAGGTGCTTGAAAAACCCTTGAAAAAAAGGATTTTGTGGAAAACTGCTTAAAAACTCCTTGAATATTTGCTTGGGTGAAAATTGTTGAGATTACGTCATGCTAAGTGAAAGAGACATTTCAAAAATTGACTATTAGGGAAACATTAGAACCAAATATTGAAATGCCTGTGTGTGCACTTAACTTGTGGTAAGGAATATCAAGGTAGGCTCTTTCAGCAAAGAAAACACTGAAACAGTATGTATGGCATAGAAATCTTCTTGTAAAGACTCTTTTAAAACCTAATTTTTGGTTGTTGAAAACTCTTTGAATACTCCTGGAATTTTATAGACAAAATCCAGCACGAACCCTCGTGGCTTCATACTTTGACTGGAACGATTCTTAAGCATATTTTCCTTTCGCTACCAGAGGTACTGTGGCTTTGTCCACTAGCAGCCAGTAGGGTTCGGTTCGCTTTTTTAATTGAACTTGAAGATTAGCTTGTTCAATTTTGAACTGAGTGCCTATATTTGTCGTTTTAACTTCATTTCTTCCTCTTGATGTAACAGTTTCTGTTTTTTCTTCAGTTGTTCCATTTTCAAATGTGCCATTGCTTGTATGGTTTTCAGCACTCGTAAAGATACATTTCCTTTGTCTTGTTGCAACTCTTGAATGCTTCGGTATAGTGCTGTAACTTTGGACAGATAACCTGACCTTGAGTTCTTCAGGGAAGGCTTTCAAGAGCGTCGGTAGAGAGTACTCTTAGCCTACGTGCACTAGTACCGGACAATGTGACATTCACCAGATCTTTGAATTAAATGTTAACCACTCTGTGCACACTTTGATATCGTACTTTTATTTTACTTGACGATTCACTGAAGGGAAAAAACGGAGCACATACATGACATTACAAGGAAAGGTAGAAATAGAAAACCAAAGGAAAGCGAATTCAGAGAAACATGACACTTACAAGATCTGTGCGACTCTCCGGATTACAGATACGTTTTTGCATACAACAGGAACAAACTTTCATGCGAAAACTAAACAATACCAGCGAAACTGAATTTTTCAGGCTTCACCACGTAATTGCTAAAATTGCGTCCATAACTGCGAGAATCATAGCTTTACTTGATTTCATATCAGCAGTTCAGTATATGATTCATTAAATGTATATCATTTCATTCATACATCCCCTCTTCTCATTGTCTTTGTCAAAGGTGCATGAAGGGAAGTCCTGGTTACCAGAATGAAGAGTACCACAGGAGAATATTTTGTCCTTTTAGAGATTGCTCACTAGCGTATACAAGGTAAAAAAAATGTCACCGAAATTCTCATATGTTGGCATAGTTAGGTCACAATGGTATATCCTAGACCATTTTGGACACCATCAGCAGGTTTCTCTGTGTAGTGTAAATATCAAATTCACACAAGAATCCAGCTGTCTGCCCTACACCACATCTTGATGCCCTTTTTTATGTACTTCTTTGGCAAATATTGTTGAGTGATTTTATATTTTGATCATGGCCTCATCAACAGCTTTTTAATGGTGTGGACTGTAATTGATGCGAAAGTTTGCTTTCGTGTCATCAAGATCACATGCTTAAATAGCATGTCATAATTTGGTTGCCCTAGGTGGTTGCGGCTTTTGTGTGTTGTCATACAACTGGAGATTGTTTCAGACTGCAAGGAATATGTCACAAGACATGACTTTGGAAAAAATTGCTGGGAAGGCCGCAGTGGTGGATCCAGACCTGGAGGTAAGGTGTGGGTCCGCTCTCAAACATTTTGTTTTTGCCCTTTCGCCCTTGGTTTTTTACGGGGTTTTGGTGGCTTTGGTCCAAAAATAAGGTGGTGGGGGGGGCTGGGGGCCCAGCCCCCCACCACCAAAGCATTGTAATCATTGAATACTCATTATCGATAAGGTGGCTTAAAAATGCCTTTAGTTTGTTTAATGAAACATCTTTCCAACTCTCAGGATCTTTTTTGTTTAGCTTGAAATGACCAACAAGCAAAATGATTTGTTTCTCAGACTATAATAATAATTATTGTTTCCTAATATATGGTTGTCAACAACAACAAGTAGTTGGAAGAAGTCAGCAGCTTCACTGTCTTTAGGCATAACTGTTATTGGTTCTACTGCTTGAGAAAAGCTAGGAATGTCAATATTTGTCTTTGCACAGCTCCACTAAAAGTCATCAACACTTACATTTGAGGTTTGAGTCTTTCTGGACCAGTGTTATCCACAATATCAACAGCCTCAATGTTTACACGTACCTCCAGGTCAACAATGTCTATATTGGCTGCTTCTCTTGCAAAATCTTTATTTTGATTGTCAAAACCATCTTCATTAAGTCCCTCAACATCAGAACTGAACCCCCATTTTTATCCAAGATTTCATCCTCTTTAAAAAGCTAAAAAATTATGTGGTAAAATATGGTGAAGGGTTTCTTTGGCAAGTCTGGGAACTAAGAACAGGGCTTCTGATAGGATGCGGAAAAAAATTAAAGATTATGGGGAAATTTTTGGCCATGCGTAAACATGTGTTGATTATGCGGAATTTAAACATTTATAGAACTAATAATTAGGCCCGTCCAATGTATTTACATGCTTATGTTAAATCAGGACTCGAAATTGTGACCAATACAGTCGCTTTTTCCTTTGTGATTAAGATATCTGGCCGAGTCGCCAATTTTTCGACCAGCATTCACCGTTAAAATAAAAGGGTTAGTAATCGGCATTTTGCCAAAACTTTTGCTAAAAGAAATAAAGCGATAAAAAAACATTTTGTTTCTTGTCATGAATTTTGTTTCAATTTGGAGATATGGAGCAAAATTGTGATGTGGTTGAACCACGATCCAGTCCCTCGATCATTCACCATTTTCAGCGGATTTTTACACATACGTATTGCGGGCTCTTTTTTTTGTACAATGATTGTCCCTACTTTACCAGAGTTACAAATGATGCAATTTAATTTGCTACTATAACTTGCGGCTAAATTTTCATACCTTGTATCTTTTTTGAAAAATTTCGAGCCTAGGGTATGTTATGAAAACGGTTTAACTAGAGTCCGGGCTCGTTTCCGAAAAATGAGTGGAAACTGCTTACGAACTTTCATCTTGCGAACGAAATGGCATGTTTTCTTCAATGTTCAGGAAACTAAGCGTTTCAAAATAGTCAATCTCTTTGGCTTTTATGTTTGTGAGGATGGTAAGCAGCTGCTTTATCGCTAATATCAGGCATTTCTTCAGTTTTATGTGGAAAATATCGTAATTATGCGCAGGATGGGGATTTTAGGGAATTATGCAGTTCCGCATCGCCGCATCCTGTCAGATGCCATGTAAGAAATGGGAATCCACTGGTCCTTTCCTGAGTGATCAGGTCAAAAAAGGTTAAATGTTGCAGGAAAGCTTGAATGTGTCAATGGTTGTGTGCAAACTGTTATGTTTGCTACTTGTAAGTATCTTACCAAATTTGCATAGGAATTGAGTAATCAAGCATTCGCCCTTGTCACATGGTGGTCATATTGTCCCGGGAGACCAAAAAAGCTTTGTTTTACCACGACCAAGCCTCGCAGTGGAAACCATGGGGGTGAGGCTTGGCGTGGTAAAACAAAGCTCTTTTGGTCTCCCAGGACAATATGGTCGCCGTGTGACAAGGGTGAATTGTTCCCCAAAATCAACAAATGTTGTTTACTCATACCTGTAGCCTAATTCTCAACTAGTTTTTGCCTACTTATGAGATGTAAATATTGTGTATTAACCATATTAACATTGATGAATCATGATGCATATTGGACAAAGTAATCACAGGCCAAATAGGGATTGCTGAAAGAGCGTTACTTTTAAAATTTCCCACGGCAGGATAAGTGGAAATAAAAGAGGAAACGACATAACCTGATGTTGATAACTAGCTGGAAGTGATAGATATCTCCATGTTTGAAGCATACGCCTCATCCCTCAAAAGAAATGTGGAAGTGCTGTTTGTCGAATCCAACAATCCATTTGCTTGAAATGCAGTTAAGATTTGTGGGAATGATTGGCCCAAAGCTTGCGCAAATTCCTGAGAAAGTGGCTTGCTTGAGATGGTAAGCAGGCTGAGAAACTGAGACAGTTGTTGCAACTGAATAAGTGATTACTTTACCTGATGATAAAGCCATGTCTTCCATATCCAAAGATGCTGGAGTGCTTTTGTTAGTGGCCTGACGCATGCTAGAAGAGTAACGGAAGAGACTGAAGAGAAAGCCTTAAAAAAAAAGGGGGTGAACACCAAAACAAACTCTCTACAAACCACGCTGGAGGACAGAACTCCTCAAGCTGCAGAACAAACCCCATGAGTATGATGTACATGTATAGGTACTGTGCATGTGCCTACAAACCAACCACTGACCACTAGCAACACAGGCTCTCTAAGATGTTTACATTTATGTTTATGTTTATTATGGTACTCGACAAGGTTTGCACATCAAGTTGATATAAATAACATAAAAAATATATAGGCAAGTCAAAGAGCTACATATCAAATATACAAGCAATAATAGTACTTGATCTAAGAATATAAATTAGAAAATTAATGATTAGAAAGCAAATAAATAAATAAATAAATAAAGAACTGTTAGTAAGTTCTAATTGCCGAAACCCATCGATCTTTAAATAATGAATACTTTGTGCTAGTTTGAATATAACTTGGTAATGAGTTCCAATATGTTATCGTTCTTGGAAAAACCTGTAATTATAGTAGTAATGATGATTGCAATTAGCTTGAATGAAAGATTTATTTGAATAAGACCTAGTAAATACATTGTTTCAGTAAAAATGATCAGTTATAGGTAATGCAATAAAATTGTTGACTGCTAAATAGAATATATTCAATCGATGGATTGTTCATTGAAAAGGATCTAAATCTAAGGACTGTAACATCTCTGTCACAGAGTTAGTGCTATAGTCTCCTTTAACGAATCACTCCGCTCGTCACTGGACTACTTCAATTGCATCAATCTGGTCTTGTCTGTATGGATCCCATATTGCTGTAGCATACTCCAAGTTTGGTCTGGCATTAGTAACATAAGCCACACTGTAGACGTTTTGTGTTTTCAGTACAAAGGTATAAATTGAGTTTCGCAAAACGAAGTGGCTCATACACATGTAAGCTTTATTTATTATGTTCTTAATTTGGCAGTTCCATCTTAGGCCTTTAGTACTGTTTAACTGTAACCCCCAGATAAGGATGGTCTTTACTGTGGAAAACCTCTTGCCATCAATGCAATATTATGTTAAAATAGATTCCTTCTTTCGTGACATCGACAATGTGAAGCATTTAGACGCATTAGACTGCATTTGTCATGTCTAGGCCCAGGAGGCTAATTTATCAATATCATTCTGCACTATTTCAAATACTGAGCACGTTTTCTTGTTTTAGGCCTTTGATTTATTCCAGTGAATGCATTCAAAAGCATGCAGATAGTGCCAGACTATAAATGGCAAAACTGGTTCCAAGTACTCAAAAAAGTTTCTCTAAAGACACATTGTAATTGACTGCAGCAATGCAAGTACATGTTTGTCAGTTCGAGTGTGCCGTGCTTGAAAGCAGTTATTGTCCGTTGAAATGCATAAATAAATATCACGAAATAATAATTATAATAATAATTTTAAGAATTTACCGTATATTGCGCAGTTTTCATGACAAAATGATCAACTGCACATTAGGACAATGCATAGAATAAAAATAACTAAATGATAAATAAGAAACTTCACATTTGAATGTTGTTTTTGTTTAATTTAAGGGGTACTTGTGCTTTTGGGAGATCTGGGGAATTTGCCATGAAATGGCAACACTTCTCCCTACAGGCTTGGCAGTTGTGGTCACTTCCCACGCCTTTCACTGGAAAGTGTTCACCAACATTTGCTAGGCGAAATGGTGTTTCCTTCCTCTCTCTTCCTTTTCTTGCTTGTTCTCTCCTCCAGTTTCTGATCAATTCATGAATCAGATTCTCTCTAAAAGCTGCGAAATCCCTCTGTCTCCAACTTTTGGGAAGATGCTCTCTGAATTGACCCCCCCATGTTGTGGGAATTGTATGAGGTTTTTTCTTGAAACTTTACAATTATATGTAGACATGTGCCAGTGAAGTTGTTTTCTGCTCTTGCGAACTGTAGTTGTCTGCTCATTAGTGTCCACT
The DNA here is from genome assembly GCF_036669925.1 of Montipora capricornis. Lineage (NCBI taxonomy): Eukaryota > Metazoa > Cnidaria > Anthozoa > Scleractinia > Acroporidae > Montipora > Montipora capricornis. The sequence goes on from NC_090885.1 coordinate 40,134,739, forward strand.
GCTCTCATATTGGCAGGGTAATCTACTACAATCTTGTGTGACTGCACCTCTTTCTCAGAATATTGTCCACTACGTTTCTCCTTTTGTTGACACTGGACGGTTGCAACTTCATCAGGATAATGTGCTGTGGATAGAAAGTGGACTGGCTTACTGTCTTTCCAAGCAAAAGCTACAACCCCCTGGTAGACTCTCAATAAAGATGCACCTCGATTTTGTGCTGGTGCCCAAAATACCTTCAACTCGGCTGGGTACCCCCTGCAGTTGCTTTTAGTTATAGCACATAAGTAAATCCCTCTTGACCTCAGGAAAATGCACAGTGCAAGACTGCTATACCAGTTGTCAACAAATAAACAATGTCCTTTGTGATGAAAGTCATTTGTTCATCTCCTCCCCCTTTTCCTATGGCTGAAGTATCCTCGTTGTCCTTGCCTTTCCTAAGTAAACTTCAAATCTTGAAACATAGGCTGTTTCAGAATCACACAAAAGGAAATAACGTGATACCCCATCACACTTGCCCAATATCTGCTGTTTGATCGAAAGTTTACCCTTATAGGGAATCATAGCTTCATCATTACTGATATTTTTGCCACAATTAAAATTGTCTTTAAATGCAGCATGCAAGTGCTCTAGGAAGGGCTTCACTTTGGCAATTTTGTTACAATTACGTTCATCTTCATTCAAAGAATGGGGATCACAAAAGAAAATGTACCTGTTCAACTGTGAAAATCTTTTCTGCAAGAATACCTTCTGAAATCCAGGTGTAAGGAGAAGCCATTTTGACTGCTCTTGACCAAAGTAATGTGCGTAATGGGGAAGGTCAATTTTTTGATTTGTGGCTAGAAGGATTCCAATGGATTGTATTGGGTCAAATGGTGCTTTGTGCTTGTCTGGTTTCTAAGCCTTCTTTACTTGAAACCATTCGTTTGTCCAGCAAGCAATTTTTCCTAAAAGTTCGTTGTTGATAAAGAGCTGGAAAATATCTGCTGGTCGCTTCTCACCAGGTAATTCATTGATTGTCGGATCAACACTGTCTTGGCAAAAGACCTTGCTAGGATTCTCATTGTAAAATCTATGAGTCTTCGCTCTGTCATCATTGGTTTCCTAGTTAATGTCATCTGGCAGCGTAAAATTGAAACCGGCAAAATCATCTTCATCTTCGCTTTTGCCAAAAATATCGCCAAGATTGTCATCAGAAAAAGCTTCCTCCTCAGATCTCAACATGGAATGCGCAGGACTTAAAATGGCGTAAAGTAACTGATGCAAATCTTTGGTGTGCATTTACTCTGAAACTTTCTATGAGTGGCTCAATGTATAAGCACATGGAATGGTGGGGTTGATTAATGCACAATATGTAAGACCCCCCCTCCAAAATATTCATAACCAGTTATCCATTGCTCAAACTTTAGCAGTCAAATTCCTGGAAAAGTGTTTTACTGTGTTCCAGAGGGTGAAATGGGATCCTTGTTTTCTGGGTTGTGGGGAAAGGGTCACTTGGTCGATATAACAAGGCATCATCTGCAAATAAACTCTAGGTGCTACACATGTATCCATGTTCTCATGAATGTCATTTATAAACAGCAAGAACATAAGAGGCCCCAATACCGTGCTCTGTGGTACTCCTGAGGTGACCTTCACAAAGTTAGAGGCTTCACCGTCCACCACAACATGCTGAGTTTTATGAGTAAGCCAGGAATAAGGCACGGTGGCCTCATGGTTAGTGTGCTCGACACCGGATCGAGTGGTGTGAGTTCGGGGCCTGGCCGGGGACATTGTGTTGTGTTCTTGGGCAAGACACTTTACTCTCACGGTGCCACTCTCCACCCAGGTGTATAAATGGGTACCGGCGTAATGCTGGGGGTAACCCTGCGATGGACTAGCATCCCATCCAGGGGGGAGTAGAAATACTCCTAGTCGCTTCATGCTACAGAAACTGGAGATAAGCGCCGGCCTGATGAGCCTTCTGGCTCTTAAGCAGAGACTTTACCTTTTTTACCAGGAATAAATCCATGCAAGTGATTTTCCTTGAATTCCATAATAATGCAGTTTAGATAGTAATCTCTGGTGTGGTACCTTGCCAAATGCTATGCTGAAGTAAAAAATTTGGAGGTCAATGTCAGATCCAATATCCAAGTTTTTATGCAAGGTCTTCAATAGTAAGCAGTAATTGGGTTTCACAAGAATGATTTTTTTCTAAAACCATGTTGATGGAAAGAAAGGATGTTATTATGTTTCAAGTGACACATGATACTCCAATATTAACTGCTTTAACCCTTTAAGCCCCACAGGAAATTGAGGAAACATGACCCCCTATTCCCGGGACCTACTTTGCACTTCATGGCCTAATTTCAATTTTTCAACCATGTCTGATGAAATGCCTTATATCTCAAAAACTACAAAGCAGACGAAAAAACACTTAAGACAAAAAATGTTCAGCAAGAAATAAACTTTAATTCTAGACAAATATCACACCACATGGTGAACTATAACATGAATTAGAGCAAGCTAAAGATTTCAAAACTGCTGAAAACGCTCCTGTTTACACTCAAATTTAGAATGTCTTGGAAATAAGAAAGCCAAAAAGACTCATTTTCTGAATGAAATGCAAAACAGAACTTGCAGTTTTTAAGAACTATCCTATATACAATACAATAAATTTCAAATGTGATAGGTCCAGAATTTTTGAGCGATTTTTCGAAGTAAACTTTGAATTTGAATATCGCGCTCTTGTGACGCATTAGCTCAGGTCATCGATGTGATTCGGGAAACATGCCAAACAAACACGCTTGTTACACTGCTGGCAGCCCATTCTGCAAAAAGTTTTCTGATTTCGCTTCAGGCAGCGTTTGCATCGCCCTTTTCCAAAGGGAACAGGCCAGTGGCTTCCTTCTACTTGACCAGAAGCTACAGTTCTTGCTCGGTTACTGAAATCGCCGATCAGATCGTTGGCAAGTTCAACTCTGAAGTCAAGTTGAGTTCTTGATGGGGGTGGTTCACGGCCTTTTTCTCCAAAATAAACGCATTTACCACACTGACATCGACACAGAACCACAAAAGATAACGCCACCATTTTCTTGACTTTTTTCCGACTGCTTAATACCCGCGCATCTGGTCATGTAGGTCGACACCTCCCATGTTCTTGTTGTAGCTCTTTACAACAGGGGCACTTCCTACTGGAATAACAGTCCCATCGCGTTGTTTGCGGTTCACTGTTTCATTTCCAACTGGATTGCTTTGGGAGCTCAAAAAATGAACAAGTCTTTTGTCTTTCCACACAGTTGCCACGAGGTTGTTTTTACGCCGAAAAATTGACTCTCCTTGCCTCAAGCGTTTCACTTGCGCATTGTTCGCTGCAAGTTCTTTCGGAAAGTCTTTCCTGTTTGCTCGCGTCGTTCCACACAGATAAATGTTGTCCTGCAGCAGATCTTCTGCAAGTTTAACGCTTGTGAAAAAATTGTCACAATAAACATGATGATTTTTCCCTGTAATGTTTCGAGTTAAGTTATAAACAACACTATATCCCAAGTTGTGTTCAGTAACGCCATCTTGTCTCTTCCCTGTGTAAACTTCGAAATTGTAAACATAGCCGCTAGACGCCTCGGCTATTTCCCACACTTTAATCCCTCGCTTGACTGGCTTCATTGGCATGTATTGCTTCATTCCATTTTTGGACTGCCGTAACTCCAATAAGAGGATCGCTGCTCCAATAAAGGCGAGTGGCAGGCAACTGCTTTATTCCAAACAGCACGTGCAGTCCAAGGAACGCTTTCACTTCGGCGAGAGTTGTGTCGAACCATTCTGGGTCTGGTTTCACAGCAATACATTCCCGTGCGTAACGATTCGTTTCAAGGACGATTTGCTCAATAAGTTCTTCTAGGAACATCAAATAAAAAAAATCAATCGCTGTTCCATCCTCTGCAACGCCAGAAGTAGGGCCAGTAGCGGCAGTAAATGGCGCAACGTCTACGGGATGTTCGTCCTCATTCCATGTCTCTTCTTCGTCAGAGTCTGTTAGGTCTGAGAGATCGTCGGTTGCAACATAAGACACAGAAATGTCTGACTCTGAGTCGCTTTGATGTCTAGCTTAAAATCTAGCTTGCCTCCATTCTGCAATAGCTTCTCGATCTTCCTCTTCGAATCCTAAAAACACACCGTCGTCGCTTTCATCTTCGCTCATCGCCGCCATAGTTTTCGATTGAAATTTTGAGACTGATGCTGAGTGAAAACCTATGACGTAATTCACATCAAATGAAAGCTTAAACCCTTTTCTATTGGTTCAAAAACAATAGAGCTTCATAGCAACGCTAAAACATCACTTTTCATTGGTTACAATGTACGTGGGTCTCAGAGTGCCATATGGCACTATCGGGAATAAGATGCAGTCACGCAAGAGTGCCATATGGCACTATCGGGGCTTAAAGGGTTAAAATGCATTTAAATTGGTTGTGGGTGAATGTTATGGTGATCATTATTTGTTGCAGTGGCAACTGGTGTAATCAGTACTTGAATCACATGCAACAGTTTGAGAACTTATTGAAATTATTGATGTAATGATGACAGTACAGGAATGATAGGAAACATTCATGTACTGTACCAGTGATATGGATAATAATGACAATGGAACAATATTTATTTCAATTTAGTGACACTTAACATAAATCAACGACACATGAACCACCCTGGTGTTAGAGTAAAATCAATTAAGTTCCACTCCCAAGGGTCAATGAGTTAAGGATAGTCCATCAAAAAATCATTGCCTCCATACTCAGATGGACCATCTGGTTACATGTACAGTGTAAATACAGTTATTCAAATCTAAATAACGAATAACAAAATGACAAGAAAAAGGCAAGTCCAATGCATAGAATACAAAAAATTATTGTACAAAAGAATACAATAATTAAGATACAATGATATACTGAAGTGTTACAAGATTTCCAATGATGATACTGGTAGTGGATTAACATACCATTTACAATTCTTTCTCTGGGGTGAGATCAGACGTAAGCCTGTAAAGGCACCTCTGGCAGCCGCTGTCAGTTATTATTTGATCTCATCCATCCACCCAACACACTTAAGAATATGGAAGGAGGGACAGACCACGATGCCAGTGGTCTCCCCCTACTCTTCACAAATAGTGTTTTGGTTCTTCTAATGTCCCACAGTGTTGATTAACAGGAAGGGCTGTGAGACAGGGCCCATGGTTTATAGTCCTTATCTAACAGGACTTGAAAGTCTAACCATTATTTTGCAGATTACATTACAAAGGGGGCACTCTCTCTTCAGTTGTTTTAAAAGCCCGAGTGTTGGTTTGACTGGGGTTTGAACCTGTGATCTCCCACACAAAAGTTTGAAGATCAACCAACTGAGCCACTGGTCATTGGAAAATGTGATGTGATTTTTCATGATATGAAGCTACTTCAAAAGTTCTGCAGCTGTAACACCATATTCAAAACTTGAAATATTAAATGTAGATGCTGTGTTTAATAACTTTCTCTTGAAAGTTCTTTTAACTGTTCATTTGCCAAGCCGGTGTTGTTACCCATGATTTGGTCTCCTTGCATAACCATCAAAGTGACAAACAAAATGTCCGGCCGAGGCTGCACAAGTGCAAACTTTAATTCACTGTTTGCTGGTTTTAAGAAGCATATACTGCTTAAACCCAAGCCTTCCTTTAAACTTGATAAATCCTTTATCAATATATGTTTTTTTTTTGGCTTTGATGGTATCCTGTTAAAAAAGTCTCTTAAAGCCAAGACATCAACAGGCGAATTTGTTGTACATGTAGTTTGTCAGGTCTGTCATGGACTCGAAATCAAGGTACTCATTTGTTTTTGGTGTAATGATTGTGAGACATGGTATTACTGATCTTTGTATCATGGAAATACTTGTTATTGGACTAGTAATGCCACCCTAAGGGCAGAGTTTGGATGCCTTGGAGTAATCGAATGGCCAACTATGAATGTTGGGTGCCTTGACAGGTGTAGATTTTTGTCTTCCAGCAGCTCTCAGTTTGTTTTGTTTACAATACTATCAAATCTTCATTATCTCTGTCTACTCTGATTGGGGCTGTTGTGATGCTGGAAAATCTCAAGGTAGCTTTCAACTTTTATTTGATAACCAATAAAATTGTTCGATTTAAGAGGTTTCTTTTGGACAACTGTAGTTGCCAATGGAGGATTATTGGCCGGCCTACTGTAGTGGCCAGTGGCCTGTGAAGTGTTTTGGTAGAATTATGGTCAAAGCAAGACATGGGCAGTGGTGCTATGATGGCATGAGGAAGGAGTTTTGAAGTGAATATAAAGAGAGTTGGACAGTAACTTGGACAGGAAGAGTCAGTGAAGGATTACCATGTAAGGTACTCAGCAACAGTATTTATATCCCAAGAGGAAGTGCTAGACTTAATCAAGTGAGTTGGGTGGGAGCGGCTGGAAGATGGGTGCTAGAAGGAGTGAGGTCCAGTGTCACCATCCTTGTGCTTTGCACTGGTCATGTGAGAAGCACTCCTTTGATTAGAATGAAAAGCTCTCTGAAGTTGTTCTCTCTGACCCTGGAAGGCTAACTTTTAGCTTGCATGTAAAGTAATAATTGGATGAAAGTGGAGGAAATAGCTTAAAAAAGAATGTACGTACACCTGGAATGATGGGTATTACTCAAACGAATGGTAACTGTTTTGTTGGATCGCGTTCTTATGTAAAATGCATTTAATTACAAAGAAGT
>NC_090885.1:40143955-40148955 GCF_036669925.1 Montipora capricornis
GGCATTAGAGCTAACATTTTTTCGCCAAAAAATAATATATGGGTTAAATTTGCATAAATTATGCATAAATTATAACATCAAACATAATTATTGACCAAGAGGCAAAGTTCTGAGATAAATGTCTAAATTATATGGCTTCCTCTACTTATTACTTACAATTCTCCAAAATTTGAAATAAACACAACCAAAACTGAATTTTTTACAATTTTTTCTAACATGGCCATTTCAATAGAAAAAGAGGTGCGAAAAATGAAAAAATCACAATTTTTTTTCCTGGAGCCCTATACTTTGATGAAAGTGACCAGGGAGGTGCAACCCCCCTGGCCACCTCTGTTGTACCATTACAATTGAATATAAACCTCCTTACAATGCATTTTCAGTTTCTTGGTACAACAGAAAGGTGGCAGACCCTGATATCCCGTTACAATAAATAGAAAGCATAACAATAATCAATGACTATGAAAGGCAGCTGAATGATATTCCCTAAAACAATGTTTGTCCTCAGTAATGTGGAGGTGAACATTACACTGAGGGGCAGAGCACTTAGTTTTAACTTTTAGATCAGCCTTATTTTTTTTATAACACACCGCACACCTTTTCTTTACCTCCACCATCATAGGTATGTGTTCCGTCACAAATGCACTAGGAGGAGGAGGTGGGAGAGGGTTGAAGGGTAGAGGTGGATTACCATACTCCAGAAAACCACATAGTTGCCTGACTATTTCCTCTCTAAATTTAACGAGGTCATAGCTTGATGGACGCCTCAATGCCTCTTTGTCCGGAAATTGTTTCTGGTGTGCTTTGAATAAAATAAAACTATTTACAACAGCCACGTCAATAAGGTGAAAGAACAAAGTTTTCCACCACCTCAGACATTTCCTAAGAACGTTCTGACAAGTTAGAATCTGATCAGAACGATCCACTGCATTCATGTACTTATTGTACTTTGCAATAGTACCGGGCTGTGAAACCTGAACACTGTCCCACACCCCTGCAGTCTTAGTTTTACGTGTGGCTGTTGTTCGATAATTTGCATTTTCAATTGTTGTCAAAAGAGACACAACTTTATTATCAATCCACTGAAGAGCTAGGCAGGGACCATCCCTTTCCCATCTCATACTTCCCCTAGGCTTTCCTTTGGCCCATTGCTTGCTATTTTTGAGATTTGCTGGGAAATCTCTCCTGGTTTCCATAATAGTACCAGTGGCTCCGGTGCCTCTAGCAAACAGGTCCTTGAAAAGCGTAAGCGAAGAATAAAAGTTATCAACATACAGATGATAACCCTGATCGAAAAGAGGATCCATCAATTTCATGACTACATCATACCCAAGCCCATTTGCACTGGTTTCCTGCGCTTGTGCTCTACCAATGTAGACATTGAAGTCATAGGTATAGCCATTGGTGCTGTCTGCCAGTACCCAGAGTTTGATTCCCCACTTAGTGGGCTTGTCCTTGATGTACTGCCTAATTCCTGAGCGATGCCTAGATCTGACCATCCGCTCATCAATGGCCACATTTTGCGTAGGCTGATACAAGTTCCTACATCGTTCCTTGAAAGACTCAATAAAGCTGTTTATCTTACGAAGTTTATCTCCCGGGACTTCCTCATCAGGGTCTACCACATGTAAAAAGGCCATGAGTGCTTTGTATCGTTTTCTACTCATAATACCCCTGGCCCACAACCCATTGTACAATGTCTTTGTACTCCAGTAGTTGGAGCATTCACCACCAACTTTGACAAGACCAAAATAAATGAGAAGGGCAATAAGCCTTTTGATCTCTTCATTGTTGGTGTCATTCCAACTACCATCTGGATTGGTGTAGGTGGTACATGAGGTCTGCGCTACATGCCCCCAGGCATAAGTATTTGTGTGTTTCACAATGTCCCCTATAATATTTTCAGTGAAAAATAATAGAAAAAACTCCAAAGCAGTGACCATGGACTGTCTAAGGAGAGGAGCATTCAAATGCAACCCGATGGCCCGCTGTGGACTGAAGGGGGGAAGCTGATGTTGTTGATCCTGGTCATCATATGAAAGGAAAGTATCAACATTGCTGGCTGTTGCAGCCCCACAACCACCGCCTAGTCCACGTGCTGGTGCTCGACCTCTTCCTCGACCATGTGCAGGTGCAGGTGCAGCACATGTACGGGGAGCTATAATAATAATGATATAATTAGCCTTTATATTATTTGCTTCACACAAAGAAACAAAACTTATTACTAACCTGGACGTTTGCGAGGCCTATCACCATAGAACGAAGCAGTGGCCATGGGTTCTAGTGAACATCACAATGAGATGTAAGTCAATGTACATATCCCAATGACCGATGATAATATAAAACAACTACAATGTTTGGGTTGCATGACAATGTGTGACATTATAATGGCCAAAGTAGTTTATATACCATCACCAAACAGGATCAATCAATCAAAAGTGAAAAATGCTTTTAGACTTACGTGCAGAAGCAGGCATATCTGCTTGGCTTGGGCTTGGAGTAGAGACTACTACAGGTTGGGTCCCTTTCAAACAAAAACATAAACAATAACTACAATTATTGTACCATGTGAATACATGTATACCTGATAGTTCTACACAGATGAAAAATAGTAATATGAATACAAAGTTTATATAGATAACTGAAACTGACCTGTGGCACCAGCTACCCTTGTTTCGTCGTCCAAAGACCCAGTTTGTGCCACAGATTGCTTTTCTGTGTTACTTTCTTCATCACTAACCAAAGAAAAAAAGGTATTAAAGGAAAGCACAAACAAAATGTACATGTACGTGGAATTTTATTATATTACCTACAAAAATCATCTACTGTGTCTACTGTGCGAAAGCGACATCGTGAAAAAACAAAATAACAACGACTTCGAATGTTACCACTTCATATGGTTGATTGTTGTTGCTGGTTGCTCGATAGCAACGGAATGCACTTTCGATGACATACGATACTTCGGCGTCGCATCCAAGCACATGCAGAATTTCTTTGCATCGAAGAGCTAAAAAAGCCTTCCTTACCGAGATAAACGGCTATTTACCACAATATGTGAACTTGAAAGTATATTTTTACGAAATACGTAAGAATTCATAGGTAACGAGACCAAATGATTGAAATTTTCCCGCAATTCTTGCACAGATGTTCATGGCGTATAGATTTTGACTACAAACTAGGAAATTTCTCTGAGTCACTTACCGAGACCGAGCTGCGTATTTAGGACGAATTCTTCACTGGAAATGCCTCCAGCGTAGCTATCAGCGTCCGAATCCAAACCACTTTCGACCAAAGCGGCAATCTCTTCCTCAGTAAGGTACCGACGCCGGCTCGCCATCGTAGTGTTCACAAGTGGTTAAAGAGACAATTACTCACGGATGAAATATGCAACTGATGCCAATAAAACGAGGCATGTGATTGGCTTATTCTATGATCCTCCATTTTGGACAGTTTCAGAGCTCCCGGATGAAATCTGTCGTCATTACAAAGGCGTGGTTTGGTAGGTTCTACTGTAAGCAGCATGACCAGGTGTGGAGGTGGACATTCCCCTACCTTGCCCCAGAGGGAGATGGTGGCTGAAGCTAATCTCTCGATAAGAGTATCAGAAATAAACTGGGCAAACGCCTTACAAGAAGGATGATTAGCAAAAATGCGAGCAGGCAGTCTTTCGCAGTTATAATTGACTCCCTTATAGCTTCCTTTATAATGGGTAAAAAACTTGTCAACGTGGATAAAGTTATGAATCCAGTCCAGTACTTCAGAGAAATTGTTATGAGACAATTGAAATAACTTGTCCCATTGATCTATATGGCGATGGAATTCACCCGCTCTAAAGAGACTTGAGTCACGGAAGGCCAAATGGGAGGCGTCGGCAGACGCTTCTCCCGTGATAACTGAGGAGATGAAATCTTGACTAATATGGGCATTGTCTGCCATTTCCTGGGCCTCAGTAAGAAGAGATCCCTTATAATTGACCCAACGTGGCGAGTTTACAGAAGTCTTGGCAGGATCAAAGTTGGGAGTCTTTTACCAGTCATGAAAAGGCATCTTGAAAAACTAGAACAGAAGAAAGAATAGGTAAGGCCCAGGGAATGGCAAACTCAGCCCCGGTGATCCGAGAGGGAACATTCGTTCCCCTTGAGAATGCCACCCGAGGGAAGAAGAAAGAGGAGTGAGAACAATATAGCGAGTGGACAACAATACAGCGAGTGGAGAACACTATAGCGAGTAGGCAAAATAAAGTATGTAAAAATATAAGTCGGTATTAAGGGATAAAAGTGTGGAGGATTAAAGACGGTAACCCCGAAATAACAAAAAATAAAGGAAACAAAAGGCAAGTAAAAACAATGCACTATTCGCCTAAAGGAAAATCTTTATTGCATAAAGGTCGAGGGATGGTTAAATCGAGGCTGAGCAGCAGAAGAAGGCTGACGAGAAGGAGCGCGCTTCCAACACTGGGGTGACTTATGCCCTGGTTCACCACATTTGTAACAAATAACGCGAGAGGGTGGCCGCTGATAGGCTTGAAAATACGGTTGCCGATATGGCAAACTTCCTCTACGTGTTTGGGTGTGAAATGGCGTGGACCGCTGGAAAGACTTGTCAACCTTCGAGATCGTTTCGATAACCCCGGGAAAAATCCTTGTCAGCTAACAAAGCAAGGAAATACGCCTTGAACTGCCCAGCTGGGACGTGGAGCTTCTCTCTCAAAGTCGAAGCGATAACATCATAGCTGGCGGCCTTGGGGTGACTGGAGGACTTTGCAACAGAAGCTAATTCTTTGGCGTAACGAAGCGCTTCGTACTTGTCGAAGTCCTCAACTCTTCTGCCACCATAATATGAAATTCTCTGTATCAATGACTCGACTGAGGTGCCTTGGGCACTTTCGACAGCTTTAATACGCTGTTGTAAGGCCTAAAAAAAAGAAAAATGGGCAGTCAAAACTGAACCCTAAAAGCGACAAAACATCAATAAAAAAATCCGAGAATAAATTCAAAGCAATA
>NC_090885.1:40168955-40171455 GCF_036669925.1 Montipora capricornis
GGCTTCCTCTTGACCTGATCGAAGATCAATGTTCTGTGTATATAGTTGCTTGCTCATGTTTGGACAAATTTATCAAAATACTGTGTCAGTGTAACGGGCCATTGCTTCTGATTTAAGGTGTTTGCAGGATACTGTTGCAGTTTCTTAATATAAATCTTTTGGAATCCGAAACCATGGCAGGAGCCCATCTGCTCATGTGTTCCTGACTATAGATGCCGAGCATTTACTTGATCAGTAATAATACTCATGCATCAGTTCGTTCATTGCTTCATTCATCACGGGAACACTTGAATCCACAATTGACCAGTTCCCAAAGACAGTGGCTTCATGGCTCAGCAATGCTTAAAGCGTCACGCTGGTGTCGCAAGGTCATGTGTTCAGATCCCGTTGAAGTCTTAAAGTTTTCAGGCTTTTTTGTGTAATTGCGAAAATTGCTTTCATGACTGCAAGGATCATAACTTCACTTGTGTTTTCACTTAACAGCCTAAGAATAATTGTTCTCTTGTTTGCTGTACATTGTATTTCTGCAGAAAAAAGAAAATGAAAAATTTTTGATTTTGAAGGAATTTACATAACAGATAAAATATGCAAGCATTGGATCCATAAAAAGAGTGAAAAGTTATTTTCATATCAATAACTGAGGGACTTTTGAAAAATGTATTTTTCACCATGTTACATGCAAATCAAGAAAAAAGAAATTAGAATTCCTTTAGTAAAAGTCTTACCTATGATCCTTTGATAACTGCAAGTACATGTAGTCGATGGAATTTTCATCCTAACACCTTAAAAGAGAAAAAGATGTTTAATAACAAGGCTCCAGGTTTTATTGATATGAATAAGTAATAATTTGTTATTGTAAATAAGGTGGGCTTTAGAAATATTTCTTTTATTGTTTTTACAATAATAATGATAATAATAATAATAATAATTAATAGTAATTATTATTATTTATTTTATTATTTTATATATAGATATTTTAAGGAAAACTGAAGGCAAAAATAAAGAATTTTTCGTTTACATCTTAGACTATGCACAACTAGGTTTTCAACTTTTTCCCTAGCATACTTGTCACTCTTCTACCTAAGAAAAATGTTTTTATTCCGATTTTGGGCTATCACCATTGCAGCTCCGAATAGAGGAGTCAGCAGTCATTTTTGCAGCGTATGATGTATAATATGGGGAAGACATGCAAGAAAGCCGCATATAGAAGTAGTATTTAAACTGATGTTTGTTGTGAATATTGAATTCATGCAGAAACAGCAAAGCAACGAAGAAAATATCCACAGCAGCACTTGTGTTTACCTTATTTCTGTTCCCCATATCATATGTTATAGCAAGCAACTGACTTAGTTTTTGAAGCCGCCCTCAAAGTATTTTTTTTATTTTTGGCTATGCTATGGCAGAGTTCTTTGCACGTAACATGGGTATTCATTACTGGCAAATCATTCATTCACACACACAAACTGATGCCGACAAGTTCATTTCGTGGCGCTGCTGAGGTGATCATCGGCATGCATGTAAACAAACATTCATAGACAAAACACCAGAACATTCGGTGCACTGACTTGAGGTAGAGAGTATTTTCCCGTTTCAAGCGATTTCTTAGAGTCAGTAGATTCTGAGATATCGATTTTTTTAGAAGAGATTTTTACAAGCAGTATCATTCAATGGAAGATCAAAAACAATAGGTGTGAAAACTTACGAATTTCACGGTAAAGGATATTTTGTTAACAAAAACAATGGATGAAGTTTTTATTTGATTCAAAACGTTATGAAAAGGTAATTGACTGAATGAGAAATACACTCTTCAATCACTTACAATAAGTGTAGCCATGAACAATTTTGAGTCAAAATGCCCGGTGTTAAACACGGACGTCAGAGTTTTACTTTTGAGTATAAGCTCAAAGTTATTGCTTGTGCAGATAACTTTGTGAGTTCACGAATTTCTTTTGTTTTTCGGTGTGGGTTATCTGCTATTGCAGGGAATCTGTTGAAAGTTTTTTTCTTGTTATTGCAAAAAATTACTGATGCGGGTAATCGCCCGGAAATTACAGTAGTCTTCAGATTATGATGCTCCCACAGTGAAGACATGAAGAATAATGTAGGGAGAATTTGTTTGAGAAGGACAATAATAAAACTACAAGTTTACCAGCATTTCTTTAAAACCATGAGTTATTAAGATTCAGTAATAATGTCTACAGCCACTTGAGCATTAAACCACAGTGGAACCCTGATAAATTGGCTAAGGCACAGCTTAGTTAACTCGTTAAACCCCAATATCAAATTTTAAATTCTCCTTTCCTTCCTCTTTATACTTCTGGTATTCACTGATTTCTTCAACAAAGCAATAAAAAGTAAAGGACAAATTATCACTTTTTATTGGGGCTTAAAAACATTCAGTAATATTCACACTAGCCCATGAACTTAAAAAGGTGTACATGTTAGGTAATAATAATTATTGAAGAACTTTAAGGAGAGCTATTAAAATCTGCTGATGCAA
>NC_090885.1:40176455-40181594 GCF_036669925.1 Montipora capricornis
ACCTTCATTACACACCAATGGAAAGCTAATAAACTGAAAAATACAAAAAAAGGTGCCATTTCTGGCTGCATTGTACCCAGGCTTCGAAAATCCCTGTTGAAATCTGCCGATTTGGCCCAAAATCCTTTCACTGACATACCCACAGGCCTTTGCCCGCATGAAGCTGCCATCTTGAAAAAACGTGACCCACAGGCTGACAACCCAACATTTCCCGTGAAATATACACAGCTGGAAATGTTCAGTCATCAAAGAAAGGGTACACTGCCGTCATTGACCTGCACTGATGAAAGGCCCTTGAGATTATTCCAAGGCTTGGATGCTTCACTGACACATTAACGTTGGATTCAGATTCAGATTCCTCTGGCTTTATTTCTACTCGTGCTGAGCGTGCCTTTTGAGGGCGAAGTTGCCGGTTAGTCTTTCTATTTCCTTGCACAATGCTCTCCTCAAAATAAAAGCAAGGCAGTCATTGAAAGATGCAACAAAATAGACAGATATCATGAAATGTCAAGCTGGGTTGAAACCAGCAAAAAATGCAAAAAGCAAAAAATTTTCCGAACCGTTTTCCACCTGAACACGAAAAGCGTTGACTGTGTAAGAACTATAGTTGATGTAGTATGGCTGTGTAGCCGCATTGAGCCACAGAAAGCGTGGGAAAAATAAAGCCTTGTTTATGTTTAGGTGAGTTAACCTCGGTTGAGCCTGCAATCCAATCGAAAACTGGTACCTAGTCAGCAGTCAACTTTAAAAAAACAGATGACCTGGGTGAGCCTGCGATATGGTCTTGTGATACTGGTCAGGGGATACCTTGTTTTGACAGGTGTCAATTGATCAAAACATGGATGTATGCTGTAAACTAGCATGATACTGGTCACATTGGCATACATGGAGGGGTGGACATACGTAAGTATGGACAGTCTATGTCGTCGTGGCTATGAAAGCAACATTTTTCGCATCAATGGGTTACCATATTTTTGTAACTATGGTGCTGCGCGCGGAGCTCTGCTATTAACATAATATATTATTAGATGTAGTTCTCTTCAAATTGCGGCAGGGTAGCCTCTTTCTAAAAGATGGTTTTTCAAGTAAAGTAATGATAGCGTAGTTCGGCAAACAATGGTGAATTTTGTCCAGGGCAAAAGTTCACAGAAAATTCACTGAATTTTTGCAACGCCTATTGTTGTAGTTGACACAGATTTTTGTATCCCGCCGGAAGTTTTAAAGCATGGGAAGCAAACCATCCTGCAACTGCTTCATGAGCTTCTCTGCCTGTGCTGGGAGCAAGGTCACATCCCCCAAGACATGAGAGATGCAAACATAGTGACCCTGTACAAGGTCAGGGGTGACCATAGTGAATGCAACAACTATCATCTCTCTTCTGAGCATAGTTGGCAAAGTCTTCACTCGGGTCACCTTTAAGTGTACCCTGATTCACAGTGTGGCTTCAGAGCCAGGAGGTCCACAGTGGACATGATCTTTTCTGTCCGTCAGCTGCAGGAGAAGTGTCGAGAGCAGCAGCAGCCGCCGCCATTTTTCCTCGCCTTCCTGGACCTCACCAAAGCTTTTGACTTGGTGAGCAGAAGTGGGCTCTTCAAGATCCTCCAAAAGACTGCTGCCCTCCAAAGTTCCTGGTGATCATCACATCCTTTCACTAGGACATGCAGAGTATGGTCTGCTTCGATGGGGCCACCTCCAATGCCTTCCCAGTCAGCAGTGGAGTAAAGCAGGGCTGTGTCCTTGCTCCATATATTATCGATATCAAGCTAGTTCTGAGGAGTTCCTTCCGTAATATGTGACCTCTCACAGGAAACGCACACTAAAGCTTTCCCGTTAAACGGGTAAATTCCAACACTTTTCCAATGCTTTTCCAACGCTTTACCAACGGCTTTTCCAACACTTTCAATGCTCCCACCAATGCTTTCTTCAACACAATCCAACATCACCATAAAATTCACAACGAGTTGTCAATTTTTCCAACACCTTTTAGTGCTTTCAACACGGAATACATTCAAGATTTTTCTAATATCAAACAAAGCACGAGTTTACACTGCAATCTCGACAACATTAACATACCCGAAGGTTCGAATTGGCGTTCACTTTATTTTTTTATTGTAATTGTTTCATGGAAAATAGGATTTCTTTCCTTTAGTCGCCGATTAAAATGTCTGTGTGAACATTTTTCAACGATAGCAGCTCGATAGAAGTTATGTTAAAGGTACTCAGACTACAAATACTAACGAATTCTGTCAGTGACAGTGTTCTCTTAGAAGGAACAAAATATTAATCTATCTAAGCGTTGTCCGTTAAAAGGAATAATTATTGGGAGCGAAATTTACATATGGTATGCGCTTTGTGCACGCAGAGAAATGTTACGAAACAACTTCATTGCTTGGTCTTTTGGTGTCCCGTTAAGATTTTTTATTTGCTAAAACGCTAATGAGATAACAAAAATTTCCCTTTTGAACACTTGTGTGCTAGGGAAGTATGAAACCTCACAACATTACGTGTAATGGTGGTGCCCGCTTCCATGGGACAAGAGTCAATGCTTATGTCATGACACGTTACTTTATGTCATGCGTAACCAGTAATCAAATAAAGAACACAAAAATTTGTTTACGTGCAAAAGGGATTACGCTTTATTCTTGGTGCTTCTTACAGACTGAACCTTACATTTCCATAAGTATAAATGACACAAGCAACGCTAGAAGTAGAAGAAATAAGTACATGTATAAAGATGGACAAACAGGAAAAAGCGACGGTAAGCCGGGTTTCTTATGTCATTCTTGGAGCTATTAACTCACTTTATTTTGCCATACGTGTTAAAATAAGAGCTTAGTTCTCTCGACCCTCTCAAGCAGCACATTCAAATCTTTTTGTCCAGCACTTAGCATTAATCTTGCATTTAATAAGTCGCCAACATTTGGTTTCGTCCTCGTCAGGTCCCACTGGAAATTGAGTGAAGATCAACACTGAAGACACAGAAAAGTAAAAGTTAATATCATACCTCAGCAAGAGTTCACTTGTTTTAAAATACCAATCTCTTCTTGATGTATAACCACTTACGTTAGGCCCTGCTTACTTTTAATGGAGATGAGCTAGCCGGTTCAACGGGCTGGCTCGCATCACTGATATCTCGGCAAAATTTAATGTCTATTTATGGTTTTTACATGAGAAAGCGGACTGGCCGCGCTTACCAAGATCCTAGTATGAGATACCGAGATCTTAGCAAGCCGGGCTGAAAATCTATTTTTGGTTTTTTTAGTTCTAAAATGCCATTACTCAGTTATGAGAACCAATATGGTCCTTTAGTTCGATTTAAAATAAAATTTAAAACTTGCTATCATATCCGTGACTTTGAAAAATAATTTCATCCCGGTAAACCACAATCTCAGACAAAAACTGTTGAGACAAAAGAACATTTTGGGTACTCCAACAAGTTATCCACATGTACCGCTTGCAACCTGCCCTTTCCCCTCCCCCCAACCTCAATGTTGATTTATCTTGGCCACAAATATACTGTAAAACATATGACGATACTCAGCATTGATTGAGGGGGGGGAGGGGAGTGGAAGGGGAGAGTAAGTAGGGATGTTTAAAAATGACGGCGAAGTTGTGTTACTGTCTCAACAGTTTTGTCCGAGATTGTCTACGATTGCATGTGGTAAAGAAACAGCATAAGCTCTGTTGTTATTCAAACCAGGGCAACAATATTTGGACAGTTCAGTACGCGTGACAAAGGAAGTAATTATTCGATGAAAAAATAGCTAATTAACTTCCTTTGTGACGTCACAAAAGGAAAGAATTGTGTGTATTTACACTGCAAGTATGGTATCCCAGGGAGTGAATGAACCAAAAAGGCGGGCCTATGCCAAGTTTTTAGCTTGAGAAAAGGAGATATCTATAAAGAGATTAAGCAAGAATGTAAGATCTCAAGAGCAAGTGTGTATAGGCTGAGGAAAGAACAGTACAACTCCAAAAATGTAACAGATTCTAAGAACATGGGCGGAAGACCACGCAAATTGAGTGACAGATGAAAGGAAATTAATGAGAGCTTTGACAAGGTTAAGGCACGAAGAGGGTAACTTTTCGTCGTTTCGGATCATGGAGACAGCAGGCATTCAACCGGGCTCTGTGAGTAACAGGACAATACGTCGTGTGTTGAGAAAACACGGGTTTTTTTACTTACAGGCGCGGAAGAAAGGGCTTGTAACTGAGAAAGATCTCGCGCTGCGTATGAAATTTGCCAAATATATGCAAAGAGAGTATCCAAAGGATGTGTGGCAAAACAAAATAGCTTTCTATCTTGATGGTGTGAGTTTCTACCACAAAACCAATCCGGCAGACCAAGCAAGAGCACCGCAAGGGCGTATTTGGCGCAAAAAATGCGAAGGTCTTAATAGAGGTTACACAGGGAAGGGTGCTAAAGTAGGCACTGGCGGGAGAGTCATGAAATTAATTGTTGCTATAAGCTATGGAAAAGGAGTCATCCAGTGCACTCAGTATGAGCATATGAATGGGGAGTTCTTTGCTCCTTTTGTGGAGAACAACTTGGACTCCATGTTTATGCGGGCTGGAAAGGGAATTTCCCGGTTATGGATTCAGGATGGAGACCCCAGTCAAAATTGTGCCGCTGTCCGATGTATTTTGGCTCGCAAGGGTGCACAGCTACTACAAATACCACCCAGAAGCCCGGATATTAATCCAATTGAAAATTTATTTCACTTAGTTAAGTTGGAACTTTGCAGACAGGCGATTAACTTGAATGTTACGAAGGAAACATACGAGGAATTTACCGCCCACGTAATTAGAACAATGGTGACATTTCCAGTACAAACAATCGATAACATCATAGAGTCAATGGATAATAGAATGTGTCTAATAATCCGAGGAAACGGCAACAAAACAAAATATTAGAAATGAAATATCGTCAACAGTTTCCATTTACGTGCCCTTTAAAAGTATGAGAACCGCACTTGCACTTATGTAGAAATAATCTGTTATAACTCACTTAGCCTCATTTATTTACTTGAAGACGTCACTCGTAAATTGTCACGAACAAGGAATAAAAAGTTAGTTCAAATGGATATTCTGTGATTTTTCTGGTCAATTTGTAAGTTAACATACATTCTTGAAGATTTA
>NC_090885.1:40191203-40193703 GCF_036669925.1 Montipora capricornis
AAGATCAATGTTCTGTGTATATAGTTGCTTGCTCATGTTTGGACAAATTTATCAAAATACTGTGTCAGTGTAACGGGCCATTGCTTCTGATTTAAGGTGTTTGCAGGATACTGTTGCAGTTTCTTAATATAAATCTTTTGGAATCCGAAACCATGGCAGGAGCCCATCTGCTCATGTGTTCCTGACTATAGATGCCGAGCATTTACTTGATCAGTAATAATACTCATGCATCAGTTCGTTCATTGCTTCATTCATCACGGGAACACTTGAATCCACAATTGACCAGTTCCCAAAGACAGTGGCTTCATGGCTCAGCAATGCTTAAAGCGTCACGCTGGTGTCGCAAGGTCATGTGTTCAGATCCCGTTGAAGTCTTAAAGTTTTCAGGCTTTTTTGTGTAATTGCGAAAATTGCTTTCATGACTGCAAGGATCATAACTTCACTTGTGTTTTCACTTAACAGCCTAAGAATAATTGTTCTCTTGTTTGCTGTACATTGTATTTCTGCAGAAAAAAGAAAATGAAAAATTTTTGATTTTGAAGGAATTTACATAACAGATAAAATATGCAAGCATTGGATCCATAAAAAGAGTGAAAAGTTATTTTCATATCAATAACTGAGGGACTTTTGAAAAATGTATTTTTCACCATGTTACATGCAAATCAAGAAAAAAGAAATTAGAATTCCTTTAGTAAAAGTCTTACCTATGATCCTTTGATAACTGCAAGTACATGTAGTCGATGGAATTTTCATCCTAACACCTTAAAAGAGAAAAAGATGTTTAATAACAAGGCTCCAGGTTTTATTGATATGAATAAGTAATAATTTGTTATTGTAAATAAGGTGGGCTTTAGAAATATTTCTTTTATTGTTTTTACAATAATAATGATAATAATAATAATAATAATTAATAGTAATTATTATTATTTATTTTATTATTTTATATATAGATATTTTAAGGAAAACTGAAGGCAAAAATAAAGAATTTTTCGTTTACATCTTAGACTATGCACAACTAGGTTTTCAACTTTTTCCCTAGCATACTTGTCACTCTTCTACCTAAGAAAAATGTTTTTATTCCGATTTTGGGCTATCACCATTGCAGCTCCGAATAGAGGAGTCAGCAGTCATTTTTGCAGCGTATGATGTATAATATGGGGAAGACATGCAAGAAAGCCGCATATAGAAGTAGTATTTAAACTGATGTTTGTTGTGAATATTGAATTCATGCAGAAACAGCAAAGCAACGAAGAAAATATCCACAGCAGCACTTGTGTTTACCTTATTTCTGTTCCCCATATCATATGTTATAGCAAGCAACTGACTTAGTTTTTGAAGCCGCCCTCAAAGTATTTTTTTTATTTTTGGCTATGCTATGGCAGAGTTCTTTGCACGTAACATGGGTATTCATTACTGGCAAATCATTCATTCACACACACAAACTGATGCCGACAAGTTCATTTCGTGGCGCTGCTGAGGTGATCATCGGCATGCATGTAAACAAACATTCATAGACAAAACACCAGAACATTCGGTGCACTGACTTGAGGTAGAGAGTATTTTCCCGTTTCAAGCGATTTCTTAGAGTCAGTAGATTCTGAGATATCGATTTTTTTAGAAGAGATTTTTACAAGCAGTATCATTCAATGGAAGATCAAAAACAATAGGTGTGAAAACTTACGAATTTCACGGTAAAGGATATTTTGTTAACAAAAACAATGGATGAAGTTTTTATTTGATTCAAAACGTTATGAAAAGGTAATTGACTGAATGAGAAATACACTCTTCAATCACTTACAATAAGTGTAGCCATGAACAATTTTGAGTCAAAATGCCCGGTGTTAAACACGGACGTCAGAGTTTTACTTTTGAGTATAAGCTCAAAGTTATTGCTTGTGCAGATAACTTTGTGAGTTCACGAATTTCTTTTGTTTTTCGGTGTGGGTTATCTGCTATTGCAGGGAATCTGTTGAAAGTTTTTTTCTTGTTATTGCAAAAAATTACTGATGCGGGTAATCGCCCGGAAATTACAGTAGTCTTCAGATTATGATGCTCCCACAGTGAAGACATGAAGAATAATGTAGGGAGAATTTGTTTGAGAAGGACAATAATAAAACTACAAGTTTACCAGCATTTCTTTAAAACCATGAGTTATTAAGATTCAGTAATAATGTCTACAGCCACTTGAGCATTAAACCACAGTGGAACCCTGATAAATTGGCTAAGGCACAGCTTAGTTAACTCGTTAAACCCCAATATCAAATTTTAAATTCTCCTTTCCTTCCTCTTTATACTTCTGGTATTCACTGATTTCTTCAACAAAGCAATAAAAAGTAAAGGACAAATTATCACTTTTTATTGGGGCTTAAAAACATTCAGTAATATTCACACTAGCCCATGAACTTAAAAAGGTGTACATGTTAGGTAATAATAATTATTGAAGAACTTTAAGGAGAGCTATTAAAATCTGCTGATGCAAATTTCAAAAAATTTTCAAAAT
>NC_090885.1:40198703-40211203 GCF_036669925.1 Montipora capricornis
ATGGAAAGCTAATAAACTGAAAAATACAAAAAAAGGTGCCATTTCTGGCTGCATTGTACCCAGGCTTCGAAAATCCCTGTTGAAATCTGCCGATTTGGCCCAAAATCCTTTCACTGACATACCCACAGGCCTTTGCCCGCATGAAGCTGCCATCTTGAAAAAACGTGACCCACAGGCTGACAACCCAACATTTCCCGTGAAATATACACAGCTGGAAATGTTCAGTCATCAAAGAAAGGGTACACTGCCGTCATTGACCTGCACTGATGAAAGGCCCTTGAGATTATTCCAAGGCTTGGATGCTTCACTGACACATTAACGTTGGATTCAGATTCAGATTCCTCTGGCTTTATTTCTACTCGTGCTGAGCGTGCCTTTTGAGGGCGAAGTTGCCGGTTAGTCTTTCTATTTCCTTGCACAATGCTCTCCTCAAAATAAAAGCAAGGCAGTCATTGAAAGATGCAACAAAATAGACAGATATCATGAAATGTCAAGCTGGGTTGAAACCAGCAAAAAATGCAAAAAGCAAAAAATTTTCCGAACCGTTTTCCACCTGAACACGAAAAGCGTTGACTGTGTAAGAACTATAGTTGATGTAGTATGGCTGTGTAGCCGCATTGAGCCACAGAAAGCGTGGGAAAAATAAAGCCTTGTTTATGTTTAGGTGAGTTAACCTCGGTTGAGCCTGCAATCCAATCGAAAACTGGTACCTAGTCAGCAGTCAACTTTAAAAAAACAGATGACCTGGGTGAGCCTGCGATATGGTCTTGTGATACTGGTCAGGGGATACCTTGTTTTGACAGGTGTCAATTGATCAAAACATGGATGTATGCTGTAAACTAGCATGATACTGGTCACATTGGCATACATGGAGGGGTGGACATACGTAAGTATGGACAGTCTATGTCGTCGTGGCTATGAAAGCAACATTTTTCGCATCAATGGGTTACCATATTTTTGTAACTATGGTGCTGCGCGCGGAGCTCTGCTATTAACATAATATATTATTAGATGTAGTTCTCTTCAAATTGCGGCAGGGTAGCCTCTTTCTAAAAGATGGTTTTTCAAGTAAAGTAATGATAGCGTAGTTCGGCAAACAATGGTGAATTTTTGTCCAGGGCAAAAGTTCACAGAAAATTCACTGAATTTTTGCAACGCCTATTGTTGTAGTTGACACAGATTTTTGTATCCCGCCGGAAGTTTTAAAGCATGGGAAGCAAACCATCCTGCAACTGCTTCATGAGCTTCTCTGCCTGTGCTGGGAGCAAGGTCACATCCCCCAAGACATGAGAGATGCAAACATAGTGACCCTGTACAAGGTCAGGGGTGACCATAGTGAATGCAACAACTATCATCTCTCTTCTGAGCATAGTTGGCAAAGTCTTCACTCGGGTCACCTTTAAGTGTACCCTGATTCACAGTGTGGCTTCAGAGCCAGGAGGTCCACAGTGGACATGATCTTTTCTGTCCGTCAGCTGCAGGAGAAGTGTCGAGAGCAGCAGCAGCCGCCGCCATTTTTCCTCGCCTTCCTGGACCTCACCAAAGCTTTTGACTTGGTGAGCAGAAGTGGGCTCTTCAAGATCCTCCAAAAGACTGCTGCCCTCCAAAGTTCCTGGTGATCATCACATCCTTTCACTAGGACATGCAGAGTATGGTCTGCTTCGATGGGGCCACCTCCAATGCCTTCCCAGTCAGCAGTGGAGTAAAGCAGGGCTGTGTCCTTGCTCCATATATTATCGATATCAAGCTAGTTCTGAGGAGTTCCTTCCGTAATATGTGACCTCTCCGGGAAAACGTACACTAACGCTTTTCCGTTCAACGGGTAAATTCGAACACTTTTCCAACGCTTTTCCAACGCTTTCCCAACGGGTCACCAACGGCTTTGCCAACACTTCCAACGCTGCCACCAACGCTTTCTTCAACACAATCCAACATCACCATAAAATTCACAACGAGTTGTCAATTTTTCCAACACCTTTTAGTGCTTTCAACACGGAATACATTCAAGATTTTTCTAATATCAAACAAAGCACGAGTTTACACTGCAATCTCGACAACATTAACATACCCGAAGGTTCGAATTGGCGTTCACTTTATTTTTTTATTGTAATTGTTTCATGGAAAATAGGATTTCTTTCCTTTAGTCGCCGATTAAAATGTCTGTGTGAACATTTTTCAACGATAGCAGCTCGATAGAAGTTATGTTAAAGGTACTCAGACTACAAATACTAACGAATTCTGTCAGTGACAGTGTTCTCTTAGAAGGAACAAAATATTAATCTATCTAAGCGTTGTCCGTTAAAAGGAATAATTATTGGGAGCGAAATTTACATATGGTATGCGCTTTGTGCACGCAGAGAAATGTTACGAAACAACTTCATTGCTTGGTCTTTTTGGTGTCCCGTTAAGATTTTTTTATTTGCTAAAACGCTAATGAGATAACAAAAATTTCCCTTTTGAACACTTGTGTGCTAGGGAAGTATGAAACCTCACAACATTACGTGTAATGGTGGTGCCCGCTTCCATGGGACAAGAGTCAATGCTTATGTCATGACACGTTACTTTATGTCATGCGTAACCAGTAATCAAATAAAGAACACAAAAATTTGTTTACGTGCAAAAGGGATTACGCTTTATTCTTGGTGCTTCTTACAGACTGAACCTTACATTTCCATAAGTATAAATGACACAAGCAACGCTAGAAGTAGAAGAAATAAGTACATGTATAAAGATGGACAAACAGGAAAAGCGACGGTAAGCCGGGTTTCTTATGTCATTCTTGGAGCTATTAACTCACTTTATTTTGCCATACGTGTTAAAATAAGAGCTTAGTTCTCTCGACCCTCTCAAGCAGCACATTCAAATCTTTTTGTCCAGCACTTAGCATTAATCTTGCATTTAATAAGTCGCCAACATTTGGTTTCGTCCTCGTCAGGTCCCACTGGAAATTGAGTGAAGATCAACACTGAAGACACAGAAAAGTAAAAGTTAATATCATACCTCAGCAAGAGTTCACTTGTTTTAAAATACCAATCTCTTCTTGATGTATAACCACTTACGTTAGGCCCTGCTTACTTTTAATGGAGATGAGCTAGCCGGTTCAACGGGCTGGCTCGCATCACTGATATCTCGGCAAAATTTAATGTCTATTTATGGTTTGTTTACATGAGAAAGCGGACTGGCCGCGCTTACCAAGATCCTAGTATGAGATACCGAGATCTTAGCAAGCCGGGCTGAAAATCTATTTTTGGTTTTTTTAGTTCTAAAATGCCATTACTCAGTTATGAGAACCAATATGGTCCTTTAGTTCGATTTAAAATAAAATTTAAAACTTGCTATCATATCCGTGACTTTGAAAAATAATTTCATCCCGGTAAACCACAATCTCAGACAAAACCTGTTGAGACAAAAGAACATTTTGGGTACTCCAACAAGTTATCCACATGTACCGCTTGCAACCTGCCCTTTCCCCTCCCCCCCAACCTCAATGTTGATTTATCTTGGCCACAAATATACTGTAAAACATATGACGATACTCAGCAACATTGACTGAGGGGGGGGGGAGGGGAGTGGAAGGGGAGAGTAAGTATGGATGTTTAAAAATGACGGCGAAGTTGTGTTTCTGTCTCAACAGTTTTGTCTGAGATTGTCTACGATTGCATGTTATAAAGAAACAGCATAAGCTCTGTTGTTATTCAAACCAGGGCAACAATATTTGGACAGTTCAGTACGCGTGACAAAGGAAGTAATTATTCGATGAAAAAATAGCTAATTAACTTCCTTTGTGACGTCACAAAAGGAAAGAATTGTGTGTATTTACACTGCAAGTATGGTATCCCAGGGAGTGAATGAACCAAAAAGGCGGGCCTATGCCAAGTTTTTAGCTTGAGAAAAGGAGATATCTATAAAGAGATTAAGCAAGAATGTAAGATCTCAAGAGCAAGTGTGTATAGGCTGAGGAAAGAACAGTACAACTCCAAAAATGTAACGGATTCTAAGAACATGGGCGGAAGACCACGCAAATTGAGTGACAGAGATGAAAGGAAATTAATGAGAGCTTTGACAAGGTTAAGGCACGAAGAGGGTAACTTTTCGTCGTTTCGGATCATGGAGACAGCAGGCATTCAACCGGGCTCTGTGAGTAACAGGACAATACGTCGTGTGTTGAGAAAACACGGGTTTTTTTACTTACAGGCGCGGAAGAAAGGGCTTGTAACTGAGAAAGATCTCGCGCTGCGTATGAAATTTGCCAAATATATGCAAAGAGAGTATCCAAAGGATGTGTGGCAAAACAAAATAGCTTTCTATCTTGATGGTGTGAGTTTCTACCACAAAACCAATCCGGCAGACCAAGCAAGAGCACCGCAAGGGCGTATTTGGCGCAAAAAATGCGAAGGTCTTAATAGAGGTTGCACAGGGAAGGGTGCTAAAGTAGGCACTGGCGGGAGAGTCGTGAAATTAATTGTTGCTATAAGCTATGGAAAAGGAGTCATCCAGTGCACTCAGTATGAGCATATGAATGGGGAGTTCTTTGCTTCTTTTGTGGAGAACAACTTGGACGCCATGTTTATGCGGGCTGGAAAGGGAATTTCCCGGTTATGGATTCAGGATGGAGACCCCAGTCAAAATTGTGCCGCTGTCCAATGTATTTTGGCTCGCAAGGGTGCGGAGCTACTACAAATACCACCCAGAAGCCCGGATATTAATCCAATTGAAAATTTATTTCACTTAGTTAAGTTGGAACTTTGCAAACAGGCGATTAACTTGAATATTACGAAGGAAACATACGAGGAATTTACCGCCCGCGTAATTAGAACAATGGTGACATTTCCAGTACAAACAATCGATAACATCATAGAGTCCATGGATAATAGAATGTGTCTAATAATCCGAGGAAACGGCAACAGAACAAAATATTAGAAATGAAATATCGTCAACAGTTTCCATTTATGCGCCCTTTAAAAGTATGAGAACCGCACTTGCACTTATGTAGAAATAATCTGTCATAACTCACTTAGCATCATTTATTTACTCGAAGACGTCACTCGTAAATTGTCACGAACAAGGAATAAAAAGTTAGTTCAAATGGATATTCTGTGATTTGTCTGATCTATTTGTAAGTTAACATACATTCTTGAAGATTTACTACTTATTTGCATGATTAACGGGGAGTTTCAAGGAATTTTCAACTGTTAACAGCAGTTAAGACAAAATGCTTGAGAAGAGGACTCTTTCAATTGCTTGTTAACGCGACCGATGCCCGTTAACCGTTAAAAACTCTTGTTAACCGTTGCTATATTTTTACAGCCCTTTCCTAATGACACGTTAACCGTGTCATGGTTGCTGAAAGATTTTATACATGTAAAATAAGGTCACTGAAACACTTGGGACAGGGAGGAAGTTCCTTATGCCGCTCCTTTGGGATTTGACAATTAAAGTAAAATACTTTCCACCTACAGGCCATCATGTCACTTTCACGATCATCAATAACTCCGTTTTTCACAAACATCAAGGGGCTTTTACCAGTGCAAAATATTGGCGTGTCTCTATCGAAAGAAATATCCCGCGCAAAATGTGTTTTCGGTGCGGGTAAATGAACGACATGCCCCTCAAGCATTAATAAAAGATCGTGCCAAGGAATAATAATTGGTGACCACCGAAAGTCATTCAAAAATATACACTCGGCCTTATCAACACCAACCCATGCAAAACTTCCAGATGCTGGGTTACAAAATGTTTGAAAGATACTAGTCAATGGATTCAAAATAAATGTTTTCCCGCAATTAGCAGGACCAACAATCATCATGTTCCTGTATTTGCCGCGGCCCTTAGTTAACAAGTCAAGCACAGCATCTACGAAAACGTGGACAGGATTTTGATTATTTTCAAAGACTTCTAGTGCGCATTGCAACCATTGGCCATTACACTTTTCTAGACAATCACTCTCGTTTGCTTCATGTAACAACTCTATTCTTGTCTTTTTTGATCTCTCGAGTTTCTGGGAAGCACTTTCAATTTCCCATGCGGAGTTTAACACATCAGAGACAACACGAGGACTACGAGAAACTAAGAATTCCGCGAGGTCTGTTTTACCTTCTTGTTTTTGTTCACAGGCAAGCGCTTGTAGTTCAGTAACTGTTTTCACATTCTTATTGACAATAATTTGCGATACCTCAAAGGCTGTTAGGCGCTTCCTACGTGTCTTCCTTGACTTTGAACGTTTTCCGTGGCTACCACCTGCTTCCACCTCTTCACCTTCATCCTCTTCCTCGCTGGACTGAATCGCCGTCCTTTCCTCTCTTTCCCTTTTTCTTAATCGTTTAGTTACACTTGCAGCGCTTGTTTGCGGTCTGCTGCTGTTCGAAATATCGGGATGCCCTTCACTTTGTTCAAAACTCTCATCACACTTGGTTACGTAACACCAGGCGCTATAGTAGTTATGATGACGGTTTGAGAAGTGAACTGAGATGCCGTAGGTATCAAGCAGGTATTCCTTTGCAGCAAGCCATCGTTGGTTTCTATTGAGCTTCAAGGCTAGGTGGTAGTGCTCACCACCCCTTTGATGCTTTTCTCTGCAGCAACACCATTGAACAACTCGCGCTTTAGACTTGGAAAAGCCCTCAACGACTGCATTAGCAAATTCTCTGCGGCAGGAAAACTTCTCTAAGTCCGCTTGACTGTATGTCACAAGGTATACGCTCCTTACGTCTACTTCACTTAGAGTGTGTAACGGAGTATCACTGCTATCAGAATCACTGCTAGAATAACTCACTATCCCATGCATTATCAGTCTCTCTTGTTTTCAGGTCGAAAATAACGTTAACATTGCGTGCAATAGTAGCCTTCATATGCAAAACAGAGAAAATTGAATAATCACTTGTCACCACAACACGCCACAAACATGAAAATTTTCCACTGTTTATAAGATTTTCTCAAAGAAAACAATTCCAATACTCAAAACATGTCTTTGTAACCCGTGTAGATCACATATCTTCCAAAATAATTAATCATTTTTGGGTTTTCGTAACATAACGTATAACAGACAATCTCGGACAAAACCTGTTGAGACAAAAGAACATTTTGGGTACTCCAACAAGTTATCCGCATGTACCGCTTGCAACCTGCCCTTTCCCCTCCCCCCCAACCTCAATGTTGATTTATCTTGGCCGCAAATATACTGTAGAACATATGACGATACTCAGCAACATTGACTGAGGGGGGGGGGGGGGGGGGGGAGTGGAAGGGGAGAGTAAGTATGGATGTTTAAAAATGACGGCGAAGTTGTGTTACTGTCTCAACAGTTTTGTCCGAGATTGCAGGCTGGAATTTTCGATACAAACACTTCAGTTCAGTAGCTCTCGGCAAAGCGGGCCAGCCCGCCTAACCGCCTAATGTGAAAAGGCTGGCCTAAACACGTGTATGCTTATACGCAATCACTGAAAACACCGCTAAAAGATTTAATCAATCATCGGTCAACCTGAATTACCTTTTAGTGTACGGAGCTTTGTCTTGTCCAGGGGCTGTTTTCCATAACTGCCTTCAGTGTTGCTTTCGGCCAGTCCATCTGTCGTGAAAAACTCTGGAAGAAGCTTAATGGCACACTTAATGTGATCGCTCTCATTCTTCAGAGTTTCACGGACACGTTGCACCTTTTGTGGAGTTACACAGCTCCGAACTAGCTCCTCGGACATTGGCGTCGAGACTTCCAACACTTGACTAAGACTGAGTAGCGGCTCAACTGGCTCATTTGGCTCGACTGGTTCATTTGTGTTCACTGGAAAATCGCAACGTTGCGAGACAAGTTGCTTGCGTGTGACATCCCCTCTGCAACTTGCAATGCAATTTTGTCAGAATGGGCCAATCAGAGCTCATCTATTGGCGACTTAGCGCGTCCGCCATCTTGTTTGTTATTGTACGCGTTGCAAGTTGCGAAAGAAGTTGCCAACGTGTAACATACCCACTGCAACTTGAAGGGGTTTTTTTTCGTCATCTTTGCGTTGTGAGTTGCAAGAAAAATTGCCTCATGTAACATGGCCTTTAAGTTGCGGCCACACGAGTAATTGTTACGACCCGAAATGGCTCGTGAGGCCATCCTCTCGGGCTTGCTACGCACCACAATTATTGCATCACCTGCGCGAGCAAAAAAGGCACTCGTGTTGCCGTGACTTTTCGTTCATTAGCGAATTGCAGGTTAGCAAAATGACTCGACAGGCAAACGAACGATCGACATCCAATTTAAAAAGATTAACATTTTCGTCAGAAGAACCATGTGCTTCGAAGATCATGAACATTTAAAGCGATCTAGCAGTTTAATTAAACAATCGAGACCAAGTGAATTCATTAAACGATTAATTAAATAACCACGTTAGTTTGATGACTTACCATCCAAAGCGAGTATCCAAAGCGAACCTTCTGTGCCAGTTCACCTTTACCTCTAACCCTTCTCTATCCTTTTCCTGGATTAGCCTCGTTGGAGCGATACCGGTCATGTTTTCGTCCAGAAAAAAATGAATGCCTTCAAAGGAAGCTTCGATGTTTCCTTACAGATCTGTCTCAAAGACATGTCAAAGCAGAGCAAACAATAGCAGGACACTGTATTGATCCACACTGCAACATCAAGAGAACGTGGATCGAAATCCTCGACTTTTCATTGGATGAGTTCAATCTGTATTTGAATGCTAATTTCAAACAAAATTTAACTGGTCTTGATCAAATCTCGCCCTTTTTAAATTGCAAATTGACTGGACGGATTGTGTATTCTTAGCCACGTTTGAAACCACTGTCAAACTTAAGTCGAATATTCGATTTGCTCAGTCGAAGATGCGGCAAAAGTCGAATTGATTCAAACGTTACATTATTTCAAATGACGATAATTCTCGAGTTGTATTCGGCACAGGTGAAGTGTGATGTGTAACTGAGCCTAATTTAAGCCCAGGTTAAAACGCCGCACTTCACATGAGCGGAAATTAACTTGGCGCATTAAGTTCATGTGAAGTACGGCGTTTGACCCAATTACGTTCGGCCGATTTTATTTGGATTGGCTGAGGCCTTCTCTACGGCTGGCCAGGCATGAATAACACCTGAAGATAAACTTTGGGTCAAACGCCGATCTTCACACAAGCCGAACAAAATGCACAATCCTGTTAAAGTTTAAGGACCGTGTTTGAAGTTTATTTTTTGCAATGTAGTTATTAAGTTCGGTGTAATTTAAGTTCAGCTCATGTCAAGTATGGCGTTTAACCCGGGCCTAAGGCCCGATTCAGACACCGTACTTTTCATGAGGTGAACTTAACACATTGAATTAAGTACCTGAAAAGTTCAGCGTCTGAATCAATTTAAGAATGGCGGCTATTTTAATTTTTTAAGAGCTCACTCGTTCTTTTCGCCTGGCCATCTCGGGAATTTCTGCTTTAGTGCGGTCGGGGCTCGATTTTGATTCATACGGCGAAACTTCATGTGTCAAGCTTAATGTGTAAAGTATTATTTTGTATTTGCCAGCAGTTTCACTCAAATGTATTAGGAACGGCGAGTAAGTTCGACATCTGAATCAACAGGCGCACATTCCTATTAAAGTTTGGGTCGGTCCAAATTGGGTCTGAATTGGGCTTAACCCTTTTCCATCCAAGGGGGTAGTAATTAATTTGATTAAAAAACAGCATACAATCTTCATTTGGTTGTAACTCTGATTATATTTTACCAAATTCCAATTGCTATATATCAAATTAAATGTTGAGCATATGTCTTTCTAAAACTCTGGAAGATGAGAATGTTGGAGTTACCATCAACTGGTCACATGACCTATAAATTAGCATAATTTGCTTTGAAAAGTGATTAAAATTTAGCACTTTACTATAAATTGAGTTCACACACCAAAAACAACTCCAACAGCAGCCAATCAGTAGAGTGCAGTAAGCTAACATGTTATTTAGAAAAAATAACTGACATGACTTGACTAAAATGCAGTACAGTTGCTGCGACATGCCTTAAAAGTAATCGATTCCTTGTATGCAAGGCAGTTTTAGGCAAAGTCACATCTCAAATAGCAAATGTTATTAGCAGCTTCAAGTTCATGGCTATTGTCTTCTTTGTCTGGGTCTACCTCGACCTAAAGGCCTACCAGCTCCTTGTGGCTTTAGTCTTGGAGGACCTTGGCTACATTCCTCATCATTAAAGAGATACTGATCCATGGTATGATATCTCTCAAAGCAAGGGGCGGGGCACATGTAGGTGTCATACAATCCACACATGTACCGTGTTAACACCCTCTGAATATGTACCTTGCATGCACATCTCTTCTTTGCTTTGACGGGAAAGTGACCCAAGTTAAGATTTCTGCGAAATAATGGGTCAGTGGGAACTTGTGGCGAATCACGCCTGTAGGTTCTGCACCCATGGAGACCCCGGATTATATCAAGTCGAAACTGCATCATTGAGGTTTCCTTGCCATGAATGCAACAATGTAAAACATATGCATTTAGAACTGATACCTCTAGTAGATGGTAAAACAGTTTCAGGTACCAAGTCCACCCTTTCATCAGTCTGGCATATGCCGTGGTTCTCTGGTCAGCCAAATCAACCCCACCCATGTGTGAGTTGTATTCCTGTATGGGTACAGGACACCGAAACTCCTTTCTTTGCCACACATTTGCCTCCCTAATAGCTCTTTCGACAGACACTGTGTCTATTGATGCTGGCAGTGTTGTTATAAGAGTTACTGGCTTCCTGTCTTTCCATGTAACACATGTTACAGTCCCTTTTTGCCTATAAATAGCCTCTCCACGTTTCAACTTTTTAACTTTATCTGAATTTGCTTTTGTGACATCTCTTGGCAAGCCAATCCTGTCACCCCTACATGTTCCACAAGCTTGGACTCCATTGTTATATAATTTCTCAAATAGTCCAATAGATGTATAATAATTGTCCATGAAAATGTTGTAGCCAAATCCATAGAATGGTTCAAGCAACACGTTCCGCTAAGCCTTTAGAGTCTGCAGCAGTCTCTTTTCCAGTGTAAACAATAATGTCCAAGACATAACCATTGGCAGAGTCTGCTAGAGTAAACTCTTTCAGTCCAAACCTGGCAGGTTTATCCTTCATAAATTGTCGCCAAGAAAGACGACCTTTGAATTTAATTAATGTTTCATCAACAGACAAGTTACGACTTGGTGAATAGACTTGTTGAAATCGGCCAATAACACGTTCTAAACATGGACGTATCTTGCCCAGCTTATCATAGCCTTCCTGGCCTCTAGCAGTAAGTGTTGTGTTATCAGCAAAATGCAAGTATCTCAGTATCTGAGTAAATCTGATCCTTGGAAAAGTTTTCTGGAAAAATGGTGTCAAAAATATTTCATCAGTTGACCAATAACTGACAAGTGTTGGCTTGTTTACAAGTCTCATCGCCAAATTCAGGGCAAGAAATGTTTTGAGCTCATCTTTGGTCACATCATGCCATTTACCACGGTGTTTCTCAGGGTTTTTCGCACGTTCTTGGGCAGCATAAAGGTTGGTTTGTACTGTCATGAGCTCAAGAACATTATCAGTGATAAAATGATGGAACAAATCAACTGGTCTCTCATTACCTGATACTCGCCATTTGGGCCCAGTCGGCTGGTTGAAAGGAAGCTCATCATGACGAATTACGTCTTCTTTCCAATCATTTTGAGCAGCGGGAGCAGGCAGTCTTCGACGACGAGCTGGATGTGGTTCTGCAGTATCCTGTTCCAAATCTTCGGACTCTTCCGTCTGGCTTTCCTCCGA
The DNA here is from genome assembly GCF_036669925.1 of Montipora capricornis. Taxonomy (NCBI): domain Eukaryota; kingdom Metazoa; phylum Cnidaria; class Anthozoa; order Scleractinia; family Acroporidae; genus Montipora; species Montipora capricornis. The sequence continues at coordinate 40,210,464 of NC_090885.1, forward strand.
ATCAGTCTGGTAGAAGTCAGAGTCAACTTCTTCATCAGAGTCTCTGTCTAGATAGTTAACTCCACAAACTACTGCTCTCAAAGGCATGTCATCCTCGTCTACAAACACTAAATCAACGTCCTCCGGACGAAAACTTCCTCCTTCCTCGCTGCTACAACTAGTCGCCATATTAGAACAGCTGATTTTTTAGCTCCCGCGAAAATCACAAAAGTTTGTTTCCGATTTTAGTCAGTAAAAATAGCGAAAACCCAGTTCAAAACGATCAAAATTGCATTGAAAACATTGAAAAAAAAACACATTTACCTATAGGGGGGCTAATCAATTGAGTTGAATGAGCAGTCTGTGGCCCAAAGCTTTCCAGCGGTATTTATCGTCACATGTGTGACGTTGGATGGAAAAGGGTTAAGTGTGTTCTTATAAAGTTCTTTTTATTTAACAAATAAAACTTAAGGTGTCTGTGGAATTCCGTGCCACAATAAGGCATGTTTTGTTGGTCATGACTTTCGTAGTACTGTTGGCTCTTAAAAGAGCCGTTTGTTTGTTACCTGTAGTGCAAAGTTGACCATTCAACTTACAGGATTTTCACTGCTGAGTGCAATGCAGAGAGGGAGCTCTTAAAAGAACTGTTTTGTTGCAGATCAGGGAGGTGGAGCCACAAGATCTTCAGTTCTGCACTTGCAAAATTGTCGAATCTCTTTGAAGAGGTATTCTTTTCTTTCAGTACTTAATCCTTCAGGGTT
>NC_090885.1:40218703-40236203 GCF_036669925.1 Montipora capricornis
GCAGGCCTAAGGCATTCTGTTCCTTTGAAGTTGCGTGTTAACATACCCAATTTTAAGGTGATTCTTGATTTGGAGAGTCTTAAATGTCATGACTATTATTGTTTTCTTATAAAACAGAAATTGGAAAAGCCAAGTAAATGGGTTAAGCTAAAGAAAGAATTTAGCTTCGATGACAAACAAGTATCAGAGGCATTTCTTTTGCCAGTGAGGGTTGCTAAGGAACTGTATCTACACTCCTTTCAGTGCAAAGTGTTAAATTCTGTTCTGTTTACTAATGAACGCTTGTGTAAAATAGGATATGTCTCTAACCCCAACTGCACTTTCTGTCATCAGCTAACAGAAACCATATCCCATATTTTGTTTGAATGCCCTTTTTCAAATTCTTTTTGGAATGAAGTTAATAAAAAAATTTTGAGTAAAATCAAGAGTTGTAGAGGCCTCTCGCTTACATATTGCGATGTTTTTGTTGGATCTTTAGAGGAGGAGATGGATCTATTTAATTATATTGTAATTTTGGGAAAATCTTTCTTGTGGACTTGCCGATGTAGAGAAACACTACCTTCTTTGTGCCATTTCATAAGAAGTTTGACGATTAAATATGAAACTGAAAAATATATATATTTCAAAACGAATAAAACAAATTTGTTTAAAGAAAAATGGAAGGTTTTTGAGGAAACAATTTTAAATAATAATTAGGCAACACTATCATTAAGGAAATGGTTTAAGTTAAACAAGTATGTAGATAAGAATTGTCAATTGTCTTTTTCTTTTTCTTTCTTTCTTTTCTTTAATTAATTTAATATGGTGTCATTATTAACGTTTATTAACCAAACTTTATTTATTCATCTGCAATTTAATTGTTGAGAAAAGAATTGTAATTATGTAATTGTGGAAATAGTATTAAAAAAACGTAAAGATAATTAACTTGTCTGGGAACCGCCTCGCATATGACACCAAAAATTCTACATTTGCGAGGGGTCTTGAAATAAATCGGCCCTGGCTGCATTGGATTGCTAGGAATATGAATCTGTTGAGCAAAGTCAAACAAATAAACAGGCTTTGGGCGGTATGTCTAAATCTATTTCATTTTCAAGGGTCTTGAAACTGGTCTCCGCTTCGAGGCAGACCTTCCTGTAAACCTCTCTTTCCATTTGAGCACAGTTCAGATGTTGTTGCTGAGCCTGGACGAATGCAGACTTTTCTCTGTCTGGTAGGTTGGCCGATCTCACTAATTTGGAAGTGTTTTGTTGACATGTTAAACAAAGGTCAGACATAGGTTTTGCCACAACAACGTTTTGATGAAACTGCTCCCACAGATCAATAAATTTTGGGTAGCAGACTGCATCCTTTTCACTCTCTTCACATGTTTTCTCGAATTGGCGCCAAACAGACATTTTGGTTTCACTGGACGACTAAAGCTTGATGTCTTTGTTTTTCAAACTCGGAATCCTGCCTGGGAGAAGAACAGCATTTTCTTCGATGTAATTTGTCAGAACGTTTTTCACCTCTTCATTGAGCGTTTGTGATGTGGCGTTGGGTGGAAGTTGTCTGTGATTTCCATGAACTCTAAGCGATATTCCATTGTCTTCATAGTGGTCTTTTAGCCTGCGAAATAGAGAATAGCTGATTCCATACAACCGAAGAAACATTTCTTTGCAAATTGGTCTGGCCTGAAAAGTAAAAGCACTCCGATGACTTCGCTTTCGTTTTTCTCCTGAGACTTCCACGTAAGTAAATGCTTGGATGTTGGCCAGAATGACCAAGTCAAGTTAGCCATGTGATAGTTCCACGCAATTGCGCAAATTCTCGTATCCACATCCATCTTGAAGAAAGTTTTTCACTTTCAACTCCATCTTCTCAATTTCACTCGTGAACAGCTCTGCACTATCGGATTCAGCCATGGTTTGTGTGACAGGATTGCAGATTTCTACCTGGTCACCTTGACAATGCGAGCAGATGCAAATTGTGTGACATCGCTTACTCTTCTATTTTGCTAACGGTACTATTTACACTTTCAAAACAAATAAATACAAAAACGTAATGTAGTGAGGATGAGGCAGATTTCTATGCAGTGGTTTATGAGGTAAACAACGCTTTTTGAGTCTACTTTTTGAGCTTTTGTTCCGCAGACTTGAAGCTTGTGCAAATTTCTGAATAATAAATTATACGGTTCGCGCTTCGGTTACTGCGAATTTGACTTAGATCGAACAGAAGAAAGGTGATATTGATGACTTCGTTTCAGTTAAATAATTATTTTTTTGATTTCGGATGGAAGGAGCAAAGAAATCCACTAATTCGTCTCTGCAAAGTAGCAAATAAGAGATCGATGACACCACTGGAAAATGGCATGTCACGTTATGATTATTATTTTGTTTCCTTGAACATAACTCTATCGATCAACTTTGACAGTATTAAATTGCAGCTACAATTGTAGAGACAAACATTTAGTTACTTGTTTCATGTTTTCCTATGACGAACGTATGAATGATTGTTTACTCTCAACACCTAGAACGGCCTGCGTGAACTTTCCCAACGGGTTTTTGAATGGCTCGGCACATTATTTCAACGACTTTTCTCAACACCACCAACGGGTTTTCCAACACTTCCAACGTTTTTTGCAACACTTCCAACGGGCACCCAAGGGGCACCCAACGGGTATCCAACGCTTTGCCAACGCTTTGCTAACGCTTTAAGCCGTTCAATGGAAAAGCGTTAGTGTACGTTTTCCCGTGAGAGGTCACATATGGCTAAATCTATGTTTTCAGCATTCACAACTAACTATGGATTTAAATTTTCAATTAACCTTCTTGCTGAATCTTCGTCTTCTGGGTGCAAAATTCATGTAACAGGCAAGCAGAATACGGTGTTAAAGTGTGCCCACTATCCCATGAAGCCGCTGAAACAATGTGACGCCTAGTAAACTTGGTGATCGAAGTATCAAAGTACATTTGTGCTATTAATTATTCTTGTAGTAGTTATACATTATTTTAAAGGGAAAAGAAAGGTGTTTCGTCTTCTAGCTACCAGATCTGAACGATTTCATCATATATATCGTTTATCCTGGGTTATCAGACAAAACGTGATTTGCCAGCTGGCGACCAGCTCAGAAAATCTAGTCGCCAGCACTCAATTTTTGGTCGCATTGCCAATCAGGGAGTCACAATTTCAAGCCCTGGAGCGGCATTGAGAAGACAGTCCTGAACAGGGTTGATAATGAACCTGTACGTTGCATATTTGAAATTTGCATGAAACCTTCAAAAAGCAACCTGTACCATTAACATAAAGTGGGTTGGAGAACTTGTCCCCTCTGTTAGAAAGCGAACACCTGCAAAATTGACTGTACAAGGTGATTAATAAATGGAGATAAATCTCGGTGGAAAAGTATGTTAAGAAACCATGTTCCTCTGATTCTAGAGGCTACTGAAACAGTTTACAAGCTGCTCCTTTTATTTTCTCTCGGTTGGAAACTGGCACGAGCATTGTGGTTGTGTGGCGGTCTAGGCCGAGCAATTGTAGTATTGCGTTTACTTGGGATAAAGGTAAGTTGCTTGCCACGCAAGCTGTAGAGCTGTAGGAGAATAAAGAACTACGTTTTGAAGCTTTTAGTTTAGATCATGTATTGTGCACATCCCCTTATCCACCCCAACGCGCAAAATGAAAAAGATATGGTTTATTTAAACTGTATTAAACACCGGAATACGCGTTTTCAAGTTTGACAAAGCGATTGTAAAGGGACCTTTATAGATTGTATGGGCCTTAAAAAGGGGTATCGAATCTCGATATTCTACCCTTAAATAGGGTTGGGGTTTGAGAACCTTGGCGACACACACCTATCCTTAATTGTCGGGTTTTACCCCCCTCCCTTCCCTGGGAGGGGTACGATTTGCCTTCATCCACACATAAAAAAAAATTCACCATCCACTGCAAATATTCAATCTAATTTCCTGGGTTACTTTAAACTTGACATGAACCAGGCAAATTTAGTATTTGTGATATGCAGCGTAATTTTAATTTCACTTTAAACGTTGCAGACAATTTAGCAGTGTACCATTAACTAAAATGGAAACCTTACTAACCCAAAGGAGAACATTTGAAATTTCTCTCCATAGTAAATGTTGGATTGTTTTCAATTTCCTACCCCACGGATATGGGCATTTGATCTCAATTCCTGCCTCAGAGGGTGGAGGTCTTGATGCTTTTTTACCAGGGTTTATGTCAAATCCCCTGGCGGATGGGGGTTTCAATTGACTGGTGAATAACATGCCAGCTATCGTGGGTAGTTGTGAAAGCATTCCCAGGTGGTGCTGACTTTATTTCCATCGCTGGCCGTTCAGGGATAGGTACTGATCCAACTCAACTGATGAAGGGATTGTTGTCAATTTGCTTATTTACTAATAAGTTTCAACGGTTTCATACTAGCACAATAATCTGTACATTACTCCGAAATCTCAGTACCACACATAACTTTTTTGGGCGTGGGCTGGTAGGTTATAACAGAAGGCACCCGGGCCGGGAAATAGGGGTGTCGAACAATTCTCGAGCAGTTTTCTAGGCATGGGGTTTTTTATTTTTACAGTTTAGGTCGACACTGAAGCAGCACCCAAGTTGGGCAACCACTCACACTATTCTTAGAACTTCTAAGTATAATGTTATCAGTTGAATAATAATGGGTTAGGGTTTTAACGCTTTTCCGACTATTGTTATTTTTGCACAGAAAACGCCACTTTTACCCGTTTTTTGCAGTGTCCCATTTTTTCAGAACAGATTCTGATGGAGTGAAAAAAACAAACACACAGAAACAAACTTATTTGTATTGTGATTTTTATTGTCGTAAAAAATAACCTGAGTGATTAAGAATCATGTTATAACCTTAAAAAAGGAAGGTTATTCTAAATCCAGGAGTCCAAATTTTGGACCCTTGGTTATTTTAATCTGAAATTTAAATTAGTTTTCTAAAATGGGACAGTTCCTAATTAATCTAGGTGTCCGAAATTCGGACCATGCTTTAAATGAATGAAAACAAGTAGAAATCCATCTTAAAAAATTTTTCTTAAGATTTACGAGTCCTGGGGTTCAAATTTCAGACCTTTGCTTTGAGTGAGTGAAAAGGAATTTTAACAAAAATTAATTCTTGAAAATGTAAGATTTACAAGTCCAGGGGTGACCCCCGAAATTCAGACTCTTGCTTCTGTGTATCCGTAATTTGAATCAATAAATTGTTTTCTACCTCTTCGAAGTTTGTACCCTTTTTTTAAGTGAGTGAACAGAGCAAGAAACTATTGTCAAAATTGCGAGATTCTTAAATCTGGAGCTCTGAAACTTGGAATCTTGCGTTACTATTTGGATTCCCAAAGGTTCTCAAAAATGCACCTGTTTGAAAAATATGAGAACGAATTTTGAAGCCCACAGTTTAATATGAAGAGAAGAATAATCCAGATAAAAGGTGTCATACTGTTTGATGTAACGTCATAATTTCTGAACAAAGTTGGAACATAATTTATATTTTTGTCACTCAATTACCGGTACTTTGAGTTTAGAGATTTGACAGACTAAGGATCTCAAAAACAACAAGAATAAATTTCTACTGTATTTTAAAATGAAGAGAACATTTACTTTTCCTGTTTAAATGCTGGTTGCAAGCGTGAAAAATTCCAGATTTTACCTAGGTGTATGGACCTGACAAGGTTTTCTTTGTTTTATGTGCTATTGTTTTGTTAAACTCCATGGTTTTCAACTTAGTGCCACGGTTTTCTTTGTTTTACGCCATTCTTATAATAATAATAATAATAATAATAATAATAATAATAATAATAATAATAATAATAATAATAATAATAATAATAATCAACTTTATTTATAGAGGGTAACACAACAGTAATCACTGAAAAATTAGTGGCCCTCTTACAATGTATAAATAAATATATACAGAAAAATAAGAAGGTTCAAAACATGCAATGACAACATGAAAGGTAAAAATGTGAAAAATATGAGATACATTGGGTCAAGACTAACAGTTAGAACAGGAAAATTGAAAGTTAGATGATAAAATGGTCCAATTCCTCATAACTGTCCATAAAATGTTTAACAATTAATTTTTTAAAGCTTGTAAGAGTATACTGGTTTTTAATATGGGCAGGCAACATATTCCAGAGGCGGCTGGTCGATAGTGAGAAAGACCTTCTGCCCTCGGTCTCACGATTGAATCCGGGGCAGATAAGGTTTAGATGACCATGCCTGCTCGATCTTCCATTCACGTCTACATTTCTAACAAGCATCTGGGTGAGATAAGATGGACACTCCCCAAAAATCCGTTTGTATACCAATACAGACTTATTTATTCTCACTTCATGATAAAATGGAACCCAACCTAATTGTTTAAAGTGCCCGTGTCACCATTTTTTTTCTTTTCACATTCAAAAGTCCACATTAAAATATGAACTTCTGCGAAAAAATTTTTGGATTTGAACAAAACGCGAATTTCTTATGATTTTTTCAATCCTACTTTTGTTTGGTACACCCCTTCCGCTGATCGAGAAAGTACGGGCTCATCATGTGACGTAGTTTCAGGAACGCTTGTTGGCGTGCCTCCCGTGTTTACTATATACGAAAGAGGTTATCGAAGTTGTGTTCATCAAATACAAACCAACTAAGTGATGTCCTCTATAGAGAGTGCTTCCGACACAGAAAGCGACCAATATAGCAGCGTAAACGAAGACTATCAAATCGAAGTTGAAGCGAATGATTGCGTTTTGGAACTGGAAGAGTCGCCCACAAGAGCTACCGGTAATTCGCTTGAACCTTATGCGGATGAACCCTTAGCGGACGAGGAATGGCTTGCTAACTATAGGAAAGAGATTGAGGAGAAAGATCAGCTAGAAAATGAGTTGAAACGACGCTTGGAAAATTCTGTTCGTGTGGAAGACTGGTAAGCTAACTTCTATTATTAGAATTGGTTGTTGTTGTCTTTATATCAACTGGTGTGTGAAGGACTAACAACATGCAAATTACTTCACTTTTAGGTGTACATGTGGTAATTGTAGCCGCGAACCTTTGATAAACATTAGCGAATGCTACTGCTGTAAAGAAATTGAAGGCTGCTGTGAGGCGCTTACAAGTGAAATTGTTCTGGAAGACCTCGAAGAAGGACAAGAGCTGCGCTGTATAACCGAACATCCCGGATTTAGGCCAGTTTGCCTAGAAAAGTGGAGCCTTCGATTAGCGAGTGGCAAATACCGAACCAAGGGGAAGCAAGCCTACAAAAAAACTGGTTCTGAGGAAAGGTGCGGTGGATTTTTCCTTTACAGTTTTCACTTCTTAGCTTGTTAGAGGTCTTGAACCATTTCAGTTGTCTGATTCAAAGTGGTAACCAATATTATAACAAATTGTAACAAATACGGATTTGAATGTTGTCGAGGCACAATCCATAATTTCCTTGTAGTGTTTTTTGGTCGTTGTTGTTATTTATTTACTATTATAATACAAATTTAAGATGGGACCCTGCACACACTCTGATTGGTCCAGAACCTGTGTGTTATCAGTGAGTATAATAACAAAGAAAAAGTGTGTTTTATTATTTTTCGCAACATAACCTCTACATCATAAAGCAAATAAAGAAGCCTAATCCATGTATTACACTGTGATAAAACACTCCATACATTTGGAAACACTCAAAATGTAGAAAATACTCCCCACCAGCTCATGTGTTCTACATTTCCCACATGTTCTCAACTACCATTGCATTTTATATCACAGTGTAATACTAGCTTAGGCTTCTTTATTTGTTAATTACTAAGACCGCTGACCACTTGCCAGTAGTATTGGAAAATAGTAAATAAGTAATAAATATCATCCTAAAATGGTGCTTTATTATTATTTTTTGGTCTCTCCTCTTCTAGGTATCTCCGAGCAATAGCCTATAGGGAATTTATCAGGCTTGTGTATGGCTACTTGGGCAAGAAAAGAATTCCCCTTCCAGCTTGTGCATATTCTGCTATTAGAAAGACATTTAAAAGTGACGAGGACAAGGAGTCGGCTGGTTTCGAACTAGGAGAGTTTGACTGATAGTTTTGTAGAGTAGACTAAAGTCAAGTTTTATATTGAACACTTATTTTTTAGAAGTTATTATCATTACTCTTGTAACTTTAGTAACATTTGCATATTCCGTGTTTCCAACATGTGCACATATTCTCCCACTGCGATAAGATGAATCATTGGGTTAAAAAAAACTGAAAGTAAATCACAATATACTGATTCAAAAATTCAAAAATTTGCCAAGCATTGAGTGATTTGGAAAACAGACACTCAGCATATGAGGCATTAGGATTTCTATCTTCTATTTCTTGGACAGTCAGTCACAGATTTGTGACCTCTCATTGGGTTTCTGCAGGCAGAACATAGTGGACGTGCTCTTGTTGGTTGCTCTGTCCTTTCATTGGTCACTTGATCTGACACTGCAATAATAAAGCAAGTACTTGTTTTTTAATTCTTTGAATATTGTAAACAAATTCCACCGAAAGAGAATGTTTTTCCTGTTGTAATTAGAATTTACTCCTACTCTTAAACGTTCAGGGCTATTTAACAAAATAAAACATTTTGTGTGTATAAGATTATACATTTATCACAACTTTTCAATAATGCATTTGGCACATAACAAGATTATCATGGATGTGAAGTAAAAGTCTAAACACAAAGTTTCCATGGCAGCATGTACCTGCTGCAGTGGGAGGGACATCCTTTGAAACCATGCTTGAGCGTTCTTTCTGTTTCCTTATGGCCTCCTCCCGGGGTTGCTTATCGAGCATGGTGTTCATGGGCGGTGGAACCATAGTTTGCAATTCATTGCACGTTTCCCGAAGTTGCTGCTTGCTTAGGGCCAGAAAAAACTGGAAAAGTTCACCAACATAATCTGGAAATTGTTAACAACAATTAGCACACAGTGTAGCTATTTCAGTCAGTCTACAGATGCTTGCTTGGGGTTTGGGACGAGCATTAACAGTGAATGACTTCTGTGTTTTTTCGTACAATTGCAGCATCGATCAATCACAAGACATCATGAGGTAACATGTTAGAATTCATAAATACCAAAGTTCTGTTCAATTTTCCTATTTCTGACAGTTCCTTCCCCATTCTTGAACTTCGGGTAGGTTACTTTGACTGAGACACTGTCATCTTGGTTTACTTTGTCTTCTCTGTGAAGGTTGTAGTTGAAATGTAGGGCAGCCAAAATGTGCCTACAAGACATAAACAATACAACTGATGAAAATATGACCAAACATGTACACTGTACCTTTGCTACTAAGGGGTTTGTTGGGATAAAAATCATGTACCACCGTCGATAAACCACTACAGCATAACCATTATTAAAGATAATTTTTTTTCTCACACCTGCAGTACATTCCAAGATAGGAATAAGCAATTATCTTTGGTGCAAACTGGTTCAACACCGAGTGGAAGCCTTCCAGACAATCAGTTTGTGCACTTGGGGAAGCTTGAATGATGCCCTTTTTCAGACTGTCAGAAGTGAGGGCCTTCTTTACTTTATCGTACACTGTATGCTCTGAAATAATAATACTGGTACTTATTACCTAATAACCATAAATACATGTCATAAACATTAACCAGTTAGGTTTACTGTGGCAAAATTTAATATTGGCTAATACTTGTTTGAAGTGTTCATTTATGTGTTTGCAAGTTGATAAAATTTACAATATTTCTGCAAAATTAATGGAATTTAGGCAAGGAATTTTGAGAAAAAAGTCATATCAAATAGCAAGAGAAATAAACAATACCTGGGTCAATCCATTTGCGATCAGGGATGTCTCCATGTGCACACTTGTTAAAAAGTGGGTCATCCAAGTTAGTGTGCCTATTAATGATATGGCTAAGGAATGACTTAAACTTAGCCCAGATGACCTTTCCATTCCCATCTAGTGTGGATGTTGCACTCCAGTACAAGTGCCTCTCACAGGGCTTAACCCATGGCTGTAGTTCTTCATTCCCCTTTTCTTTTGTTAGTTTGTTAAGTAATTTGGTGATCTCTGTCAAAATTAAAAGAAACATGAGCAACATCAATACATACCATAAGGAAGCATAATCTAATTGCAGCTTGCCCTTTAGGATTGGATTGAAATGAGGATTTGCCCAATGGACATAGAGTATTTCCTGTGTAAAATGTGTGGGAGGTTCAAATAGATCACTGCAGATACTATGGAAACTACGATTGTAAAACACTGCAATAAGTGATAAAAGTAGTTGAGACAGTTAAACGCAAGTTAGAACAACTTTCAATTCTCCCAGTATTGAATTTTTCTATATTCTTATTCAAATGATTGAGATTTTATTCTACATTGTCCATGAAGAAAGCAACTTAGTCTAACATTTTGGGGGAAATGTGAGTGGAGGGGGGTTATCAGTTTATTGCAAGAGCTAGATACAAAATTTGCCAATAGTACAAAGAGCTGTGAAGTGTCTCCGCCCTTTTTTTGCTTAATAAAATACAAAGATAACAATGCAGATAATTTTCAACAGAATAATAATTATTAATGATCATACTCTTTTTAAGATGCCAGAGATCAAAGTAATGCGATATATGTGATAAAACATTCTTCATGTGACTTGCTATTTGGGTATGCCTGTCGGAAATAAAGGCTGCAATTACAATGCCAAATCCCACCAGAAAGTCCATGCATTTTTGGAAGCCCATAAACTCCATGGCAGGGGAGCTTCCAGCTTGATTTCTCTGACAACAAAAATAGAAAAAGGGTAAGTTCAGAACTGAACATGCATTCTAAAACAGTATTAGGAAAGGTTTAAAATTTTAGACAAAAGGGGCTTATGGTAGTAATAGCAAAATAAAACACTAGGATACAAGAATGATCCAGTCTCATTCGAAAGAATCTTGCTCTAACAATAGTTTTGTTTACAATATATCCTGCATTTATGCCACCACATATCATGCACCAATGGTATAAGATTCATTACACACAGAGCTATTGTTCCATCTCAAGTAGGCGTCAGTCTGTACATTGTGTTGTTCCAGAAAATATCCATACCCCTCCCACTAAAGATTTTTTAGCTTGAACCCCCCACCCCTCTAGAAATTCCATTTTTATGTCACACTTTCCTTCAAAAAATTGAGCTTTTGAAACCTCCCTCACCCTTGGAATTTCCATTAACCTTCCTTGGGGTGGGTATGGATATTTTCTGGAACTACACATTCTACCCTTTGAAATGTTCAAGTTGATATAATCATATGCATGTGTATTTCTATAAGCACAATAAAACATGATAGTCATAACTTATTAGCATACCTGTATAAGTGCAAAATGGAAGATGCTTGGTAATGTGCAACAGAAGATTGTGTATGCACAATACTTGGCACAATGACCCATGCTGTCATGGCGCCCATCACCTGACAGTGTTATTCCTCCCATATCTTTCAGACGAGACAACAGGTTTGTTTGATACCTCTTCCAAAACAAGTGCACAGTAGGAATCAGCATATTCTAAAACAATAATCAACGAATTACGTATTCAGTCGTGTGATATAAAATTTTCATAGTCTTTTTGGATAAAGAAGTGCACTTATGTCTAGGATTGAACACAAGTATTGTTGAATTAGTTCTTCATATTTGGCAGGGTTATTTGACATTTTCAGATTGCCTCAGGTTTGACAGAATTGTGTGTATTTGGGTGACTTTTTACCAAGAAGGACACATGTAATGCTTATCATAAGGAATTTAAGTCTCATTCATGCTCACCCCTGGATTTATCTAAGAAAGTGAAAACAACATTTGGAAAATATTTCTTTCATGGCGAAAAATTCCCTTCTACATTGTATGAATTACTTGGTAAGAGAGCACTAAACAGGTTGTAGCCTAATGGCTTGTTTAAACTGGCTCCAGCTGGTACGACACCTGACCGTTTACAGACTGCTCAAAATAAGGTTTTTTTTTTTCTTTCACAATGATCATTTACCCGTTGATGTCGGAAGAATGTGCTGAATGAAGTGCAAGCCAGACCCATGTGCAAGAAGATCTGTCTAACTTTTGTAAAAGATCCACCAGCAAAAAGCACGGCCATAGATATTAGGAAGTTACCAGCAAGTATCTTAGTGCCTGGCATAAAAGGCTGACTGGTCCAAATGAACTCCTTTCTGCAACTGGAATTGGTACAGACCGTTTTAATCACTATCCCAGTTCCAGTCTGCTCTGCTGTTATCTCAGGCTTCCTTCCTGTGCGACAAACATGGCAGAACTGAAAGAGCAGCAGCAGTTTTGACAAGAACACTATGTACTTAGGCTCTGTTCTGATGTCGTGATAGGAACTTGATAGGGGGATCCTGCCAACCAAAAAAAAAATGCAAACCAGGAAGAAAGTTAATCTGATGGTTGTTCATTACTCATCATTTGCACTATACATTTCCTTAATACATGTACACATGAATGTTTCTCCAATAATATTATTGCTTATCCAGTTTCTAATGTTTGTGTGTACCTCTTGCTTTTCATTTGTGTCTCCTCATCCTCTGTTTCGCTATCCTCTGCACTCTCACTGGAAAGCCCTTCTTGGTATCCACAAGAAAAGTCAGGTTCTTCTTCGATGGTGTCCTCATCCTGTCTCATCCTGTGTCAGTCGGTCAACTGGGAATAAAAATAGTTTTGTTATTAATTTCAAGACATTACAAAAATTTAAAATTCCTCTCAAGCATTTAGAAGTGTCATTCTTACAAACCTTTACGCTTGAGCTGCCTTTTTTGGCCTTTACAGTTTTTGAGGGCTTCTCTTGCACCATTCAACTGCCTCTTCAAAACTTCATTCTCTCGATGGATACTGTTTACTTTTAATAGGTCATCAGCAAGGGCCTGCGTGGATGTCCCCTATGTTAGAAAAGTTTGGAATAATTAGCAACCTTGGTTGTTAAACTGACATTTCTTTCAACTAAGTATAACATTTTTAGAGAAATGCATACAGCACTGTACCATTTGCATGCTAGCATCAGACTGTAGTCCTAAATCAACACCAGCACCCTCAGTCATCTGTGTAACATCTTCCTGCAAAATAATAATTAAATGGCTATAATGTAACATCCAAAAAGTTTTTATTAGTTTTTTTTGCTGTTGTAGTTATCTAACCTACAGACTGGTGGCTAAACTACAGAATACAAGGCCACTTATTTATATCTCATTGAATAACAAAAGTGCCTATTGTTTTGTACTTCAATCCTTAAAGGATTTTGACACATGTAAAACAAGTGGAACGAAGTGGCCCTGCATTCTGTAATAATTGCTCCCTGAGCTATTATAATAAATTAAAATACATTACTTAGATAATGAAATGTAAACAAAATAAACTTTAAAATATATTACAACTAATTTATATGTCAAATAAAAATATATGAGGGCATAATGCTCATCGCACAGTGTAAGATTTCACATCAAGAGCTTTACCTCGTAAGTGCTACATGTAGCACTGGAGTCCACTGCATTTGGGGAAACTGGAGTATCTACTGGTAGGTCACACTGTAAAACATATGTGAAAAGCATTTTCATTAAAACATATGTTGTCCTCGCTGTTATTTCTGCAAAATTATGATCACGGTTTTTGGTATACATCAACAACTATCTTACTTCTTGACTACTTGACGGTATCACGTCGGAAGATGACAGCGATGTCGAATGCGCCGAAACTGAAGTTTCATGATCAGCCTCCGTGTCTAATGTCTTTAACCGAGCCTTGGCAGATCTCACTAACTGCGAAAGGAAATGCATAAGCAGCAGTACTAAACCAGAACAATAAACCACACATTTTTTTCCAAAAGTGGCTTTTAAGGAGAACTTCTTATTTGACAATGGACACTCGCAACACGTGGAGATAAATATTTCACACAATTACAATAAAACTCACCATTCGTCTTCCTCGCTTGGAAGGGGCTTCTTCCACTTCTGTACCAGCGTGAATCGAAGGGTACACACAAATCCCAATTTCGTCAGACTTCAACGATCGTTTCATTTTCGAGTCCAAACGAAACTGAAAATCTTCCTCTTTGAAGTGCATCGAGCACAATGAAGACGTTTTCCCGGGCACCCAGTTCTTCCTCTTCGAAAGGACGAAGTCGATCCATTTTTTCCTTCGTCTCTGTGCAATGGGGTTTTCAGAGTTCAGAAAAGGAAATCTGTGCATACTAATTCCTTTTGTGGGGTCTGCTGTGTTGTCGCATCGTGCAGCAACACATCTTTTGGGCATTCTTGACCTTTTACTCGATAAACTCTCGGTCAAAAACCTCTCAAGTCTTCTCAAGCCTGTATACTTCTGAGGTCAAGTGTTCCTTAACCTACGTCACAAGTCCTCTATGACCGTGAGAAGACTAATACGAGTGGTGTGCCAAAATGGCGGTCAATTTCAGCGTTTTTAAATAATCATAAAAAATTTGCGTTTTGTTCAAATCGAAGATTTTTTTCGCAGAAGCTCGTATTTTAATGTGGACTTTTGAATGAGAAAATAAAAAAAATGGTGACATGGGCACTTTAAAGAGTTTCACACTGTTCACTTTTGTGTCAGCACCCAGTATTACACGGGCTGCGCGTTTCCGTAGCCTGAACACTTTCTTAATGTTTTTTACAGAACAGTATGTCCACACAGTTGAGGCATACAGCATTGTCTGCTTAATCATTGCGTTATAATAAGAGTTCCTTTGATCAAGAGGCAGTGAGCGTCTAATTTTCCGCAACACAGTTCCCTGTGCTAACCTCTTGCATAGGTCATCCACATGCTGGTCAAAGGAGAGCTGACTGTCAATTGTCACTCCGAGCAGTTTGTGTGAGTGTACTTGATTAAGTTCAGAAGACTAAGCGTAGTTGAAGGGTGGAATGTTCTATCTTCTTCACCAAACCTTTCCCTGTAACAAGCATCGACTTTGTTTTGGACTCATTTAACAACACTTTATTTCTTAATGACCAATTTAAGACTTCAACAATGTCATCCTATAGGCCCTCAGACACAGCATTGGGGGGCCGCCTGATAGTGAGCAGAGTGGCTGATTGTAGTGTCGTCAGCATATATATCAGCAACACAGTGCTGCAATGCTTCGGGAAGATCATTAACAAAAACAAGGAATAGAATAGGACCTAAAATACTACCCTGTGGCACACCAAGCATCACAGATCTTTTTGTAGAATGGCACCTGTCTATATTTACATACTGGCTTCTACCACTCAAATAGTGGCGGAACAGGGGAAGAGAAGTCTCGTTCACTCCAAGCGCCTTCAATTTTGATAATAACAACTGGTGATCAATCAAATCAAAAGCCTTCTAATAGTCTATAAAAACAAGTCCAGTGACTTTATCATTGTCAAGGTTAAACAGAAACTGGTGAACCAAACGAATAAGTGCAGTTTCAGTTGAATGGGATTTTCTGATGATGAAACAGACTGTTTTCCTTAAGGGAATTGCACAAGTATTCACATATGTGTTTCTCTAATATTTTAGAGAGAACAGGAAGTACAGAAATCGGTCTGTAGTTCTTATCATTCCTACTGCCATTTCCTTTGAAAACAGGGGGTACCTTTTGTAACCTTGCAGCTGGGAAGGTCTTGGTAGACAGGCAGAGGTCCAATAGCTTTGACGGCAATGGTGATATTGCAGGTGCAGCGATTCTGAGTAATTTGGCACTAAGGCCATCATGTCCGGTGGCTTTATGAGTTGGGATAGAAAGCAATAATTCTACAACCCTCCTCTGTGTTATTGTCGGGAGGTCAAATGACCCAATGTTCTGTCTATGAGTTGTAATGGTTGAGAGGCCAGTCGGAGAATCAGGCCCAAGTGCCGCAACTAGTTTCTTTGGTTGATCAATGAAAAACAAATTTAAGATCTCGGCAATTCTTTGTTTATCCAAGCTATTCTCCTTGTTTTCTGCACTTTCAGTGCTTTTGTCATCATTCGCTTACAGTGAGGTAAGGAAAAAACTCCAGGCATGGAATATATTTCATAATATTTATTGATATACTGGTAATTATAACACATATAATGTTGTTGTGTTGGCTTTTATAATTATGATTTCAGTGAACATCCGTTGCTTTATTTTGCAGTTGTGCTTGGGACGCCAACTCGCAACGTATGCTCTCCTGGTTCTAGAGTATTTCATGCTTGCAACTAGTGCAGCAGCAATTTTTGAAAAGTGGGGCAACAAACGTGACATTGTCTTGAGGCAAACCACAATATACTCACAAGTGTCTGCCTTTGAAATGTGGATTATTGGGATATTTTTCGTTCAATGCTTTGGCCACAGTCATACTATGAAGTCCCCCAATGACCTCGTATTCATAAGTGTCAAACCTGTCAGCCTTAAAATCTTCCACTGTACAATTTTTGTGTGGCTTACACGAAGTGTAAACCATTCAGTGTCATGGCCCAAGATGTATACTCCTGGATTTGTCACGGTGAACAGAGTGGTTGTCACATGGTTTACTATCGTCGAAGATAGGCCCCAGTCTACGCTCGGCTAAGCTACATAAACTTCTAAGCTTCAGAAAGTGGCCATTTTGTGGGTGACACAGCTCGTTGTGGAAGATCGTTTTTTATCTAGTTATTCATTCTTCTTTTCTGCTTGCATTTCACACTCTGGCTTTCCTACAGTCTGCTTGTCTTCTAAGTTCGGATTACAGCGAGGAGTTGTGCTCTCACAGGGCAACATTTCAATTCACGGTCTGGACCTTTGGTACAGGTTGCACCACATTAAAACTTAAGAGTCATTATTGACTCTCGCAAGCCAACATTTAACGGCTTGAATCTGCTCAGCAGACCTGCTTGAGAATACCTGAGTATATCTGAAAGTTTCTCAAAGTATTTGGAAGGCTCTGAAGTTACTTGAAAGCAAAAGAGACTCTCCTGTGCTTGTGTTGTACTTGCTATTGTTGTTGAATTGAATTGGGGAACCATCCACACAAAGTTGACAAGAGTCTGCTAGCCCACAATTTCGTAAAGTAATATGGGAATGTCTGTTGAACAATACCGATCAGAATCGGCTCTCATGACAATTTCCTTAAAACAAAAAATGGTTTGTCACGTTTCAAGGATCGTTTTTGTAATATAATGCTAATGATGCTTTACATGAATGTCTTTTATTTACCAACATTGAAACAAGTTGTTGGACAATACAAAATATGGAATGAAGTAGTGATTTGGTTTACCCAATTTGTGTACTACACTTGCTCACAATAAGGAGCTTAAGCAATGCACGTTTTTAGACGCGGACGGCAACCGAGAGAAGAGAACATTTCGCGTGCCAGGACAGTGGTGTCTCCTAGATTTTTATACTTATCATCTCTAATGGAGGAAAGATACTTAGCACTATAAATGCGGTTGAGTGAAGACAAGTTGAAAGGGAAAACAAGTCACTTCCGGTTGCCATCCGCATCTCAAAAACATGCGTGCTTAAGGTCCCTAATGTTTGTTTTGGACCTTTTTGTACAGTAGATTAGCACTTTGCATGATGTCAAGTTCAT
>NC_090885.1:40246203-40266203 GCF_036669925.1 Montipora capricornis
GACATTAGTTTCAAGTGTCATTGTATAAATTAAGTCAGTTTATTATTTTTCTTTACACTTATATTTATTATGAAATGTTTAAATTGGTAATGTACACATTTTCTTCACATGAATAATTTTGGGATGGGGGGGGGGTGAGGAGACAACATTCATAGCATTCATTTAGTTATTTTATTTTGCACCCACAGATGAGGAGATCAAAGCCCTTCTTTCACTTACAGAACTGTTCCCTGGGGGTCAAGAAAACCAAGACAACCGTGTCTAACTTTGTGGTTGTTGTTAAGGTAAGATTATGTATGTGTATACTGGTACTTGATTAAATTGTCAGCAAATGTTTGTTCCCTTTGGGAAGAAAATGTGCAGATAAAAAGCAAGCACAGTTAATGTCTCCTCAGAACTAACACTGTTGGGTGCATAACAGGGCCGTAGCCAGAAAAAAATTATGACTGAGGCAATGTCCATGGTTAAATTCTCTATGTAGGGATTCTACGTGTTTATGATGAGTACATTTTAAAGACAACACTGGAATCACCCTTTATTTTAAAGAATCACGAAAAAATGGCAGGGGCAAGTGCCTCGGTTTGCCTCATGCTGGCTACAGCCCTGCATAATGTTCACCAGATCATCTGAGCAACAAACTGATGATCTTTCACATCGTAGAAACTCCATTTGGGATGTACATTGTAACAAACCGCCAAGGGACTGGGAAAATGTGATCATTGTAGCAGGAATTTGTTGGTTTTTGGCCTTTGGGCTGAAGAATACAATATTAGGGACCTTGAGCAAGGACGACGACGACGGCTACGAGAACGCCGCAAATTTGCAAATTTAGTGGCGTTTTACATTTTGATGCATTTCTTTGCCGTTCTCGTCTTGACAACGACGTGAAATGATCAAATTTGAGGTCATGTGGAGGACGAGAACACCTTACGATGAATTTTCCATTTTCTTTCTAAATATTCACACCGTTCTCATCAATTTTATTCTTGGATTGTGCATTCACACTTTCCAAGCCGAGCAACATGGGGTAATCGCAAAATTAATACAGTGACGGGAAATAATATTTTTAGACAACGTTCTTGTAGCCGTCGTCGTCGTCCTTGCTTAAGGTCTCTATTATTATATTTGTTCATAGATTACACCTGGTCACTTTGTTATAAAGGGGTCTGTATGATGGAGGTTCCACTGTACTTGATTGGATGTGCTATCTGAACCACGAAACAATAATTTATAAAAAATGTAATGGATCCTCCCGATTACCCCTCCCACATAATATTAATAATTACTGATCTCAAACAAAAAGGCATCCAAACATAAGTTTAAAGTATTCAATATAATTATGTTGTACATGATGACTAAGACTAAAAACTTTTAAATTTCAGGATTGCAAGACTGTCACTGATTTACTAAAAAGACCTCCATCCTTGTCACCATACCTTGTGATCACTAAAACAGCTGGAGGCAGAACCTGGCAAACATTTCTATGTAGTGGTTCCAATTCAATACTTAAAGCATCAAGCATTGGTGATGGAGTTGCTGCCTACTACCTCTTTAACTTTGATTATCCCCCAGAAGCAAAGGGAGCCTATTTGTTTCTATGTTAACAGGCCATCCAAGTATGCAGCTTCCTTGGTTAAATATCAAACTGCTACCGTGCACATGGCTGCAAGTTGAAAGTTAACGCCTTACTGTTAATCGTATGGATGCTACTCGGCACTGACTGTCTTTCGTGACTGCATTCTGTTGAGCATGAACTTGTGTTGTTGTCAGTATAAACTGGCATGTCTTTGAGATCAAAACTGTATTAATTGATCAGGACTTGCACTGTAACCAGTTGATATTTATGGTTATTGGGGTAAGATAGTAGTAAATAAAGAATCAGGCTTCCTCCTCACTTTGCTGTAGTGATACGGTACAGGTGGCAGTCTTACTTTATTTCAGCTATTAATATCTTTTTTCTTCATCGACCTTTTCACATTACTTAAAGCACATTACACTTATCAATCCCTTGTTTTAAGGCCAATGTGCCCTGACAATAAGAATCATCAGTGATATAATTCCCTTAATTTGCTCACTTTATCCTGGTACATCCCGATATAACAAGAAAAATTTAGAGCTTGTTCTGGGATAATCTACACCTTACCTTGAGTGCACAATGATCCTGGATCACCCTTAATTTGAATGCAATATGTAAAAAAAGGACCCTTATGTAAAAAAAAGGACCACTATGTAACATAAAGGACCCTAGTGTCCTTAAAGTAAATACAAAACACCTTATTTTGAGAGCTGTACTCTCAGTCCAAGGATTAAAATGTCATTGTCCTGAGGGCGTTGTGGGTCTCAAATTGAGTGTGGAAACCCCACAGGGACCCTTATTTTAATAATTGACTCCCTTAACTGAGGAACCTTACTGTGAGGTATCATTCCCCCCCTTAAAATAAGAATCTAATTTTTGCAGTGCACTGTAAAAAAAGATCAACTTAATGTAAATGACAAAGTGCCTCAAGTTGAGATTGTTTCACTGCGAGCCTATTTTTGAGCAGCATTAATCTTTGTATCATTAATTGGAGGGAGAACCCCCTTCATTTTAAGGAGGACATTTATTGCTCTCTCTCTTTTTAAGTATCATGCTATTAGTATCATCTTAGTGTAAGGTTACTATCTTAAATGCATGCTTACTTTAAGGCAACATGTTCAAGTTCATTCTTATATTGAAAAACCTTGTTACATGCTTTTTTGCAGCTCTTACCTTGAGTATTTAAAACATTGTTTTATGTATTATGCAATTACTATCATCTTAGTGTAAGGGTTACTAACGCGAATGGACACCTACTTTAAAGTGGCATGTTTGATGTCATGCTTATATTGAGATTAAGAGCCTCGATACAAGCTTTGCAACTCTAATATTGATGTTTAAGATTCTTGTTTTGAGATCAAACCCCTTAATACAAGTTCGTCATACGATGGACTGTTCTTAAATTAAGCGTCCTAATTTTTGCAGTGTATGAACCGTAGGTGGATCTTTGACTGGATGGTATGGTATTCAACATAAAATTCAGTACAATCTATTATTGCTCTCACATTCTTAAACCTGTTCTTTTGAGCAACTTGGTCTAGGTATGCCGATAAATTCTTGTTTTGTTGAGAAGGGTAAAGGAAATTTCAGCTCCTTTTCGAGAAATAGAATCCATGTTATAAATATTCTGCTTCCAGACCTTGTGGTGATGCCAAATATATCACAAAGCATTTCCAAACTTTGGTTTCTTCTAAGCCTCACAAGGGTGAACACAAATTGCTCCTTACTGGTTAGTTTGGACAGCTATTGTCTTTTCTGAAGAAAAAAACAAACAAAAACAACACATCAAGTGGCAATCATACGTTTTTACTTGTTAAGAAGTAAAGAATCTGACTGTAGATAAGTTATCTTGCTATGGTTATTATTGGGACTGTACAAATTATACATGCTGATAATTCCGGTACCTTCAAATACTTTTCCTGGATATTTCCCATCTTAGTTTTTAGTGTACCCTTCCATGTGTTCATCTGCTGACTCTTTTCTTTGACTTCACTGTAAATCAGCTCAAGACATTCCTTTGTCATACCTATAATATATTACAAATATCGTCCTGAAAAAATGATTGAGAGGGGCTCTTGGAGAAAATTTTACATCACACAGCCAAAGCTTATCTTAGCTGCACCGCTTACACTTTATCCTTTAAGTGCCTATAATTATGATCGAGTTTGTGTAATTGTGTAGTGGTAGGTTTTCTGTGGGTCCATTACTTTCTCCATAAATAAGAACTTCATCAGTTTGTTCCTGATTGAAAAAAAGGTTATACACTCAAAATGAAAAATGAAAGTAGAATAAAAGATGCACTGTTAAAAATATATTCTGTGGTGGTAAATATTCCATGGTTTATTACTAACTTGCGTGCAGCATTGTTTGAGTATTTTTTTTCTGTCTGCGTGCTTTGGTTGACATGGGACTCCACCCTTTCTGGAAAAGTTTGATCGAGTTTTTCAGCTGTTCTCAGTTCAGGAAACTCGTCAGTTTGCTCAAGTTCTTCTGCATTTGTGACTGGCTCTAAATCTAAGGTCAGATCCAAAAAGTGCTTTGGCAGCTGCATGCTGGCAGCTTCATTTGATTTACCTGTGTGGCGATGAAGCGTTAGAGTTTTTGCGGCTGACCATTCAAGGCAGATTTTTTGTCCCTCTCTCTGACTACATCTCGTTCACCAGATGCCTTCTGTTTTCTGAGTCGCAACACCTATGCACGATATAAAATTAAAGTTCAAACAACAAGTAACATTAAATAACACTTTAAAACAAGTTAACGTACTCTTTCTTTGCTTGCCACAGCAGATATTGGGTCTGGATCCTCGAGTGTTAGACCATTTCCGCGGACAAAGTGTAAACTGCAAATGTAACTGTCCTTCGTACACACAAACGAGTCACTGCGATGACAAGCCATTATCCACTTTTTCTGTCTCTTGCTTTCCCTAACTTCGCCCAGATCGGATCGGATCACCCTACATCGTGGGTAAGAAATGTGAAGGGTACCGGGAGTCGTTTTTACAAGTACCATAAGCACGTCTTTTAGTCATGACCATTCTGTGACTTGGTGCTCGTCCCAGATAACAAATTATGACTTCTGTCACTGATCCAGCGTGTAAACCACAATTAAATCACCTTCAATATTTTTTATTAATGACATTTTTAACACGCAAAGGTATTCCTTATAATATAATGCGAGGAATACATTTTGTTTCCTTCTGCCGAGTATCAGAAATCGAATGTGGGCAAACATATTAAATTCACCCCCGTAAGCTTAAATCCTGTCGAAACAGGAGTGTAAAACTATTAAGTCCCGCACCAAATCCTAAGTGCCTCTGATGCATTTGAAAGTCCCAAAAAAGAGACCGAAATTTTATGACTTTTATGTACATCTCACTACCTTGTCTCACCATATGTCCTTATGTCCGATCTGCTCGAATGTTCAAACTTTCGACCTTTTTTACATCAAAAATCATGTGACACTACACCTGAAAGCTGACGCTGAAAAGGTGAATTGATTTAGCTAAGTTAGGCCTAATAGTCGTAAAATAATGGTCTGTCCCTAACATTTGTGAGCATGGAAAAAATTATGTGGACCACTCCCACAACAAAGTTCAAGTTCAGATTTGCAATCTAAGGATTTTTGGGGGTCCCAAATTTTGCACTTTATCTCTTGATAACAACATATTGTGAGCCAGCTTAGTACTTTACAAGGAAGCAGGGAAGCATACCTGTTTCTTATAAGAAATTTATGTATTGAGTCTCATTTGAGTGGGACCAAAAATATTCATTCAAAGTCTTTACCCACTTTGTATGGCACTGTTATACAACTTTTTGTCATTTCCAAATAGTGATTGGCTGAGAATTGGGTTACTGCTGTAGTTACCTGCCAAAGTGGCTTCCCGTGGAAAAAAAACAGAATATTGTGTGTCTCTAGGTCAATCTGCAGTTTTAGGATTGCCATTGGATCTTTTGATACCTAGAAACTAAATGCAAGGACTTTTTTTGCTATTAGTTGAGGTCACACTACGCACTTTTGTTCAAGGGAACATCGTTTTACCTAGGGAAATTTTACCTGGGTACACCCGAGGTAAGTTTATCTTGCGTTTTATTTTCCCCAGTTAAAAAGGTCACACTGAAGAAAATCACATCTAAGTTCACAAGGGTTTTTTCGCTTTTCCATTTTTCTTCAATTTGGACCGGTTTCTTCTCGTTTCTTTTCTGCTTTGTGCTTTACTGCTTTTTTTGGCGGATCTTCTCGGGTTTTTGCTTGCGTGGCTTTGTCATCATCCGCTTCTTCTCCATCAGAATTGGAACTTCTGGCACTTGTAAACCGCCGGATTAATAAAACTAAAAAAAAGGTAAAATCTTGCCTAAATCCAGCCAAATGAAACGTGTACTGATTGCAAATAATTTATACTTACAAGTTTGATCTGAACCAAGCCATCTTCTTCCTTTGATACACGCACACATGCGACAAAAGCGACAAAGAAATTGCACTTCGATGTGTTTCAAGTAAAACGTGACACGATTAAATAAAATCTATCATCAGCGGGTTTGCCGACGAGTATCTATTGGCTAACTACCTCGGGATTTCAGTTTACCGCTTCAAAACATGTAGGTTAACTGTCAAGGGAAATTCTATTGTTCTCTTGACATATTCAAGCTTCGATGGAAAAAATTTTCCCTAGGTAATTTACCTGGGGAAAAATCGGTCACACTTCTAAATTTAAGTTTACGTAGGTAAAACTGTCAACAGGTCAAGTTTACCTAGGGCAAAAGTGTAGAGTGTGACCACAGCTAATTTCATGGAACTTTTCAGTTGCAATTTCTGCATTATGCCATTTGGTGTCTGGTGGGGCTTCATGGAAAGAGGCAGCCACAGTACACCTGGTCATCAAACCTTTCCAAACCTCATTGTAGTTTAGTTCCAGTAGTAAGCCAATTCAGCAGTTCCCTATCCAGTTTGTAAAGCTTGTTAAAAAAGTTATAATGATATGTTTAGAAATGACTTCTCTTAGGGAAATTGGATATTGAGCTAATTTGCAGTGATTGCACTTCCATTGGAACCTTTGTTAGGAATTCTCTGGCACGTTTAGTGGAACGACTTATTGCAATTTGTGGATTGTGTCATTCAATATCTAGTGGAGTTCTATATGGGAGGTGGCAGTCATAGTACATCTGGATGGAGACAGTCCTCTCAAATCCATACCTTGATGTGTCATCGAAAGGGAATATGCCAATGTACCCACTTTGAAGAGAATCCCAGATATATGCTCTTTTTGCTCGCTTGTTGAACTTGAGGAATGTGGGATCCAGGTTATAACAGAGTGCTGTGGAATGTAAGTGAAAAAATCACCACAGCGCATTCTGTTGGTTTGCTGGTCCACATGAGGGATGGAGACTTTCATGACATCACTGTCTTAAAAGCGAAGGGCGGCAATCTGCGCCTCTGTAAATGGCGGTATTCCAGTATAGAGACTGTCTCAGAGTTAAGCTTGGTTCTCCTTTTTCCAGCCAATATTTCTCACAGCCACTAGTGTGCAGTACTTAAATGAAATCTTTTCTCATCACTGGTAACTTTTTGGTTCATGTAATATTAGGTGACAAGAGGCCCTCAATGTGTGGAAACTGGCAATGCAACAATTCTTGAGCCATTTGGATGTGCTTGTCTATCAGCATTGCACTGTTTCGTATTTCAGTAATTTCTCAAAGTACTCCCCTTCTTTGTTTTCTACCAGTGAGCAAAAGAGATTGCCTGGTCGTACCTCATTTTAAGCTCATGGTAACACAGGCAACTTAGAGGTTCTGGGAGAAGTACCAGGATTAAGTATTTTTGAGTGACATTTGGGAAGTGGTTCGAAAGTTTGAAAGTCTCCAAAACAAGGCTGCTGCCTAAGAAAATTTTAAAGGGGCCCCCAGAGCTAAACGCTGAGAACTTAGGAGCCCAACATATGAAGTGAAAGGTGTTGCTGTGAAAAATTAAGGCGCCCAGACCTATTCTTTGGGAGCCCCAGGCTACCGGGCTCCTGTTAGGCAACAGCCTTGCTCCAAAAGTTACATTGGTCTTGAGATCCTTTCTCCCAATTGATTCAGCTTTCCTTAGTATTTCAGCAAGGTGGCTTTTATTTTAATAACGTTGTTGGAACGTTGTTGTCCTCTTCTATAATGGGTACTTTTTCACATGGCTTAAAGAGCTGGGACTCTGCTGGGGTCTTCCTCGTTTTTGTGCTGCTGTGCTCTGCTTGGAAGGCACTGACTGCTGAGTTATGGTTGTCTGGTTTTGGGTGTTGGTTGCTAGGACGGTGTTGTGCTTGGAAGTTTGTTGCCTGTTGGCAAGGTGTAGGCTGCAGGGATGATGCCCAGTGTTGAGATATCATTGCTGGCTTTTGAAACTTAGCAGGTTGGAGGGATGGTGTTGAATGCTGGGATGATGTTGCAGGCTGCTGCAATAGCAATTGTGTTAGATACTGAGGTGCAGGTTGGACCCTGTACATTTTAAGGTCTGTGACGTTTAGTTCCTTTGAAGTAGTGCACTGTTTTCCCCGCAGCCTGCAGGTTCCTTTCTTTAAGGCTACCTCTTTTACCTCTTCTTCAGTTTGTGTCCCTTTTTCGTCTTCTGCAGCCTATTGAAGCGGGGGACAGTATCACCATTTAACCAAAGCTTCCTTTCTTTCTGTCTTAAGTACTTCTGTTTTTGCTTTTCTTGAGCAGCTTCAATATTTTGCAACCTTTGGGAAAATCTAATCTTCAATCAATGAATGGGAAAAGCACATCTCTTGTTGCTGACATCTATTCTACATGATCCTGCAGAATATCCTTTGCCAGGAAATTCTTTGCCAGCTCCTCAATTTCTCTCTGATCATCAACTTCCTCTACAATTGGTTGGATTTGTTGGTGTTTATTGGAAACAAAGCAACATCCATGTATTGTCGTAGTTGTCATCATTTTCATCCATAGTCTTCTTAAGAGTATAGAACAGAAATCTAAATGTTACGACACAAGGATTTTAGTTACACCACGAACAAAAGAGTTGAACAAACATGTTGCAATGGTCAAAACAATTTTGGAGTAAAAGTAGTGAGTATTGCGGTGTACTATTCCATGGCCTATTTCTAGCCGTTTGGGGTTATTCTTGATCGGGGTTAAAACGGACACTTTCAAAAGTACTCCAAAATTTTACGTAAGCATGGTTTCCAGTTCTCTTGGTCCCCTTTAACATAATATCGAGAAAATAAACATGAAAGTTTGAAGAGAACTAGATTCTTGGAAGGATTCTCAGATGGTGTAATTACTTTCACTGTATGGGCTCTTCCACAATAACTACCTTTGTGATATAGTTATTGTCTTTAGCCATAGAATGATTCTAATGCTCACTTCCTTATTGACTAGTTTGATCTCTAAACTAGCCTATTAGTCTCAGGATAATATGATGATGAGATTCTTTGCAGGACTCCAAATGTTGTCATACAGTGCTCGCACACCTGAAAAAGATGGGCACTGCATCAACATTAACTTGTTAGCTGCTACTTCATCTTGACAAACAACACCTCAACCCTAACCTACCCTGGTCTGATGATATGAGGGGAGAGGAGCAGGTAGGTAAATATCTTACCTCCCCATTTTTAAAAACTTCCTCCTCCCTAAGGGACGGACCATTAGAAAAGTGATTAAGGGGGGGGGGGGCACGTATGGTGGGCAAATTGTTTTTTCCACTCGCTGCTTGTAATTTTTTTTTTAACAGTGAAATCTTGATTCATTATCTATGTTTATGTGGTTTATAAATTATTCTACACTCCCGCAGCCCATCACAATGATGCCATACTCCATTCCGAAACAAAGCAGTTTGATTTGTATTTCCATTTATGATAGTGAATGTAAGAAATGAAAAGGAAAATAAAAATAAAACTGGTTTTAAAAAAATAAATCAAGGAAAAATTTGAATCACAACATATACGAACATATAATACAGGTAACATCTCAAGATCACTGCACCTCCACATTTAACAATTTTATACCACGACCAAATTAATGCTATCTTTGCTAACTCAGTATTACACACCTTTGCTAATTTATTATTTTAGGTTTTTTCATTATAATTTTACCAAGTGCATGTTACTGTATTATTTCCAAAATCAACTTTCAGATTTATAGTTTCATTTTTATGTCACCATCTATCATTAGTTACCTGTTTGTAATTCCCAGCTTCTCTTTGGACTGAATTCGTTGTTCACACTCAAGGTAGCCTGTTCTTTCATCTCCCCATCTGCATGTATGAGCCTTCAATTGTTCCTGTAAAACTTCATAAACTGCTTGCGCGTCTCTTTGGTAAATCCTGTAACACCCTCTGCCTTTGCCTTTCTGGGACAGGAGGTTCTGTGTCCACTTCTGGAAAAGTCTACGAGAAATTCTCTTTTTGACGTCTTTTTTAGATCTACCCTAGAGTCTTCTCAATCTTTCTCCTTTCATCTCGGTGTCAAAGTTTCTACTTTCCACTTCTTCATCATGCAGCCGGGCTCTTTTCATGTTAATTTCTCTTTCATGTCTGTTAAGGTCTTTTTGCAACCTATAAATAAGAGCGTGTAAAGGGCTCTGCGCTTCACTCTCTGTTGGTTCTTGATTCTTGTGTACTTCACTTTAAAATTTCTCCATGGTTCGTTTTAATTTCTCTGTACGCTGGTTTTGCAATCCCAATATCAAAGCTTGTGTTGATGAGAACATACTTGAAAGGACAAATGTAAGAATGGCATGGTTCTGATACTCCGTGTCATGTGTCTTTATTACTCAATAACTAAGTTGAGTGGTATCACATGTTTGTGCACCATATGCACAAGACGATTACCAGTATGCATACCAGGGATGTTCAACCACTGCTGGTGTAGAATTTCTTTGATGTCCCCAAAAAACTTGAGTGCCTCCCTACCCCGCTCATTATTCAAAGTAAAATAATTTGGGATTTTACTCAGGCCTTCACACATGCATTTTTAAGTAAAACTTAACAGCCAAGTGCAAATATTACCAATAGCTTTGAAAGCCATAAAGTCGAAATTCTCTGTTAACGAATCTGTCTCTCGTTGATTAAAAAAACCTTGGATGGCCCTGCTTGAAGTCGTTGCAGTGTTATTTTGGCATTGTGTTTTGACAAAACTAAGAAGTTTAATTGGCCTAAGCTATTTTAATAATTACTATGTGTAACCAGAATTAATCGACATCACAACAGCATCTTTCTTACCCTTATTTGTTATGGTGTACCGTTGAGATTTTGAAGGAAAAAAAAGGCTAATGGTATCAAAATCTCGCTATTGTTAAGCTGTCTAGTAAGAAAATGGACAAAGAAGACCGATTTAAAGGGTTTGTGAATACTTTTGCAAGAAACGGTGAGAGTGAACTGTGATCACAATGTGATGATCATTGTTTACACAAGTAATTTTCTACAAGTAAATGGCTCCAGTCAGTCCCTTATCTTAGGGAATATACCCGTAAATATAACTCTCTTTTTACAGAGTTATGAAACAACAAGACGATTGTTAAGTAAAAAAAGTGCAATTGAAGACAAATCGTTTTAAATGGTAGTCGCAACCTTTGATGAAACGAAAAACCTTTTTTCTTACATGCGAAAAAAGGAACATTTACAGTTGTGCGCTTCAGAGCTTAAAACGAGTCATGGTAATAACTAATACTTCATGCCACCACCCCTCTTTTTAGATGACTGTGTCACAGTGTCTATTTTACGGTTAAAAATCCCATCTCTTTTTCGGTTGTAATTGGTAGACTTGACACTCAGAATGTTGTACTGTACCTTATACAATGTAGGTGACCTAAATTGCAATTTGCCATCGTCTACATTTGACACTAACAGGAGTTTACTAACTGGCATAGCTGATCTTTGTGGTCTTAATCAACTTATTTAGGGGACCAACCCATATGACTAGTTCCTCTTCAACCTTAATTGACTTGATTTTTACAAAAGGTGGTTTGTTCGGAAGTCTCTCATGTGGGTATAAAAGATCACAGTCTTGTTTTTGTGCATCACAAACTTGGCGTGGAACGATCTGTAAGTAGCCATGGAACTATAACATATGGGAAATTTGTCATTGTTGCCCAACACTGGGACGATCTTCAACTGTTTGATGACCCAAATGATATGTGGCTCGCAGGTAAAGCTTTATTTCTTACTGTTGTTGACAAACATGCTCCCCTTTGGACTAAGTGTGTTTGCCCATGGAGGTGTCCGTGGGTGACACCACACTTAAAAAAATGCATGTATGAAAAAGATAAGTTGAAAGAAATGCAACAATTACAAACGACCCTAAAGACTAGGCAAATTTCAAGAAATTTTGCAATCATGTCATCAACAAAATTAAAAATGCTAAAACAAACACATTTCCGGAATGCTTTTCAGGATAGCAAAGGCAGTTTTCAAAGGACCTGGCAAACCATCAATGATCTTACATCTACAAATTTCAAACATTTGACTGTAAAAGAAGTAAAAGTTAACGGAAATTGCGTATTAGACTCACAACAAGTGTCCAAACCTTTTGATAATCATTTTGCTAGCATTGGACCCAGACTTGCCAGTGAGATTCACAGCGATATAAGTGATATCCACTATCGTGACAAACATTTCGAACTTCAGCCAACTAACATCAATAAAGTGCTCTTTCTTCAATCTAAATTATGCACCTCAAAAGCAACAGGGTTTGACATGATATCTGCTATACTCCTTAGGGAATGTAGTGATTTGGTTTCACATTCACTTTGTAAAATGTTTAATTTATCAATAGTCACTGGAATCTTCCTTGATGAATGGAAGCATTGTTCGAAAGCGGCCAGATCATTTCTAATTTGTGTGGGTAGGGGTTCGTTGTTATCACGAGGTAGCAGCAAAATGTTTTCTTTTGATATGCCTCTGGAAAGAAACTTTTGTTTGCATCTCTCGTATTGCATCTCCTCTTGTTGCTTTAGTCTTGTTTTTTCCTCCAGACGAGTTTCTAATATGAGACTGATGTGGCGATAACGAAGGGCTCCTGGCGCAGTCTGCTCCAAAGACGTCTTCAACGCGGCTATGGTTTCATCATCTTCACAATCATCGAGATCTTGCTTGTCCTGGTTTTGTGCTGGTTCATTCTGAGCATGCTGCTTTTCAGATGAGTTTGTCAGAAAGTCGGCTAGCTCCAAAGTTCGTAAAATCTCCTTTTCACACCTTGGGAGAGAACCTTTGTCATCCTGAGGGTTTCTCTCAACTACTTCATCGTCTTCAGAGCTTTCCTCTTCGTCGATAGGAACGCTGGCTTTCAATGCCGCCCAGGCGATGCACTCCATTGGGTGCTTTAGCAGCAACTGCGTGGCCCTCCGTTTTGGATTTGGAACACTTTTGAAATAGTAGTACCTCAGCCTTCGGTCCATTGCCTGCTGATCCTCTGGCTTGAATTAAAGCTTTATCTGTGCAGGCAAAAACATGGGACATCGGTTGAGGAACGATCTTGCTGTTTTATATTTGACATCGCAGGCTGTGTATGCTCCTTGAGTCAGGATTTTCAAGTCATCTACGTCGAGAGTTGATGGAGAAGCTTCGTCTATGAAGATGACCTCAGTGTGCTTGCTTATCATTGCCTTGCTAAATACTTTCTGCTTGGTGACTGTTGCGACATTGCTGTGGTGTATCAGCCCGAGTATTGGGTAAAAAAAGGCTTGTCTTGCCACTATCTGCTTCTCCGACTAAACACGGTACTCTGTCTTTGTGTTTCTTCTTATTAAAATTAAGAAGCCTCAAGAAATCTTAACAAAACAATGCAATGTCATCTCCCGATAAGCTGTTTTTTAAAGATACTTCGGCTGTGGGACTTTTAGAGGGTCATACTGTGAGAAAGCTCTGGGAGTTAAAAGACCCACTTTCTCAGCGGGAATTGCATTTCTCTGGAACTGTCTCTCCGAGACAGACCAGCAGTATCCATCATTCACTTCTGTAAGGTTGTAGTCCTCTGTGATGGGCCGGATTACTTCACAGTCCTGGTCAGCTAGGAGTTCTTTTGAAGCCTTGCCTTAAATGACTCATTCCCAGCTAGGCTGTTCACAAAACCCTTTACGTCACACTGGAATGCATGAGTGTAAATGGTGCCTCTGTAAAGGGCATACTCCAGCTTCTCGTTGCTATAGAGATGTCATTTATAAGAGAAATCAGTTTGTCTCCAAGCCGTGGCTCAACATCTTCGCTTGGCTTTTCCACAGACGTGCCTTGTGTGGTTCCATCAAAATCAAACGACCATTGCTGTGGTCTTTCAGAACTTTGAGCAGCTCCTTCATGGCGAGTAATTCCTTGCCCTCTCGACAGGGGATCTTATAAACAAAACAAAAAAAGGAAAAAAAACAGTAGCCTTAGTTAAAAAAAAAAACAAACACTATATAGTTAGATATAGTTATATATAGCTCTTTGGCATTACAAAGCTTTTGCTTTCATGTCCAAATTGAGCACTCTACTGGGATGAGTCATTGCCGCTAGCAATTGCGCATGCCCCCTAGCTCGCTAGTTTGAGCACTCTGGCATGGCTTATATGTACCACATGTGTGGGACATTTGGGGTGGCTTTATAAGCTTAACCTCCATCCCAGACATCAGCACTGCACTGATGAGGCCCAGAAGGCCGAAACAGTACTGTCTGCAGTTATATATATATATAACCAAAAAAATGGAAAGAAATTGTCATCTACTATAAAGTGCTCAATAGCAGAGCTAGAGCTATGAATAATTATACTCCAAGAGCTAGGTTATTTGAACATTTACTGCAACTTTTTTTTTTTTTTTTTTTTTTCATCATCAGGCAACTGCCAGAAATAACGGTTACAATCACAGAAATTTGAAATACAGAACAATGGATACGTACGTGACGTCTAGGCACGTCATTACATCATTACATTTTTTAACATGTCTACAACACGATGACAGCTCATTTCTTTTGTTTACACTTGCCATTTCCGGTTTACAAATGATAAAATACTTTTCCCACAAACACAAATTGCATCTCTTGGTTACATTGGAGTAAGAACTAGCTTGTTTTACCTTGCACCATTTGATGTTATACTTAGCGTTCTTATCTTTAAGAATCCATATGTATTTACTAAGTTTGGTAGCATGTTTGTAACGCTCGTTTTGGAATGAGCTTACATGGTTTCTATAACGCAGTTTCAACGCAGTGTCACAGAGTCCAATGTGTTTCCTTTGTGGTTTCTGTGGTGACCTCGGCTTGATAGACATGACATGTCAAAAACATTTATTTGCTACTCCGAGTTCATCAGGCAACTGCCAAAAAGAAGGAATACATGGTGTTTTACAGTGATTTTGAAAATAACGGTAGCAATTCACTATAGGCTGGGGTGCATAGCAACGGTTAAACAATACAAACTGTTTCCAGTGAGCTGCTAAAAATAAGCCTTAAATAATTACGCTATTGAGAAGGAATTTCTTTGCATGTCTGCAACTTGTTACAAGCTCATTTCTGTTGTTAAGGGTCGCCAAATCTGGTCTACAAATTATATAGTATTTTTCCCACAGGCATAAATTACACTTCTTCGTTACATTTGAATAGGATCTTGCATGCCTAACAATCCGCCATTTAATGCGATAGTTGACTTTCTTGTCTTTCAAACCCCATACATATTTACTAAGTTCAGTGGAATTTCTGTAGCGTTCATTTCTAAAGGAACATGTGTGGTTTCTATAACATGATTTGAATGATGTGTCGCAAAGACCGATGTAAGTTTGCTTTGACTGAGATGTTGTGACCTCTGCTTGATAGATGGTATTCCGCACGTTGCACTTTCCGTCTAGAGGGCAGGATCTTTTGTCACAGCAGTTGCAAGTGTTGATAGTTTGAGCAGGTGGATTTGATGACTTGTTAATGATGGCTTTATTTTGGTTGGACATAATTGTTTTTACATTGCTCATGCAGCTATAACTAATTTTGAGAGTGTTCCGGTTGAAAATTCTGTGCAAAGGGTGTGATTTTGGGAAGTGCTTGCCGATTAAGGTGAGGAAACACTTTCCAACTTTTGTTTTGACGTTTTGGCTGTATGGAGGATTGAACCAGGTGATGTTTCTAGGCCTATTCTTGCGGTGTTTGGTTTCTGGAGTTATTTTTCTGTAGGTTAGATTATATATGTAGCCGCTCTTGTAGAGTGCATCTTGCTAGGTTTCTTTCGCTTTATCAAATGATTCTTTGTTGGAAGAAATTTCTGAGAGGCGCTTGTTTATGGATTCCGGTATGTTCTTTAGGATGGATGGGGGATGATTGGATTTCTTGTGAACGTAGAGTGGGACGTTTCCCTCTTTTGTGTAGGGATAGTGCTTTCCAGATTGGAGGTCAAGGGTGACGTCTAAGAAATTTACTTTAGTGAAGGTTTCCTTTGACTGTGATCTTTAAGTCGTTTTCACGGAAAATTTGGCAGAAGCCCTTTTTGATTCTTTCGATCTGTTGAGGGTTTGAGTTAAAAGCTGCCAAACCGTCGTCTCTATACAGGCCGATGCTGTTGCCATACTTTTTGGTTAGACAGGACAATAAATAACAACCCACTAGTTTGCATGTTTCAGCGCCATCGAAAGATCCCATTGTTATGTCGAATGGGCTGGCAGAGGATTTTTTCTCCCAGAGGCAATCATTGGAAAACAGTAGAGATTGCTTGGAGAGGAAAATGATTTCTCTCTCGTCGGCACTGATGGGTCTGTAGTTATTGGCGAAGTCGAGTGCTTTGGCAAGCAGTTTTTGCGTGATAGAGGGGTAGAAGTCACATACATCAAAGCATATGAATGAGAGGTTTTCTTTGTGCTGTAGGGCGTTGAACCAGTTCAGTACGCTGGTCGTATTTTTCCACTGATTGATTTGTGTCTTTTGGATTATGGTGGTGTTGATCTCGTCTAAGATGCGCTTACTAATTATACCAATATTGGATTTGGAGGGGTTGATAAGGCGGCATGTTGGATGATCGTGAAATTCAGGTTTGTGATCTTTCAAGGTTATGAAAGCTTCTTTCTCTGCAAGTTGTTAGGCATGCGAGATCCTATTCAAATGTAACGAAGAAGTGTAATTTATGTCTGTGGGAGAAATACTATAGAATTTGTAGACCAGATTTGGCGACCCTTAACAACAGAAATGAGCTTGTAACAAGTTGCAGACATACAAAGAAATTCCTTCTCAATAGCGTAATTATTTAAGGCTTATTTTTAGCAGCTCACTGGAAACAGTTTGTATTGTTTAACCATTGCTATGCACCCCAGCCTATGGTGAATTGCTACCGTTATTTTCAAAATCACTGTAAAACACCATGTATTCCTTCTTTTTGGCAGTTGCCTGATGATTGCTTCGTGAGAAGCATGAAACTCGGAGTAGCAAATAAATGTTTTTGACCTAGTTCAAGTCTACGTATCTATTCAAAGCTCTGGTAAACCCATTGAGCACTTTTAGTTGATGATCAATTTATCACGTCATTTCATTATATATATACATATATATATATATATATACCATAGAATGAAGAAGTGAAACCCATCCTGTAAATCAACTGATTAATTATCTCGAATGAAAAACATGATATATATATATATATATATATATATATAATGAATTGAAGATTTCATCAGGTATTAAAGTGCTGAATAGGTAAACTAGAGCAATGTAGATTTGTAAAGTTGGATTATTTGGTTGAAGACATTTATTGCTACTCAGAGTTTCATGCTCCTTGCGGAGCAATCATCAGGCAATGCCAAAAATAACGGATACAAAAGATGATATACGAAATTTGAATATACAGAACAATGTCCACTGGCGTGACGTGCAGAAACGTGATTGGTTAAGCGAGTACGTTCTTTAACAGGAATTTCTTAGAATGTCTACAGTAAGATATCAGTTCTGTTTGTCAGCGTCTTCAACCAAATAATCCAACTCTACAAATCTATATATATGTATATATATATATATATATAGTAAGTAAAAATGAAGCGAGGACAGACAACTTCTGATGTTAAAAAGTTAAAAAATTAAAAATTTACTAAAACGTTTCGGTCAAAGACCTTCTTCAGTTATGGCAACTTTTCAATAAAAACGAAACTTAAATAAGATTTAGGCGCTAACAATTACACAATAACAAGTGACACCTGTCAAAAAAATATAAGATTGAAAAAAAGAACAACAAAAAGTGGTGCTAATTTGTAGACGACAAAAAGGCTAAATTAGGGAAGCAAAAAAATTAACAAAACCCCTAGAGGGGCCCTTAAACAATATAAATCATAATGAGCTTCCCGGCCAGGGCCTTTGAGTTCATCTAAAACCTAAGGGCATGACGAAATCCAAGAAAAGGGCCTTAGAACGGTTAATCATGTAGGAATGTACTCTATGGGAAAGGAAACTAATTATAACAAATTCTGTTTTTAGAATGAAATTCCTTCCTTTTATTTAAGCTGTGGGGTGCTAGAGAGAACAGCTGAGCACTCCAATAAGCCTCTTTTGTAATTAAAAGCCTATCGATTTCTTCAGAGTTGCATGAAGCCTGCACCTGATCAATGCATCATCTAGGGTATGTGGGATTTTGTTAAAATGCACTGCTACTTCGCAAGTTGTTTTGTTTGTAAGCATAGCAGACTTGTGATTACAGAACCTAATTCTAAAATCAGTGGTGGTAGATCCCACATATTGCAAGCAACATTTCTTGCAAGAGGCTAAATAAATAACGTTTTTAGAATCGCAGGAAAGACTGGAATGAATGGTGTAACTTTTTTCCGTCTTAAAACTAAGGAAAGATTTAGATTCCACAAAGAAATTCTTACAAAGATCGCATCTATTTCTATTGCATTAAAAACAACCATTGTTGTGGTGATCCGTTCGTCCCTCTGCGCCGGTTTTCAAGCGGGATGATGTTTTTTAACCCATGGAAGGCTGGTATGACAGAGCCTCGAGGGAAGAGTTCTTTTAATTTGGGGTTGGATTGTAGAATAAACAAGTGCTTTCTAATTATGTTACCAACATTGGGTAAATTTAGATTGAATGTAACAACAAACGGAAATAGTTTCTTCGCTTCTTTTCCACGAGTTTTAAGTAGATCATTTCTAGGAATGGCGGAGGCTTTGGAGAATTTATCATTAACTAATTTAGAAGGATAACCTTGATTGAGAAGGTACCCTTTGTACTCAGCTGTTCTCTTGGCAAGAAAGGTTTCATCAGAGCAATTTCTTTTCAATCTTGTGGCTACTCCGAAAGGAATGGCCTTGAAAACATGCTTGGGATGGCAGCTAGAAGGTGGAAGATATAAATGACTGTCCGTGGGTTTAGAATAGACGTCTGTCCTAATAAATCCATCGATAAGGTATAATGTAAGATCTAATACATGGAGCTCACGCTCAGAGTAAACTAACTCAAATTTAATAGTAGGATAGAGAGAATTAATGTAATCCGTAAATTGATGTAAAGCAGGAAGGCCTTGCTGCCAAAGATCAAAAACATCGTCATGATATTGCCACCACAGGGACGGCTTTATCTGACCGGAAAATTTAGCTTGGAGATCGATTTCGCCCATCGCAAGATCGGCATAACTGCAGGCATTCTTTGGACCCATAGCTGTGCCATGAATTTGAAGAAAGAAATTCTCCTTAAAAACAGAATGGTTGCTATTCAAACAAATTTTCACAGCTTCTAAAATGCAAGTAGTGGATGGAAATTTATTTTCTCTGGCATTCAGAGCTTTCCTTACGGCAGTGAGACCAAGTTTGTTATCGATGTTGGGAAACATTGAAACTACATCCCACGAAACCAGTAAGGTGCCAGTTGGAAAAGGGCCGCTAGTATTAAGGTCTTCTATTTTGTTAAGAAGATCGGTGGTGTCCTTAATACGTGATGGCAATTTTCTGGCAAGTGGTTGTAATGAAATTCAGTAAAGGCCGACAAGTTTTCAATTGCCGTGCCACAACAAGATGTGACGAGTCTAAGCGGGTTGCCTGTCACATATGTGACTTTACACAAGTTTAGGTTTCACGAGTAACCATCGTTTTAATGCTACAGAACTTTTTCGTGTGGTACAAGTACCACACTCATCAGGCAATTTTAACAACTGAACTTTTGAAGCTGGCAGTTAAATACGGAAATTTGAGTGGTTGCTATATTAAATGTGTTACATTTAAGGAGCTGCTAGGTAACAAAACATGATATAAGGGGATCATATGTCTGTATTTTAAATTTACGTTACTCTAAAGTTCCGCAGTACATATCGGTTTCTGTGAGGGCATGAACTTGCTAATTCGTTTCTTCTGTTAAGGCTACACAGTTCTTTCTTACACATGATCATGAACTTTTCATTCAGACAAAGACTACATTTCTTGCTAATGTTACTGCAGGGTCTACATTTTTTAAGAATTTTCCATTTAATTTGAAACGTTTTCTTTGCGTCTTGTAAGTTCCAAACATGTTT
>NC_090885.1:40273703-40276203 GCF_036669925.1 Montipora capricornis
CAGTTGGTAAATTTCCTGAATTCTTGAACCTACCTCGATGCTTTTGCGATCGGAGATCTTGATCACCATCTTGGGGAGGCTGGTCCCTCTAATTTCTCATCAAACATCCTGCAAGAAAAAAAAGGAGCTATTAAAGGGGCGACCATCCACCCTTCCCCTTACCCATAGAAAACGGGTCTTTTCGAATCTTTTAAAAACAGATAAATTAATCAGTGTCAATTGATATTAAAACCCGATTACCACTAACAAAAGTTGAAATTTCTTAAAAACGTTGTGTTACCTCGTAGGTGGAGTTCTTGAACGGGAAGGCCTTCTTCTTTTTGTATGTTTATCTTTTTTCTGGTGTCTGCAATCACCAAAGCAATTGGATGGCGTTAGCTATTTTATAGATCGATAAAGATGTTAACTGATGGATGTTTTATGAAAACATGAAAGGCCCCTAAAAACACTCGACTGCCTAAAAAGTGAGATGTGAAGAGGTTTTGGCCACGAAATCTTGGTTCGTGTCGAAAAACATGTTTTTGCGAAGCCGGGAACGATGTGAAGATGTCTGCAATGGAAGTTCAGTTGACAAGTTCCTCAGACCTTTTCAAGCAATTTCCGGAGCTCTACAGTGAAGTAAACTCGATAATTTACTTGGGATTCACTTTGGTATGTTCGTTTCATTGATCAAATGCTCTATAATTTAATTAGAACTTCTGTAAATGGTATGGAAACGCTGTCACCTACAAATATAATTTAGATCACAGAAACGCTTCAGTAAGTCGAGTAAGTGTTCCCACAACCACGGCTTGTTTGACTTGTTGAGGAGAAAACACGAATAGAACA
Source organism: Montipora capricornis (assembly GCF_036669925.1). Taxonomy (NCBI): domain Eukaryota; kingdom Metazoa; phylum Cnidaria; class Anthozoa; order Scleractinia; family Acroporidae; genus Montipora; species Montipora capricornis. The sequence goes on from NC_090885.1 coordinate 40,274,532, forward strand.
AACAACGACAACTCCACAGACCTTGAACTTTTTTTTTTCTTTCTCCGCTTGTCTCTCTTTCTTTCTTGGACTCGTGTACATAAATTTGTAAGACAGTTAGCTCATAATTCTGATTGTGATAGAAACAGACAGATATAGCTGCTCGAAGTTTTAGATTTCTGTTTCACACTTTCTGGTCTATTCAAAACCCCGCTAAACCACGCCGCCAAAACATTTCCATGACAAAGTCACAAACACAGAAGTTATAGATGTACGTATACCTTTCCGGCTCATGCTTTTTCTTGTGTTTCCCCATGCTGGCAAAGATTGATAACGATCGATTGAGAAAAAAATCAAACTGATCTTAGTCAGGGAGCAAGTGTACTCCCGTGGGAAGTTAGTGCTTAAAGCAAGCCACTGGTCTAGATGGGTTGAGGGGACCTTAGTGAACATGAAAAATGTTGTCGGCAACTTTGTGACCCGCACCGGCACGATTCACGGGGGATTAAAACACGTCTCATACGATATTTGCATGGAAACGAGGCTACATCTTAAATCGTCTTTATTCCCTCTTATATGTCAATATTTAATCACCAAATTGTAAGAATAGCTTTACTCTAACATTACACACACTTTTAGATGGAAATTGTGGTCACGTGACCTAAAGCATGAAAACGAGTCTAAATCCAAAATGTGCCCTTTTTTCGTATCTTGTTTCAAAATATCACTACCAAAGTAAGTTATAATGACGAAAAAACATTTCATAGACTTTCGCACATCAAAGACTGAAATCGATCTACCACTTTATCACGTGATTAAAGACATAAAAACGAGGCTATATCTTTGAATTACCTTTTTCTCCGTAATGTAAATTAATGTCATTCACATGTATGATAACAGGTCATTTCAAGAGACAACAATAGCAACCATCTACGATCTTAAAACTGTGATTAGTCGCCCATTAAAAGTGTGATAAAGACAATTCACAACATTAATCGTCTTCATCATCATCACTTGCACTATCATAGCTATTGTCACTTTCATCATTGTCATCAATATATTCATCACTATCATCTTCCTGCAAAGCATTTTCACGGGGCTCGTCATCATCAGAGCATGCGCAAAGTTCAGTGTAGGTTAGCCCAGACTTTCGACACTGGCACCAATTTGTTGAATGAAATACAAGGTGCCGCGTTCCATATACTCAAAAGAGTCAACGAGTCCGAAAGAGTAACCGTCAAGAGTACACGTGATTTTGCAATCCAGCAGTCAGAGGGTAGTATTGATGTCAGTGACCAGGAAATGAAAACTCTATTTGAGGCTGCGAAATTCCTTAGATCTATCAGTCAGTGCAAAAACTGGGTCTTTACTGGATCATTTCAAGATTTAAACAGCAACCATCTACCACAGGAGCTTTACTCATTTTGTAGATGGCTGATAAGTGGGCCTAGTACTGACATCAATGCCAGTAACAAGTCAAACGAAATCCACAAGCGAGAAATGAGCTTGGCACAAACTGCAGTAAGTATGTTCCTGACTGACAGACAAAAAACCCAACACCAAGTCTAAAGTAATCAAATCTTCTAGGGACATGCCTCAACAACTAGCTGCTGGCTTGGCTCTATGACAATCTATCAGATGCAAAGAGATCGTAAATATGCTTCATGGTTTTGGAATGAGTGTTGAGTACAAC
>NC_090885.1:40288703-40306203 GCF_036669925.1 Montipora capricornis
GCACTGACCACCCCTTGATGCAAATTTTTGTCTTTTTTGCTAAGAAAGTACTTCTTGGTTCTACAACAGTAGGACAGAGGAAGAGGAAATGAAGAAATATTAATGTTACAAGAATGATTTCCTACAATGAAGATTTGGTTGTTAATAAAAAAAATAACTAGTAATAACCAAAGGTTTAAGGTAGTGCAGCCAGTTCAGCCGAAGGTTTGGTAAAAGCTTTATTAGATCTGTATTTATAATGTCCAGAATCGACCCCTATAAGTGTGCTGAAGGAAACCTGCTATGAACTAGCTAAACCATTGAACTAGCATCATTGAAGGTCACTTCCCATCAGTATGGAAAAGAGCTCACGTAACGCCAGTACCTAAAACATCCAAGCTCGTAGGCCCTGGAAAAGACTTCAGACCAATTTCAGTTACATGACCATTGGCTAAGATCTTCGAAAGTCATCTCAACGGTATTATATTAGAACAGATCAAAGCTAATCTGGATGACAGACACTTTGGCTCTTTGAAGCGATCATTCACCACTGCTGCCTTAGTCGACCTCATGAACTTTCTCTATACAAACACAGACAACCCAAAACAAGCAGTTCAACGTTGCTATTACGATCTCAGTAAAGGGTTTGATAGAGTTGATCACAACATCGTTATTGACATCCTTCAACAACTGGACGTACATCCATTTATACTTATTTGTATACGTCGTTTTCTCACTGACAGACAGCAAAGGGTCTGCATTAATGGACATATATCATCCTGGAAGTGTGTCCCTGCAGGAATTCCTCAGGGAAGTATGCTCGGTCCAACCCTCTTTTTGTCACGGTAAATTCCCTTGCACATCAGGACTCTTGGCGGTGGAAATATATGGAGGATCTAACAGTTGCTGAAAGTTTCTATGTCAACCAAGACAAAAGTAATATGCAAGCAAGTACTGACCGAATTGCTGAATATGTCAACAACAATAACATGAAACTTAATCTAACTAAATGCAAAGAAATGCTTGTATGCTTCCAAAAGGTACTGACGGACATCCCACAAATCACCATTGACAAACTTGAACGTGTGTCTACCTACAAACTACTTGGTGTACATGTATCGAACAATTTGACATGGAATGGACATGTTGATACTGTCACAAAGAAAACTACAAAACGTATATATTTTATTAGGCTCCTTAAACGCGCTGGGGTAGCTGCCAAAGAACTTGTTCACATTTACTTGGCGTCTATCAGATCCATTATCGAGTACGCAGCACCTGCATGGTTTTTTCCATCTACTGGATATCTCATTGCTCAGCTAGAAGCAATACAGAGACGTGTACTAAGAATCATTTTCCCGTGCCTTAAATATGCTGATGCTTTAAAGATGGCCAATATACCAACTATTGAACAGCGACTTCATACTATTTCTATGTCTTACTTCAAACAAATGAAAAGCAGTGAACATAAACTTAACCATCTGTTCCCGCAGCACTATCAAGACCAGTACAGCACACGATCTCAGGCTAAGGGTATAGTAGCAGTTCCACCAGCCCGTACCAAAAGAGCGGCAAATTCATTTATAATCAAAGCCAGTAGACACTTTAATAATGAACGATCAGGAACGCTATAAAAAAACTGTTCTACAATCCTAATGTATATAATATTATAATTTTATCAACATTTTTATTATTTATCTCTAGTTCTGTATTTTATAGTATTTCTAAATATTATCAATTGCATATTAATTATTTTGCCCAATGTATTTTAGACAGTTTAAATAGTTAAATTTGTCTACCATATTGGAAAAATAAAGTTATTAAATTAATTAAATTATGGGCACGGTGGCCAATTTTGATATGATGAACTTGAACTTGAGTACGAAGCCAATTAGGGAAATAAAATGCCAAAGCTATATACTGATTTCTTTCTTTTCATTCCCCATCCTGGCAGTGAAGTTCAAATGTTGTCATATGTAATAGACATTGTGCATGAGGGAATTGATTGAATCAGGATGATTTCATGTACCTACACAACAATAATCAATGTTTTGTAGAATTAACAGGACAGAGAAGTGAAAGATCCTGTCAGTAGAATGCTAAATAAACTGGACATCCCAATTGACTAATATATATTCTGATAACATGTTCACACTGATTACTGCACAATCTGCTGGATACACCTGGGGTCAATTCAATAGAACTTTTACACTTGTAGTCTACAAGTCGGACCATTGTATTTGCAAGCGCAGCGGGAAACGAGTTCAATAAAATCGTTACAAGTCCAGGTTACAAGTGTCCGACTTGTAATTACAGATGTAGCGCTACACTTCTAAAATTTGAAATTATGCCAATTCAAGAAGACTTTTTACAGGAGTCCAACTTATTTTTGTTCCAGTCCCTACAAGAGGAAGTCACTTGTAATCTTTGAAGGGAACTTATCGCTGGCTTTATGGAGGGGAAAACATGTCGTCTTGGAGCGAAAAGATAGAGGAACTGTTACAGAACAGAATTAGACAGCAGCCACAAAATTTTGAGCAAAGATGGCTTCTTGACGTCCAACATCCATGCAAATTCAGACAGAAGTTCCAGCTTTCTATTGAAACATTTGAGCATCTGTTAGAAGCAGTGGGTCCACAATTAGAACACAGAACATGGCGAAAAAGGGCATTGATGGTGCGAGAGCAACTATTAGTTTTCCTTCACTTCCTTGGTACGAACTCATTTTATCACGTAATGCATTTGTGCCATGGAATTTCGACTTCAATGGTCTGGAATGTCATAGACCGCATTACACCTGCAATACTCAGTCTACGGCATAAGCTTATTTGTTGGCCAAAGCAGCCGCTGAGAATCACACCAAAATTCCATGATATAGCTGGGTTCCCTTGTGTTGCAGGTTGCGTAGATGGAACCCATGTCTTGGTGAATCCCCCGGCTGGTGATGAAGATGCATAGGTGAATCAACATCATTCCAAATCTCTCAATGTTGCCATGGCTTGTGAGCCAGATTACTCGATTTATTTCTGTAGCAGCCAATATCGTGGGAGATGGCACGACTCGCGAGTCCTTAAAGAGAGTAAACTGTGGACTGCATTTGAAGAAAATGCACAAAGGCCTTTCCCTGGAGCAGTAAGTTTTAGGTGACTCCGCCTACACTTGCAACAGCTGGCTGATCCCTCGTTTCAGAGGGGATTTGCAAGGTGCTTCCCTCCGGTTTAATGAGGCGCACACGGGTCACCTCGGGCCTCTGGCCAGAAGTGCCTTTCTGCCTGCTTTTCTGGTCTGGCTGTTTTGGCAGCCGCCCGGACAGGCGGGACGTGGAAGGTCGAGGCCTCGTCTCCCCCCTTCTTTCCAAGATTGGGGGCAGAGGGACGGGGAACGGCGAACTTGGAACCGGCAGTGACTAGGGGAATCTGACTGTTTAATTAAAACGTAGCATTGCGCGAGGGCTGGAGAACGGTATTGACGCAATGTGATTTCTGCCCAGAGCTCTGAATGTCAAAGTGAAGAAATTCACCCAAGTGCGGGTAAACGGCGGGAGTAACTATGACTCTCTTTCCCCAAGAGAGTTGTGATTTGTGTTTCCTCCCGGGCCTACCCGCATATATTAACAGGTGGAACCTAACTGAGGTGTGGGTGAAGCCAGGCGTCTCTGAACCTGCTGCCGGAAGCCGATGATTGTTTGTCGGTGGAAAGCGGCTTCACGGTTAGGGTCCTGCGGCAATTCCTTTCCGTGTGACCATAGGGCCCTCGTGGAACACTGCCTACCCTGGGCGTGCTAGGCGAGGTGCATGACGGCATCTATAGGTTACCGAGCCGCGGGGACGAGCTTCCCGCGGCAACCGGCCCGCATATGGTCTGTCACGAACCTATCAGGAGCAGGCTGCAGGCCAGAATGGCGGAGCCCTTGCCTACAGGGCAAAATCTCCGCAACCCCCTGTCGGTAAGCTCCCCCTGGTTAGCTGTGTAGCAACTGCAGCCTTTGACGGGCACTTCATGAAAGTGTTATGTGGCTGTAAGCCAGAAGTGCCGCGCCTCAGGGGCGGTACGGGAAGCGACTGGCCATGAGCAGGAGGACATGTTCGCTGGCGGGGGCACTGCTGTTGTGGAGCGGTGCCAGCCAAATGCCTTGTCATCCAATTAGTGACACGCATGAATGGATGAACGAGATTGCCACTGTCCCTATCTACTATCTAGCGAAACCGCAGCCAAGGGAACGGACTTGGCAACATCAGCGGGGAAAGAAGACCCTGTTGAGCTTGACTCTAGTCTTGCCGTGGTTTGAAAGCAGGAGAGGTGTAGATGATAGGTGGGAGGGTCCTCCTTTGGGGTGTCCCGACGGTGAAATACCTCTACTCTTTGTGTTTTTGAACTCACTGGATGAGGGTCGCTGATCCGCAAGCAAGCAGATCTCTTGAAGCATTGCCTTTTGAATAAAGGTGGTCTGTCCAGCGTGAGGCTGGGGCGGCACATCCGTCAAAGTGTAATGCAGGTGTCCCAAGGTCAGCTCAGGCAGGACGGAAACCTGCCGTAGAACAAAAGGATCCAAGCTGGCTTGACCCGAACTCTTAGTAGCAGTCCGGTGCATTTATCGGCGCGAAAGCGTGGCCTATCGATCCTTTGGCCCCTCAGGAGTCTTAAGCCAGAGGTGTCAGACAAGTTACCGCAGGGGTGAGTCGGATACCTAACCCAGAGAGCCCACCCTCCCACCCAGGATTCTATTTTTTCCCGCAGGGGCTCCTGGCCCTGTGGCTACGCCAAGCATTCGTAGCGGCGTTGCTTTCTTGAGCCTTCGATGTCGGCTCCTCCTATCATATCTACTCTAATTCTTAAGCCTTTTCTATCGAAAAGTCTTAAGTCTTTTCTATGGAAAAGTTTGTCGAATCCCCTTGCAAAGACTCCTTTGTATCTATTAACGTCAAGCCCTTCTCTTGTGTGGTAACAAGTGCTTTTCTTATTTGTCAAAGGCCAAAACGTTATGAAACATTTAGAGAGAAAGCAAGACATGCGCAGAAAGTGTCAATGGGCGTGAATTATGCGCATATGACGTCATACACAGGAGCAAGGTATGACGTCATATTCTACCAATGTTGAAGGATGTACATGTTGATATGGCAAAGATACTATGCATTGACTATGTTAATACAGGTATTGAAAGTCTATTTTGAGGACATGCGCACTGACTATATATTCATGTAAGGCATGCACATGAGTAATCAGTCCAATTTGAGATATATAGCTCATAATCTGTTTGAGATAGAAGCAATTTAAAATAAGACAATTGCAAGGAAAGTTCAGAAAAAAACCCATGTGCAGTAGGTGAGATTTAACGTCATTTATGCGCATATGACGTCATAGAGATAGGCAAGGGACAACAATTTAGCATATCAAGTTTCAAGGACGTAAATATTAATATGACATATATGATTCACACTCGAATTTGGACGTATGCATAACAATTCCATATAATGTAATAATGTAAGGAAAGCATATGTCAAATTTGACAGACATAGCTATCAAGATTGTTCAGATATAAGGTATTTGAAATAGGACAAATGAAGTGAAACTTCAGAAAAGGAGACATGCGCAGTACGTGACATTTAATGTCATTGATGCGCATATGACGTTATGCAGAAAGTCAAGGGATAACATTTTGGCATATCAAATTTCAAGCAGGTACATGTTGATATGACAAAGACCTGATAGATATGCTGTTTTAATATGTGTATTTAAAGTCGATTTTGAATGCATGCGTACCTATTCCATGTTCAGATGGGTATGGGCATCAGTGACCATTCCATTGTCAATGATGTAAGGAAAGTGTATATGAAATTTTACAGAGATAGCTATTAACGCCTTTGAGATATAAGCAATTGAAAATAGGACAATTGAAGAGATACTTCAGAAAAGAACACATGCGCAGTACGTGAGATTTAACATTGTTTATACATATATCAGGTTATACAGATAGTCAAGGGATAAACTTTTGGCATATCAATTTTGAAGCATTTACATGTGGAAATGACTAAGATATCATGCATTATTTCTTGTAATATGGGTATCTAAAGTCGATTTTGAACGCATGCGCACTAGCTTGATATTCACTTAACATATGCGTATCAGTGACCATTCGGTTGTCAATGATATAAGGAAAGCGTATGTCAAATTTGACAGAAATAGCTATTAACGTGTTGAGGGGAAATTTGAGAAAACAAGACATGCGCAGTAAGTGAGATTTAGCATTGGTTATGCGCATATCACGTTGCAGAGATAGTCTAGGGATAATGTTTTGGCATATTAATATTGAAGCATGTCTATATCGATATGACCAAGATATGATGCATTTTTTAACTTAATATGCTTATTCATAGTCTATTTTGAACGCATGCGCACTAACTTGATATTAAGGTAACGCAAGCGTATCAGAAACCTTTTGGTTGTCATTGATATAAGGAAAGCATATGTCAAATTTGACAGACATAGCTTCTAAGCTGTTTGTGATATAAGCAATTTAATATAGGACAATTGGAGGGAAACTTTAGAAAAGAACACATGTGCAGTATATGAGCTTTAACGTCATTTATGCGTATATGACCTTTAGAAATAGTCAAGGGATAACGTTTTAGCAGATCAATTGTGAAGCATGTATATGTTGGTATGACCAAGATATAATGCATTTTGTCTTTTAATATATGAATTGAAAGTCAATTATGTGAGTGTTAAAACATAAGGACACAGGACAAATGACTTTGTGAAATGTTTATTGAGGATGGCATTGGTTTTCCGGTCCCCGTCAGAAAACGACTATTATCCTACGCTATGTTATGGTCTAAAGGCTTAGCACATTTAGGACATAATATAACGCTGGGGGTATGATCTGTTGACCACACAGACTCATTGTTGCCGGAATCAAAAGAAGGTCAGTGGTTTGAGGTATCATGTGGAATATATTGAAAAAGAAAATGAACTATCGATGTAGCAAGTCACGTCTCTCTCGACCATCATTTAGCCGGGAAATATACGTCCTCCGTTAGTACGAAGCGTGTTACCTCTCCACCGGCGATGGGAATCTTATGACTTGGAAGGTCTTTTTTTTGGATTTTGATTTTTTTGTTGAGAAAAGAAACAAAATGGTGCTGTTAGATTGGTTACGTGAATAAGCGTAACAAAATAGTTTCAAGAACCCTAGCATTACAAGTTCGGCATGTTTGAATTGTTTTGTTAAATTGATTTTCGATGCGAGTATCGCATTGTAGTATTGGGAAAGGGACAAAGCAAATAAGAGTGTAGAAAACTTGGTCCTTTTGGTTAGAATATTGTCTGAAATTGTTCAGTGTCAGGTCGCAGAATTATGTTTTGAAACATTGTATTGCTAGGATTCTTGAAACGTTTACTTATGGATATGTAAATTTGTTATCGGTGCCTTGAAGACAAAAGTATGAGCGCTATGGTTTTGTGGCCTTTTTAAGCGTCTTCACGGTTGTCTGCATTCTCGTTTAACATGTCCGGGTTTGCCACAGTTAAAACACCTGCGAGGTTGAGTTGGCTTTCTGGTGTTGTCTTGTGTTTCTGGAGATCTTTGACGGATAGGTTGTCTTCCGGAATATGGATGGTGAGAGTGTCTGTGTTCACTCTCGGACGTGTGATGTGATGTAGAATGGTGTATTTGATCTATGAGATGTACTTGGTGGTGTTCCGGATCTTCTTGATGGTTGTGAGTGATGTGAGGTAGAGTGTTTCAAGTGTTTTTGCGTTTATATGAATCTGCTGGTAAGTGCATAGAACGTGATCTACGTGCTTGTGATGAGTGTGATGATGATGAATCTGTGTATGGTGCTCTTTTTTTTCTTTTGTCGTTTAATGGATCTTTCGGAGGCGGTGGAATTACAGGAGTTTTGTCCTTTGAGTGTGATTCAATGTTGGATGAGCATGTGTTAAAGGATGTGCTGGGTGGTATTTTTTGGCCGTTGTCTATAGCAGAGACAGGTGTCATTGGTACGTCTTGATTTTCAGATGTTCCATTTGGATCCGTTAGACACATCGTATCCGTCTTTTCACAGAAATCTTTTATGTTTGCAGCAGTTGTTACATTCTCATATTCTTCGTCACCGCTTTGCAAAATTTGGTCTTCATTGTAATCCTGGATTACAGTTGAGAATGGTTTGCTGGCAGGCATCTGTAAGTTCAATTTGGCACTAGTATTAACTGGCTGCCACACGATGTCATGTAGATTGAACTTTCAGACATCCATATATCTGTGTCTTTAAATCATGGCATGCTTATTTAATTAGCTAAGAAACAAGGATTACTCTTTTCTATGTGTTTTTTCTTTTTGCCTTTTTCTATGGGTTGTAATTTACTATATACGTCTTCTTATTCTCGTACAGCCCATGTTGTCTGTGGTTTTAAGGTAGTCATAGATTTACTGACACTTTGTCGTTTTTTTTTGGCAGGTGGTGGAGTAGGTTCCTCCTCTGAATCAGAATCTGATTCTGGGGGTAACACTTTTTTCGGCTTCGGTATATTTTTGGATTTTGATTTATGTGAGATATCTTCTTTACCCTTTGTTACAGTAGCAGGCGTTTCTTCAGCCTGTGCTCTTACAAGGCGCGATCTGGCCTTTAGCTCCGAGTACGTTGGAGTACTGGTTTGAGAAGGCGATTTGGGTTGACTTGAACGTCTGTCATCTGGCCGCTCCCCTAGCTCTTGTAAAAGCTGTTGGGAAGAAGATTGTGTTTTTCTTCCCTTTGAAACTAGTCCCCCACTAGTGGTAGAAACAGTCTTTTTTACCCACCAATTGTTCAGAGACCCTAATGTGGGCTTTTGTTTAAATTCGTGGTTGAGTGGCAAATCGCATCTTTGTGCATACTCTGCGGGGTTTCGTACAAACATTCGTATATGGCGGTAATGGTTGCCAATAAGATACATAATATGGCCCATCATTTCTATGCCGTCAAAGATATCGTCCTTGGACAATTCGTCACTGTCCTCGTCGTCATCGTCAGTGACGATGTAAGTCAGAAGGTCATGCATCATGCCTTCTGTTGTCAGTGTTGAAATTTGCAATAAGGTCATTAAACCTGTGCAATTCCGGCATAACTATTTCCGGGGTTAACCTCTCAAACAGGTGACCTAATTGTTGGAGGTTGCTAGTTAGAGTATCTGCTATTTCGCTTAAGGCGATCTGCGGTTGTTTGAGAAACTCACAGTTCCGCACATTTATATTCGTTAAACAGTGCTCCTCGGAAATATGTTCTGGTTTTACTTCCCCATAAGGCCTTAAGAAAAAACGAGGGAAGTGGTTGAAAAAATTTACTCCTTGTTCACCACTTCCGGAGGCATACTTACTCGGTGAAGCCATCTGACAAAGGAAATTAACTTTGTGACTGCTCTACAGGACTATATTGTCTCGGATGGGTTGGCGTCAAGAAATATAAATCTTTAAGATATTTGATTTGTGATATTGCTACGTATGCACTGCCTTCAGGTATGTTGTCACAATCTAACCATAAGACGATTTTCTTTAGGTTTTGTCCTTGAAATTTGCAAATAGTAGAAGCATATGCAGGGACAATAGGATATTTGACACCCATAGTGTTTTCTACTTGAGTAGTGACAGGATAGATTGAGGCTACTCGTCCCGTAGACAATTTCAAAAAAACAGATGCTCCTCGCATTGTAATTACTGTACCATGTCTGCCATTTACAACTCCTAACTCTTTGTCTCTGTTTTGCGTTATTGTTACTTTCATGTCTTTGTACAGTGGCTGTGGATTGTCGGTATTATCAAACTGGATGTGTCCGAAATAAGGTTTGTCTTGGAATAAATTGTTAGCTGCTATCCTGTTTACTCTGTTAGCAGCGTTCGGTGAAACTGTTAACATCATTGCATCTGGCATTTCTGTAAGCACTTTGAAAATGTCATGATCACTGGGCTCATTGAAATAAAGAATGCGTTGACCGTGAAGTGCTCTTAATACCCTAGTAGAAGGTCTATAATGACGAATGTTGTCTAGAAGCTCTTGAAATTGTGGATCTTGACATCTATGTTGTGTGACAAACTGAACAACTGTGCTGTTTTTGTCTAGTTCTTTAGTGTGTAACACATTAGGTACTGTTTGTGATTTTCCACTTACAGTGTCAAAAGGTTGTATTTGTTGTGGATCTCTGCATAAGAGTAACACAGGCCTTACATGTAATTGTCTAATGGTATCTGCGATATGCGCAAAGATATTTTCAGGAACCATGGAAAGTTCGTTGACAACAACTTAGTCATAATTAGCTATCTTCCAATTTACGGTAGGTCTTTCATTTTTGTCTACAGGATATCTGAAACTGCTGTGAATGGTGTTAGCTGTAAACTGAGTGTGCACAATGGCTGCAGCGTAGTTACTAGCTAACATTCCAGTTGGTGTAACACAAAGCACCCTGTACTCTAATTCTAATATGCGTTTCATTATATGTAAAAGAGCAAACGATTTTCCTGTTCCAGGTTTGCCTTTGATCAAAATGAACAGACGCCAATCCAAGTTTGTTTGTCGGGATCGGATGTTTGTTCATCGCTTGTTAACGGTTCATTAACGTCATCGTAAAATTGTTCTCTTTTTGCTAGAGCAGATTCAACTAAGGCAGTCGTTCGTATCTGTTCCGTTGTTAATTGTTCTGTTTCAGTTGTTGATATTGGCTCTACGATGTTGTCAACACCACCAAGTACTCTGCGTTTCCATAGGTGTACAAAGTCACGTTTACTTCTTATATTGATATGACAAAGATGTGATGGATTTGCTTTTTTAACATATGATTCAAAGTCGAATTTGAGTTCCCGCAATGTAAGCATTACAACACTTGAGAAAAAACATGACAATTGCAACAAAATCAGTTCTAATGTTTGCGTAACAAATCCGAGTTCCCTGCACATTTCACGGAAAGTACTTGTTTGTAAAATATCAGGCTTCTCAACACGACATCGCAAATCATGATTTTCAAGCAGAGAAACATGACAAATGTAAACAACAATTACGACTTTTTTTTCCCCATGTCATAGTTTGCATTATTACAAATCCAAAATCTCTGCACAACGATTAACCTATACTCTCATCTTCACGGAAAGTACCCGCATGTAAAATGTATCGCTTCAAGAAAGCAATGCAAATCATGGTGTTTTTTTTACGCATCTCAGTTACCTTCTTCAAATTGTTCCAGCGCTTGCACGAGCATCAAATCATCTTTGAATTCGTCATAAACTTGATTCAGGGCGCTGTCCGTCAATTCTTCAATCCATGGCATATTCTCCATTTTTGTACGTCCTCGCTTATCTTTTTCTGCTTTCACTCAATGAGTTGGAAATAGAAGTGGTTTGTGTGGGACTGTCTTTCGCTTTTATATGGTTCTGGATTATACCACTATATTTCATTGGTGGAATTACTAGAAAAGATTACTACACAACATGCTTTTAATGTTTTTTTTACTTCCCACAGAGATTATCCTGTAAGGATAAGAAAAAATCTTTGGTGGTATTGTCCAATTATCCGTAAAGATTAAGAGATAAAAAACAACAAACCAATATTAGTAAAGCCATAAGTTTGCTTGAAACCCATTGATTATTGACTTTTATAGAATTGTTGGCTCCTAAAGGGGCCGTTTTTAAAAAAGGTTTCTGCTTCAAGAGCAAGGATACGCAGTGATGATGTCCCAATGCCCAGATGTTTTAACCATAATGATTTCCAGTTGATCGGTATCACATCCGCCTAAAGATTTTCCAATACTGTACCCTATATTTATGTATCAAACTTTAAAGACCCTACCATTTTTGGGCAATATATAAACATAGCGCACAGTTTGCTCCTCTTTAGGCAGATAGTACAATCTGCTGTTCTCTTCCCGCTTCCTTCTCTCCAGCTCTGTGATGGTATCGAGAATTAAACGGGACACATCCACATTATCATAAAACTGTGAAGCTCTCACAGCCTTTTTGATATGTCTCTCTATGATGTGGTTCACAGCCTTCTCCGACAAGATAAGCGTTTCTGGTTCGATCACTTTCATCATGGTTTTGGAACATGATGATCAGTTTTTTCAAGACTATTTATAATAGCACATGATATACAGGGTATGTTGGAAAATTAAAAAAACGATTTAACCAATCTACCTTTGCGGCATAAAAAATCCCTTTAAACAAACCCTTTGCCGACATAAAAAATGCTCTCTACAACTCCTTAGAGGTTGCGAGGTAAATAAAAGCGGCAATCCTGCTTTGAGGACGTTACGCCTCTCTGAAGGAACTATAGCGCAAAACAGCGCCTTTTCAACCAAAGCTCATCTCATTCACAATAAGACTATTTTCTTAATTGCGATCAAAGCGGAGGCAAGGAAAAAGAAGCGTTTGAAATGCGGTTTTTTCCAGTTCGAAAAGTCTGCATGGGTACAAGAGAGCCTTTTTTTCTAAAAGATGTGAAACATTAGCAGGCTTTGAAGAGTCTTCAATTTTGTGCAGATTTGCTATCAACCACACGTTTGGTCTTAAAATTAGGTAAGAAGTAATTGGTTTCATATAATCCAAAATCGCCCGTAACATTTCAAACATGCTGTGTCTTGTTCGTACTTCATACAAAAACATCATTGTATTGGAAATGTTAAATGACTTTCAACCGATATTCTACATGTCTTTACCTTCAAAGGGCGGTACTGCGGTAAAAACAAAGGAAAGGTAAGTAGTTTATAAAACAATGAAGTGCAGGCTGTATTCACAATAACACAATTTTCGCCGATTTTGTCCCGGTACAATTAGTAAATTCAGAGAGCCCATGAAACAATACATGACTTGCATTTTTTCCAAATGTTACACGTCGGTGATCAAGAGCCCATCAACGCAATCATTTAGTTCAAGGAACGAACAGAGTAGGACTGTTGCGCTTTGCAAACATCTCAAGACAGCAAACAGATTGAAGCTATGAACCAGAAAAGAAGTTATTGCACGAAAGAATTCCAGCCACACAAGATCAGCAAACATGTTTTTGCAGAAAGGTAGGTCTTGTTTTCGTACAATGCGCTATGATGTTACAAACAAATTTTTAAACTATCTAAGTTGGTAATGTTAAGGGTTTATTCCGATGATGATAAAAAACGTTTTCATTCTTCTGACTTCTTTGATACGGATTCGCAAAATGATTTATCTGAGAGACTCTTACAAACATATTTGGTGGTGTTAAAGGGTTTAATTTACAAGTTTCTTTGCTGATTGATTTTCTTTTTATGGCAGACTGGCGACTGAGGGACGAAAGGACAGAATTACAGAAAAGGAAAGAGTGAGATCATACCTCTTCGACACAGCGCAAGAACGTTTGGCTCAAATACGTGCGAATCGCGCAAAAGCAGAATCCCGCGATAGGGAATCAAGACAACTATCAAAAATGATTGATAACATAATAAGAGAAGTCATCGCTTCATGTACCATAGATCCGTTTCGGGAATTGGACAAGTTTGCAGCTTCTTTAAGGCGTGAAGTTGACAATGCAAATGACTTTTTTCCAGTTGATTTTTATGTAAGTGAAACGAATCGCGCAAGTAAATCTTTGTAGTATATGAGGAGGTTTTTTCAAGTTGTAGTTTATTGCATCCGCGATGATGTTAATGGTTCACTCTTTTAAAAGGAGAGATCATTTTTTCTCGATTTGTAATTATAAATATTCGTTGTGAAGTGATTGGTTTGTTTTCCTTGGTCTTGTCTTCGCTTTGCCGCGCTCTAGTCACATACCGGTAAAAATGATATGCACACACAGTACTATTTTATGCGCAGCTTACGAAACATTATTTAGGGTTACGCGCGTTTTTGTTTCACGTGTTAGGGTTATAGCTGCGTTGCTCACGTGTTGTTTCACGTGTTAGGGTTAAAACCGACATTGTGTCATGCCCCAACATGCCCCTAATGTATGCACGCCCCCCTTCGTTTGTCTTTTGATTGATGACGTTATTTGATGACTACCTGTCAAATCCGGTCTGAATAATGGCATACAACTACTGGCATCATCACCAAAGGTAAGTGGACGTCCCAGTCTCGTTGATGGTCCGCAACATACTTTGAGAGCATGTCCTGTATGGTGCGATTCATTGTTTCAACCATGCCATCATTCTGCAGGTGGTATGGCGTAGTTCTGGTCTTCTCTATATTGAAGAGGTTGCACATTTCTTTAAACAGCCGCGCTTCAAAATTCCGGCCCTGGTCTGTGTGGAGACGCTCAGGTGCTCCATATCTGGCAATAACCTCGTTCACCAGTTTTTCTGCAACTGTTTTGCCTCTGAAAAGTACTTGGTGATTGCATAGACCAAAAGGCATTACTTGGAATTCAAACAGACTATGGCGAATTACAAATGCTGTATTTTCACGGTCAGCCTCATCCATCTCAAGTTGCCAATAACCGCTGGCCAGATCTAGTGTGCTGAACATTTTGGCATCTGCTAATGCATCTAGGGTTTCATCTATACGCGGCAGTAGGTTGGCATCCTTTCTGGTAACATCATTGAGCTTGCGATAGTCCGCACAGAAACGAGTACTACAATCTTTCTTCTTGACCAGGACAATTGGCGAGGCCCATCGGCTAGTTGATGGGCACACGACCCCATTCCGCAACATGTCTCTCACGTGCTGATGCACATCCTCCTGCTGGTGCAATGGTACTCGCCTAGGTGCTTGCTTTATGGGGGAGGAATTGCCGGTATTGATTCGGTGCTTTACCACACCAGTTCTACCTAGATCTGCTGTTCCCGTTGAAAAGGTGTCAGCATATTCATCCAGCAAGGTGTTCAGCCTGGTTCTCTGTCCTTTGGTCAGGTTCACAGAGTTGAGGTCAAATCTGTGGACACCTTTGGTTTTGTTTTACCACAAGGTGCTGCTGGTTTGAGGTGATTGCACTCCATCGGATCAAGGGTGCTGAACGTCCCAGCTGAGGTCATCAACTTCATCATAGCTTCATTCTTCATAGCTTCTTGCTGCAACTCTTGCTTTTTCAGCTGCAGCTCCTCTTTTTAAAATTCATCCAACCTTTCATTCATTCCGTTAGATACTCCAGGGTGTTGTTTCCACTTGATCTTCTTTTCTTTCCCTTTCCTTCATTCTCATTTGTTTTCATTCTGTCTCCCAGCCTCTCCATTGCCCTCTTTCTCACTTCCTCAGGATCTTTCTTATCTTCCTTTACCTTCCTCTTTTGTGCTGCTGTCTCCTGTTTGTCTTGATCAGCCTCATCTTCTCTCAATGAGGTCTTCCAGGGCTTGCTCTACTTCTGTCAATTCTGGGGTGCTAATCCCACTTGCTCTTTCCTCCTCGCTAAGTTTCCTCCTATATGCTTTGGCAAGCAGACCATACCTTTCTCTAACACCTCTCTGGTCAACCTTAAATTTGGGGGCTTCTACTTGCAAAAGGCGCTCAGAGATTTCATTCCACTTCTGACCTCTTTGTACTGTCCCACACTTTGTGCAAGCAAAGGGGCTGTTCATTTGCATTTCTCTGACTAAAACGACATTATGTTCCTCTGTCCAGAGCATCCTGTCGTACAAAATGTGGCATAATAAATAAACTATCAATGAGAGTAGGGAAAGAAACAACACACAATCTACAAAAACTCAACCATATTAGTAGAGGAAAACAAGGAAATGCCTTACGATGAAAGGTAAACCTCCCTGGTAGTAAGAAACAAATATAATGCTGAGTGAACTGTGTATGAAGCTAAAAATACATGCATGATGTGTAATTATAGCATATTCAGGTGCGAGGAACAGTGAGGCCTATTTTCAAACTTTGGTGTGAAAAGGGATGAGACAAAGAGAAACCCTTTACAAGAAAATATGTAGTATAAAAAGATTGGCACTAGTAAGTGCAGTTGTTCAACAGAAAACCGACAAGAAAAATTTCGGTCTCGAAATGTTTTCCGGAGTTTTGATAAGTGCACGCCACTTGGGAGGAAAACGAAAGGTTTGACAAATGCAGGGTTGAGACTGCTATTCAGTAATTCAAGTCAAAACTCCACAGAAACACAACAGAAATGGTCATCTTCTTATTTCTTTAAAGGGAGGAAAAACACTCTGGGGAAGTTTGTCGCTTGGAGTTATTCCTTTGTTCACTTGTTTGTTCTCCTTCTCTTCCCTGAAAATGAAAGAAATATTGCAATAGATTGGTTTTAGTTATCATGGCTTAGTTTTCAATTAATGTTCACTTATTCATTTATTCCATTTTCACTGCGTTAGAGAAAACAATTTGTACTACATACTAAATACATGTACTACATGCTAAAAGAGAAAAAGAAACATACTGCAGTAGGGAAGGACTAGAAGGGAACATACGAACCATTCGAGCTAGTCGACCCAAAAAACTACAACAGACATTTAATTAAAGAAGAAGAAGGGAAAAAAATAATTAAAAATAATTAAAAAAATGTCTTAAATGTGAAAAGTATAATTGCTAATATGTCATATCCTAGATTATTTTAATCAGAAAATAATTGTTGCCTCAATCACTACATCCAAGTGACATGGGGGCGGTCAGGGTTGAAGCTCTTCTTTTTATAGAACTCATTACATTGTTTTTTAAATAATGATAGGCTTAAATTAGAGGTCCTAAGTTTATCAGGCAGGTTGTTCCATAAATATGGTAATCTATTGAAAAAAGTGCCTTTGAATAATTCGGTTCTGACCTTGTTAATATTTAATTTATTACCAGAATATGACCTTAATCTTTTGTCTGAGCAAAAGTCAAAATATCTTCCAACTGAATAATTATAGTAACCACACTTCAGTTTATAAAATGAAATAACTAGTAGTATAGGAACTCGTGCATTTTGTTTCACAGGACTGGTGCCTAAAACTTGGCAATTATCTATTTAACCAAACTAGAAGTTCTTATACCTGAATTTGGACCAGGTCAGTAAAACTAGATCATCCTAATTTATGAGACGATTACTTGACTGATCAGATTAAACCACAAACCATCCAACTTACCCGAGACAGTCCCTGGGTGCAAATTGTCATAAAGATTGGCAACTTTACTTCTTCCTCCTATGAAAGAGGACAATAAAATGGGAATAATGTTTACATTAGACCCAAACTTTCACGGTTTGCAAGAACTTCCTTTAAATCTATGTTTTCCTTTTCTCTGTTACAGAATATAAACAATAATAATAAAGTGATTATTATGATGGCGATGATGATGATGATTACTTTTATTATTATTATTATTATTATTATTATTATTATTATTAAAGTAGACTAGCCGAGCTTTTGTCTATTTAAGTGCCCGTGAAGTAAAAAATATCTTTTGCTTATTTTAAAGACGTTTGAAAATGATGAAGAATGGTGTTTAGGTCTATTCTTGCCTTACGAAATTTATGAATACAACTTGGAATGTTGATAAAGATGTTGTCGTTCTTTATAATGAAAACGGACACTTGCTTTTATCAAAGTTAAATCTGCAAACGTGATATGAGTTAAGGTTATCATGCATCATTAATTAAAATTTACCTTAAAATGATAA
>NC_090885.1:40313703-40323703 GCF_036669925.1 Montipora capricornis
AACGTTTTTAACTTTGCAATTATGCCCCCTGGTTACTCATCGATTTTTAAACGTATCTGCCAAGAGCCTGGGCTGGAAGCCCTCAAACTGGCACGCATCATGGAAAAAACTTCTAACAAGCTTGAAGCACACCTTCGCCATCTTCCCTTCTCGCACAAAGCACTAAAACAACAATGCATTCCCAAATCGCTACGCTTTAAACCTCCTGGAAGCCATCCCATATTTAAACGGATCATGGAAAGGGCAAGTAAACACTATTTGAGAGCAAGAATTTCCATCTGTCATAGCCAATTCGATCGTTGAAGAATATTCTTGATAATTTTTCAACACGTTTTACAAACCTAGTTCGTGATGACATCTCGTCTGCGATGTCCCAATTTCTGAAGCATAGGGCTTACTCAGTCCACTCCACTATTGAAGCAAGATATGCTAACAAGTTTAACAACCTCAGTAAGGAAATCGAGGCGAGCCAACCTTCCACTATCAACAAAGAAAACTGGGTCATCAATATCTCAAAGAAACCACTTTCTATGGCTGAACGTTCCATTCTTGAGAAAGGCCCGAAGTTTGCACCAACCCCGGGAAAAATTCCAACCAAAGATATAGTCGCTGAAGTTGAAGCATCCATTGTTCGTCTTCCAGAGGACACCAAGGATTCCATACGAACAGCAACGGCCTCAATCCTTCGTAGGACATGTTTATCACCACATAACAACATTTCAAAAGCTGAAAGGAAAACATTAAAAAGCTTAAAGAAAGATGTCTCTCATGTTATAATGAAATCTGACAAAGGTAACTGTTTTGTGGTTATGGACAGAACTGATTACAATGAAAAAATGGAAACTTTACTCAGCGATCACCAGACATACCAGTTGGTTCATAAACCTCAGTTTGCCAAGATCGAGAGGGATCTTAATAAGAAAGGAAAAATCGATGATTCTACATGTTACAAACTACGATCTACAGACGCCATTCCATCCGCCATACGAGGCTCAATCAAACACCATAAAGCAGGTCATCCTCTGTGGCCCATTGTGTCTTGCATTGGTTCTGCTTTATATAACACCTCTAAATTGCTGACGGACATCTTGACACCTATTCACAACCTTAATGACTGTTCTGTCTCTAACTCGATGGACTTTACCAAACAAGTCGCAAACCGAGAGATCCATAAGGATGAAGTAATGGCTTGGTTTGATGTCATTTCACTCTTTACTGCCATCCCGGTTGATAAGGCCTGTGATTACATCAGAAAAAAGCTAGACAAGGACACCACCGACAAAATCATCTCCCTCTTGGAATTCACCCTCTCTAACAACTGCTTTATGTTTAACGATTCTGTCTATAAACAGATACATGGATGTGCAATGGAGAGCCCAGTTAGCCCTGTTATAGCTAATCTTTGTAGGGAAGTGAATGAAGATAAATCGCCGCCTCGACAAGACTGCCAAAAGTCTGGAAACGTTACCTAGACGACAGTTTTGTCATAATCAAGGAACACTCTGTAAGTAAGTTCCATGACTCTCTCAACCCAGTTGACCCTAAGATATCTTTCACCATTGAAACTGAGAACAATGGCCAAATTTCCTTTCTAGACACCTTGATAACCAGGAAGAATGGTGCAGTTCGGTGTCTATTGAAAGCCCAAACACACTGACAGATATCTGGACTTTAACTCTCATCACGAGTTAAAACACAAAATAAGTACCGCCTGTACCCTTCTAAATCGGGCACTCAACCCCCCGAGCACCGCTGAAGGAGTAAGGAAAGAGCTGACCCAAGTTTCCAATGCGTTAAAATCAAATGGCTACCGATCAGCTACTATATCGAACATCTTGAAGAAGAATTCGACCTCTAAAGTCATCCTTTCCACTGAAGAGTTAGTGGGAATGTTGTTTAGGTGGACAGACCCACCAGACTCCCAAAATGGCTTTGCAGTTTTATGTTACATGTACATCAAAGGTGTCACTGAACCACTTACAAGAATTCTCAACAACAACTGCATCCGAGCCACCACCAGACCGGTGAAGGCATGTTACTTTTACCATTGGCATGTATACTCTAGATAGTTTTGTCATGTACTTATACATGTACACTATGTCTTGTAAACTCCAAAAGGTTCTAATAGCCCACTTTTGCTATATACATGTATCAATATAATTTCAGACATGACTGGGAGGGTTTATGGTTAAATTCTACAGGTGAGTTTGGTATTGTGATAGTTTTTCTAAGTCTTAAGGGGGATTTATACACAAAACAATATTATAATTTAGCCAAAAGCCCTTGTAGTCATGTCTGCATATTGATGTGAGGAACATAGCCTACAGTAGAAGTCTCCTTTCATACCTTTCCAGTTGAAAAAAGAAGGAAAGCATAGTTTAGCTGAGTCCTCATATCAAGGTGGCTCTTCTCAAGCAAAGGGTTCATTTCTTGAAAAAGAACATCCACCCTCATGCTTTTGAAATCCTCTTCAAGTTCAAGGAGTGTTCCCACACCAAGAATGGCTTTTCTTAGGTCTGGTTGGAAGGAAGCCCTGAACTGCAAGCTTCCTTGCAAAATCTGGAATTGACTAACCCTTTGAAATGGAATAGTTGCAATCCTTGAAAAAACCCTGGAAAGTAAAATTTATGTGAGGTTGATGTTTTCATCTCAAAATAAGTACGTAACACCTTTTCAAATTAATTGGTACTTTTTCATTATAATTGGTAGTAAAAACTGTTATTCATTATCGGCCATTATTGACCATTAGAGCCAATCAGAGATATCCTTCACTGAAGATGATTAGCTTGGCTGATGTTAGCCACTTATCAGTCTATTATACCCAATGAGAATCCTGTTATCCGATAACAGAATAGTCATAGATAATGTTAGCAAAATTCACCAATAACCATTAAGAATTTAAAACAGGATATCTATCTTCAGGTAATTACAACTACAATACTACCCTTGTTCCAGTGACCGTCGGCCTAAGCTTCATGAAAATCTATCAAACTGCATAAAGAGCGCACCATTATTGTGACTATGTTACAGCAAAGAACAGAATCAATGCGAACCATTGACAATAATAATAATAATTGATATGGTATTGTCCTGTTGACGAATTTCCTACTGACCAAAACACTATGTAGCACATTTGCAGACAGAGAGAATTGTAGGTGCACGAGTTCGTTGTTATCTTTTGTGTTCGGTGTATTGTTGCGTGTAGCACTTTCACCGACGTGAAACTTCATCCCTCCAACAACTGCACCAATAAAACGCACCAGCATTCAAGACTTGATAAACCTAATGCATGAAATGATTTTTGTACAGTAGAGTATTGGAGAATTTACCTGTAAAAGAAAAAAAATATTGGTTGACCCACATCTGGTATGCATGTGTGTTCTCATTGGATCAAAATTACACTTGTCTTGAAAAAGTTGCTGTAATGGTTCGATGAAATACAGGGATGAAATCAGGCATCGTCAAAACACTTCT
Source organism: Montipora capricornis (assembly GCF_036669925.1). Classification (NCBI taxonomy): domain Eukaryota; kingdom Metazoa; phylum Cnidaria; class Anthozoa; order Scleractinia; family Acroporidae; genus Montipora; species Montipora capricornis. The sequence goes on from NC_090885.1 coordinate 40,317,178, forward strand.
TTGAGGCAGATACTTCTCAATTTTCTTTGGTTAACGCAAGTTAAAAGAATGTTTTTTTGCATAGCAAATTATGAGCAAATATTCACTGAAGATGATTCGCTTGCCTAATGTTATCCGATTTATCAAAGAGAATCCTGTTATCCGATAACAGAATGATTGTGGAGAATGATCGCTGTACCTTGGATAATGTTCACGGTATTGTCCCGTTGACAAATTTCCTACTGATCAAATAAGTAAGTAGCTCATTTGCTGGCAGAGAGAAGTGAAATATAGTTGCATACCGTATTTACACGCAGATAGGCCACACTTTTTTCCTGGAAAAATGGGACCGCAATTAGGGATGCGGCCTATATGTGGGTACAAGCGTTTTGATACCTCAGTAATATGCAAGAGATCTCACGGTCATACACTAAATTGGCGTTTTAATGTTCACTTTCAATTGTTAATAACTTACAACACATACAACTAAACACTCAACCATTGTTTTTGTTAAAAAAATATCCTTTAGCGTGAAATTGGTAGGTTTTCACACCTATTGTTTTTGATTTTCCATTGAATGAGACCGCTTGTAAAAACCCGTTCTAAAGAAAAATCGATATCTCAGGATCTACTGACTCTAAGAAATCGCTTGAAACGGGAAAATACTCTTTACCTCAAGGCAGTGCTTGCAAGGAATATTTTACTGAATGCACCGAACGTTCTGGTGTTTTAAAAGTTTGTCCGTGAATGTTTGTTTACACTCATGTCGACAATCAGCTCTTGTTAATTATGCAGCGGCAGCGACGCCATGAAATGAACATTTCGGCATCAGTTTTTGTATGTGAATTACTTTAAAGCCTGCTATTTCACATTTTTATTCTTTTGTTTTGAGTTTATTATTCCAGTTAGTGAATAATATTTTATTTTCAACTAAACAAAGAAAGAAGCTCCCTGCTGTGAAATTAGCAAAGTAAGAAAGTAATATCACACGCATGATAAACGATTTTGATTGCCAACGATATTTGTTGATATGTTTTCAATTTACATTGGTTTTCATCTAGAGCAGTTAAGTTTATTAGGCAATTAAAGGGGGATAAAAAAGGCAATATACAGTTTTTAGGAACAGTTTCATTAATGACTTTTATATGTTTTCCCTACTTGCGGTTTTAAAACTACCAGAAGATTTAAAAATTATCACATTACCCGCACCTTCCTATAACCCCCACCAAGAACTGTTTGTGGAAATATTAACACATTACCCGCAGGTAATCGCCAGGAAATTACGGTAGCTGTTGTTGATTTCAAACTTCGCTTTATTTGTCCTGGTACTCGACCTCACTATTTTTTTTCCCTATGAAAACCATTGAAAGTTTGGGGTGAGGCCTATATGCGGGTGCGGCCTATCTGCATGTAAATATGGTAAGTTTGTTGTTATCTTTTGTATTCGGTGTCCTGCTGCGTGTACCGCTTTCACCGAACTCCAAAAGCTGCACCGATAAAAGGCACCAGCATTCGAGACTTGATAAACCTATGTACAGTAAAAAAAGTTAAAAGAAAAAATATTGGTTGACCCACATCTTGTATGCGTGCGCATTCTTATTATATCAAATTTAAGCTTGTCTTGAAACACAGTCACACAGTTGCTGTAATGGTGCGACAAAACACGGGGATGAAATCTGGCTTGTCTTGAAACACTGTCACACAGTTGTTGTAATGGTGCAACAAAATACGGGGATGAAATCACGCATCGTCAACACACTTCAACTTGCTTTGGTTAACGCATCTTCAAAGAAAGCTTTTGTTGCATAGCATTATGAGCGAATTTTCGTGATGATTGAAACTCAATGAACTTGATCGCAGTGAACAAGTTAAAACCACGGACTGATTCAGCTCCTGGTGATTTTCCCATTTTTTTATTTTCTGATTTGGATTACCTAATTAGATACAGTTTTGTCTAAAAGAGCTAAGAAACTTTCATCTCCATGATGTTAAGAAGCATGCATCAACCTGATTAAAACTGAAAAGCATGTGCATTTTGCTACAGTTACCTGATCTATCATAACAGTCATTTTCCCACGCGGACTTGATCCACCACACGCAATGACGTTCGGCCGCGATGTACTTAAGAAAAGCTTTTTAAGAAAAGCTGTTTTGCCACGGTTCATTTCGTACGCCACCATTTGTCCATATAGATTTCTGTCTTATATAATACCTACTAAATGTAGATGTGAGATTCTGTGAACATTTCTGGCGCACTAACTGCCTTCCTAAAGCTGCAAAGGATGCATTCTGTAACCGTTTCTGTGGGGTCTAAAATCAATAACGTCGTACCAAAGTATAAATACCCACTGACCTTTGACGCGTTCCCTGCCTTGTAAAACAAGTTACTCCATTTGGATGCTTAACCAAAATTGTGGATTCGGCTGTTGCAAAGACGTTTTCTCTTCTTGACCATTTCAAAGGACAATCCTGCTGACTTGTTAGTCAGTGACAACGACTGTGCAGGTCGGTTGGGATGGGACACATGTGGGTTTGTCATGGAACAGGGATTTGACATTTTTCTGCTGCACATGTCTGCAGTGGAAAATGTACTGCTTCAAGTATTCATGAGAAAATGAGAAAGGAATAGATTTTAAAAGACTGCTGTGAAAAAAGTGGAAACTCTATTTGCAATCTTCATGGGGAATTGTAAACAATCCTCACTGCCAAAACAGACACTCACCGCCTTAGTGGAATAAGATATGGGAGGCAAAATTTAGCCAACGACTTACTGACGAATAGATGGGGATCACCAAACCGGGGAAAACGAGAAACTTTAATATTAAAGTGTCCTTCTCCAAAACTCGAAGAAACCCTAACGGAAAGGCAAGGAGGCGAAACACTAGAAATATACTTCGGGGAAATGCCAGAGGGAAACTCTGAAGGTCGTTTTTAGAACAAAACAACTCAGCGGCGGAACGGGACAAAAAAACTCCTGCACCCTAACCCCCTCTGTGATGTACCCGGGAATCTCCGAAGCCTTTGGGTGACCCTTCAAGACGACCTCCCAGAAGGGTGAGCAGGAACACATGTTACCGGCCACAAAACCATCCAGTGCCGGGAAACGTAACAGGGCTGGTGAGGCGGAGACTAAACCCTGCGAAACCATTTCAATAGACTGCAAAGGTCCGGCCCAGCTGACAGGATTGCCCCCCCCAATCACACCACCGTAGTGTGCGGTTGCTGGAGCCTCCATAAGAGCTGCAGGAAATGAAGCAGATGCACAGCCCTTAAAAGGGGGGAAGAAAAGAACGAAGCTAAAACGTGGAAGGGAGAAACCAAACCCCAAAACAGGGAGGGAAAGAATCTGCCAGCCGAACCGGACCAGGAACCTGTCTTAAAACAGGTTAGGGCACGAATAAAATTACCCTTCTGGTCACGGCAAGGAGGAGGATGGGGTCGGGGCGTACTGGGACGAAAAATATACCGAGACTACGGCGGGGCAAAACTAAATAGCCAGTGAATGACAGAGACAAATCATTAGAAGCCGGTAATACACAGAGACCAAACTAAAACAGTGCAAAAAAACTGAAAACGCTCGACACATGAGCAACCCAACTGAAGACGCTGAACACACTAGCAACTGAAAACGCTAGACGCACGAGCAACTGAAAAGGTTTAACACATGAGCAGCTGGAAATGCTAGACACACGAGCAACTGCAAACGCCCGATACACGATCAACAGAGAACACTAGACTCCGGAGCAACTGAAAAAACACCAGACACCCACGGAACAACCAGCAACCCAAAACCGACTGATAACGCTAAACATTCGAGTACTGAAAACAACTGGGAAAACGAGTGAATAAATAACGCCTGACTAAGAGCAACAAACACTAGACACAAGCACGAACAAACCGACAGGGCGGTCCATGAAGGACCAAGCGAGCAGAACTGAGCTATACTGAATGCCACGAAAAGTAACACAGGCCTGAAATGAAAAACGCAAGAGACTGAACAAAACGGACACTGAACGCAGAGGCAAATAATACGATAGCGAAACTGACAAAAGAAACGAATAAACCAGGCGTACAAAGGCGTAAAAGTACTATGACAAAGAAACCGAAAAAATGAGGAAAAACATGCCAAAGGGAAAAACACCCAAAGGCCGGTAAAAGGAGATAAAAGTGAAAACGGCCTAAACAAAAAAGAACGCGAAACAAAAATGGCGACAACCAACATGAAGAGTACCAAAGCAGCGTGCGACAAAAAGGGAATGAACCGAAATGGGCAAAAGAGAAGCGAAGCATGAGGCAAAAGTAACAAAGTAGAATGAAGCGAAACGGAACAAGCGAAAAAACGCCTACGAGCGACAAGAAGGAAAACAGCTAAGACTAGCACAATAAATGAGATGGTAAGGAAGCCCGTACCTCGTGCACTTGACCAGCAGGTTGTGGAGCAGCAACTTGCGGATCAGGGTTTTGGACAGCCTTTCCTGCGGGTGTTTGCGGATCAGAATCAGGGTTCTGTAGAGCAGGCAAAGCAGCCGGATCTGGCTGGACAGGAACAGCCATCGAGAAGAACAAAGAAGAGCAGCAAAAGCTTCGGCAACGTAAAAGATAACTTGAAAAATATCCTGGACCATGACGCCAAGCGTGTAACTTGGCAAAAGAAGGAAAAAATACCAGAAAACGAATCTTAAATAGGTAATTAGGGCCCTCGGGGAGTAGTAGGCTAATGATCAATTCACCCGAGGCACCAAAAGCGGAGAGAAAATTCCGCACGGCTGATTTCGTGGCATTTCTCGGCAGTGAGAATAATGAAAACATTTATAATCTGGAATTAACTTGTTATTTCCAAATCACTTATGTCCTTTATTCGACCCTCTTTCTACTCAATCCTTTGCACATGAAGCAAGAAAGAGTGGGAGTGGAAAAAATGGCCTTGGGAAAGTCTGAAAGCTACTGAAGGAGATATGGTCATTTTCCCACTTGTGCTCTTGTTTTCGCTTGTATTACCCAGCTCTTCCTGTTAATGTCATCAGTGTTTATCTTCATTTCCATAAAACGGTTTCAGTTAGTCTTTTCCGTTTTAACAGTAATGAACAGACAATTTCGTATCTGCCTATTTCGTTTTTTGTTTGAGTGAACCATTTCACAAAAGGCAACACAACTACTTATATTTAGAATGAAGGGGTAGTTTCTAAAGAAACTGTGGTGCTGCGTCGGTGGGGAAGTAGTATACAAAAATTTGGTTTTATCAACAGAGTTGATAATGTAAAATGGCCACCGTACAGAGATTCTAAAAGCTGACGTTTCGAGCGTTAGCCCTTCGTCAGATTCGCCCTGAGGAAGGGCTAACGTCAGATTCGCTGTGACAATTGACGTTGCTCTATTTCTTTTGACATACTTCGTATTTTTGGCGGTGACAGCCGCCCATACTATGGATGCTTGTTTTAGATTTAAACACAACACTGATGACATTAACAGGAAGACCTGGGTAATACAAGCGAAAACAAGAGTGGGAGTGGGAAAATGACCACATCTCCTTCATTAGCTTTCAGATTTTCCCAAGGCCATTTTTTCCACTCGCACTCTTTTTTGCTTCATGTGTGAAAGATTGAGTAGAAAGAGGGTCAAATAAAGGACATAAGTGATTTGGAAATAACAAGTTAATTCCAGAGTTTCTTGCAACGGCTTATTCTTGAGTAGCTCGCCCGAAGTGTGTAACGCCACAAGTTCACTGTTCACTTTTTTTTTAGATTATAAATGTTTTCATACTTCCTCCTTTTTCACAGCAATTTTTTAAAATCTTTTCCCTTCTCATTTTCTCATGAATACTTGAAGCAGTACATTTTCCACTGCAGACATGTGCAGCAGAAAAATGTCACCAAATCCCTGTTCTGTGACAAACCCACATGTGTATCATCCCGACTGGCCTGCACAGTCATTGTTAATGACTAACAATTCAGCAGGATTGTCCTTTGAAATGGTCAGCAAGAGAAAACGTCTTTGCAACAGCCGGATCCAGAATTTTGATTAAACATCCAAATGGAGTAACTTGTTTTACAAGGCAGGGAACTCGTCAAAGGTCAGTTGGTATTTATACTTTGGAACGACGTTATTGATTTTAGACCCCACAGAAACCGTTACAGAATGCACACTTTGCAGCTTAAGGAAGGCAGTTAGTGCGCCAGAAATGTTTACAGAATCTCACGTCTACATTTAGTAGGTATTATATAAGATAGAAATCTAAATGGCGAAATGGTAGCGTACAAAATGAACCACGGCAAAACAGTGTAGATAAACTCTACCAAATTCGAGTCAGGGATTTGTGATACCTTTCAAAGCAAGAATTTAAAAGTTGTGCACAAACTATTCAGTCTATTTCGATGTTTTTACCCAATTACAGTGCCAGTTTCGTTTGGAATACTTTTGGCGGGATTGAGAATGCAATTTCCCCGGGAAATAATTCTTTTATTTTACGTTGCCAAGTGTTGTGCTGAAAATCAGAGTTAGTTGCTTCTGCAGAATAATTCATCGGGGGACAGTCAAGCTTCAATACTCG
>NC_090885.1:40348703-40351203 GCF_036669925.1 Montipora capricornis
TGCTACAATTGCAAGAGCAAGCTCAGGTCCAAGGATAGAAGCACCACACAAAAGAGACCTGTTAAGTAGACGGTGCAAGGCCTCATTACCCTCTGTTCCATCACCAATGCCAATTGCAGACAAGCAGCCTTGACTAATATGATTGTAAATTTTATCAATTTCATTGCGTGTCTTGTCAAAGTCAGGTGCTTGCAGCAAATGTTCCCAGCGATCCAAGAACATTTTTAAATTCGTCTGAATGACACAGACCTCTGGTGTTGGGAGGCAACGCCTTTCACCAAGATCGCCATCTGCCCTGAAAACCAAGCCAAACTCCTTGGAAATTTGTCTTGATAAGTCAGTGCCTTTAGGTATGGTGTTGGTCACACGCTGCACAGCATGAAAAACATCAAGTTTTACAGGGACACCAACAAATACTTCTTGGTACAAACGTCGCATCTTGCAACAGTCATCCATCCAGGTATATGCAATTTAACTGTACCCCTGTTCGGCACGGTAAAGACTGTAACGAGTCTTTTATTTCTTCAAAAGCTCAAGTCTTTGTAAAGCGCCATTCAATAACTTCCTTTTTTTCATTTAACACAATAAAAAGGTTCTCAAACTGACTAACAAATTCGCTGCCGGCTTCACGAAATGCCACAATGTTCTTGCTGACTTTAAACGTATGGTCACAGGAAATCGTACTGGCAGTAAGCTGTGACATTTCATGCTCATAGAAGGGTTTCGTTTCATGGAAGTGTTCAAGATACATATAAATTAGGAAATTTGCTGAGGGTAAAGAGAAAAGAACATCACTGTAAAAATCATCCAAGAAAGATCGAGTCTCTGAGGAACTTCCGGTATTTTCGGCAGAAAGGGAAGCGAGATAAATACCACCTCGATGGCAGTAGGATTTGTAGTTCATTGATGCGAGTATCTCACTAATTTTCAAGAAGTTGACACCTCCTGAGACCAAACAACCAGTGTATTCCAACAGTTGCTTTGTACACGCAGAACGGTGGTATATTTGGAAAGGAAATGCTGACAACAACAATGTGGGTGCGCTCTTCATCAGCGTCTTACTGGCAGAAAGATTCCACCTTGTCGACAGACGTAAACACATTGAATGAGGATGATGTTTCCTCCAATGGTGTAAACTAAACGCGGGTTTCGATAACAGGAATTCTTAGTCAGTACATTTGTCCATTCGCCGATCTCGAGAATAACACCATGTTCTGGGCAACGTAAAATGCTTCCATAGTGAGCTACAGGACACCAGATATATATCCTTGGCAAAAATAAATCTCTCTTTTTCCAATGGATTCTCGACTGCTCCGATCTTTCCATTGGAAATACTGGCGGTTCGATAACATTGTTGAATCGACAACTTCGGGAATCCTGATCAAATTCTCTAAGAATCTTTTTTATATAATCTTCTACATCAGAATCCAACGTGATGGTAGAGACAATTGCACAGACACTTACTAATCCCACAAATATCCGTAAAAACTCCCGTGTAATTTCCACCATCTTGCTCAGAGCTTTGTACAACGTTGGTCCGCAATGCGTACTTGCGTGGGATTTCAGTCAAGTAAACGCCAATGAGTAGCTTTGCATTTAACGTAATAGATTTTGTCATGTTATAGTGATAAATGTTGAGTAAAGATTTCGTAGAATGCCAACCTGCAGACGAGAAAACGGTTAGGGAAGAAAGATCTTTGGACTTCTAATTTTGAGGAAATTACGGGTGCTTATTACTATTTGTCAGAATAAACCGTTCGGGATGACTGGTATATAATAGTAGAAGTTTTTCCAAAATCAGGAAACCAGTCCAACGAGATAATGCTTACCATTTGCAATTGTTTTCGGCAGATGAGAGACCGAAAAATGGAAAAATTACCAAATGGTAAGGACATTTTCACTGTTCCGTTCAGAACGGTAAATGAGGACTACCTCTGTAAGTAGTATACCATTAATTTTGAATAGATTTTCAGGAAAATTAGGGTGCTTACCATCTAGCAAAATAATCCGGAAAATTTCGGTTGAAAGTGAAATGGAACGGAAATTTTTTTGGGGAAAATCCAATCGAAAATTGTAGACTTCCTCCAGAGGTAGACCTATTTTTCCGTTCGGAACCGAACGGCGGAAATTTTCTCCCCATTTCGTAAACTTTCCAGTTTCCAGTCTGTTCAGCCAACAACAATTACGGGAAATCGAATTGGACATGGTAAGCGCCATCTCACCCTGTTGGATTGCTGATTTTGGAGAAATTCTTACCAATATTCATGGGTCGTCTCAAGAGGTTTATTCTAACAAAAGTAGTGAGCATCGTTAGTGTTCCATTTTGACTTTCAACTGAAATTTATGGATTTGTTGCTAAATGGTAAGGCACCGAAGCTCTCTGAGGGTGCGTTTAGACTGGGCTGTTGTTGTCGTGGTAAGTAATCCTTGACGACGGAAGACGGAATTTAGTGGGTGTTACCAATATTTCCCCGAGGTGAATTTGCCGTGGTAAATATTT
>NC_090885.1:40368703-40383703 GCF_036669925.1 Montipora capricornis
AATAATAATTATTAATAAATACAGGTGACTACAACTTACATGTAACAAAAATTGGTTCAGTTTTCATGGCAGAGGAATTTATGCAAACCCCAAGAAATTCATCTTAATTTTTTCCAGCCTCACTGGTGTGAAAACATTCCTTTGACATTTTAGTCTTCATGAAAAATTATGAGCTTGAATTTTGGTAGGCTATAGTTGCCTAGAAATGTTCTAAAACTACTGTACAGCATATACCTTGGTCACAGAATTGGCATTTGTCAAGATCTTTTTGAAGTTTTCCAAAGTCACAAATTCTGTATCCTGCCAAGGGCACTGTTGAAGTAGGTTCATGAAGATTAGTCTTGTTCTTTTGGCAATTGGCCTTGCTCCTGGTGATGTGGCTCTAAGACAGTAGTAATTCTTTAAATGTAGGTGAAACTTGCAGCTATTCTAGTATTGAATTATTGAATTCTGTGGTAAAATTACTTGGAAACAATTTCAGTTTTGCAACCTCCTCAGTACTGACCACATGGCTTTTACATGTGACAATGATACCCAACATCAATGGCATCCATTGTGAAGCTACTCACCTGGCTATCTGTTGGTTTCTCGTCTCTTCCAGTGCTTTTTTGTTTCGCTGAAGGTTCGGCATTTGTATCCTTACTCGCACGTAAGGAAAGCATTTTATCGGCGACTTTTCGCTTCCTCTCTAAACGACATTTTGTTAAAGCATGGCTCGGGTCGTTCTCCTTTCCGGCCGCATGTGCTACTTTGTGTTTGGACAAGCCAAAGACCAGAGCAGTTACAAGAGCAATTTGCCAAAAGGAAGGAAGTGAGCATGTACTTTTACAATTGTTTTGTTGTTCCGACAATATAGTGTGCCCGCTCATGTTACTCAAATCGGTGTTGTCAAGAAAACACAATTTTCCTGACGTTAGAATACTACGGTTTCTAAGCAGGAGGTTTTTTTCTACTCTCAATAAACTTGACGAACATTCTGCTCTCTTGAAAAGACTGAAACGGGAAATGATTTGAAAAATTTTTTTTACGACCGCCATGTTTATTGTTTTTGTTGGGTTTCCCCTTTAATACTCGCGTGTATTTTCCGCGCGTTGTGACGATATCTCGCTCGTGCGTGCGTGGATGATTCGGCAAAAAAAAAGCCGCGGAAAACTGTAGTAAGCCACCTTAAATGAAGGTAGGTGAAAGAAAATGAACGTAAATGGTGGTAGATGAAGGTAAATGAACGTAAATGAGGGTAGATGAGGGTAGATGAAGGTAGATGAGAGAAAATGAACTTAAATGAAGGGAGATGAAATAAAGTGAACGTAAATGGTGGTAGATGAAGGTAAATGAACGCAAATGAAGGCAAATGAACGTAAATGGAGGTATATGAAGGTAAATGAACGTAGATGAAGGTAAATGAACATAAATGAACGTAAATGAGGGTAGATGAAGGTAAATGGAGGTATATGAAGGTAAATGAACGTAGATGAAGGTAAATGAACATAAATGAACGTAAATGAGGGTATATGAAGGTAAATGAATTTCAATGAGGGTAGATGAGGTGAATGCATAGGGATGAGAGTTAATGAATACCGATGAATAAATATTGGGAAATTGAATAATTTGATGTGTCTTATGTAGTTGGGGACTCGTGGTGGGTATATGCATGAGGTCTTTCCCTTGAGGAACCTTCGCTGATCCACAGCATCAGGAACTTCTTATGCAACACCCAAGGTTAGAGAAAAATCTGTGACCCGGGTGGGAATCGCGATGGCCTCACTTGAGTTTTTTCCATATATACATACATACGCTACGTAGGATAACACGCACTTGCACTTAGTCCTTGGCTTGGGCCGAGCCGATTTGTCCTCAAACTCCTACGGCCTGCTCCCGTCTGGCCTTGTAGCTCAGTCGGTAGAGCAACGGTGATCTATTCCGGAGGTCGTGGGTTCGATCCCACCCGGGTCAGAGATTTTTCTCTATCCTGCGTGTTGCATAAGAAATTCTTGATGCTGTGGATCAGCGAAGGTTCTTCATCCATCACATGCACACAGTAGCGATGGCCTCACTTGAGTTCTTTTCATATATACATACATACGCTACTTAGGACAACATGCACTTGCATGACGTAAAGGGTAGTAAATTTGTCCTTTACACTTGCACTTTACGCATCATGTGTGAACCAACTTAAAGTCACTGAAAGTTGAACCTTCAAGAAGCCTGCAAGGGCTACGGGTCAATAGCCCATGACGCGAAGCCGAAGGGGCTATTGACCGGTGACCCTTGGGGGCGAACGGTCTAATTTGCATTTGCATTAGTCCACTAGTTGGATCATTCTAAATATATATATATGTGGGCATGCAAACCTGAAGGATGCATTCTTACCAAAAATTAGAGCCGATTCATACGGACCACACATGTGTGCATTTTAATCTGTGACCAAAGCAATTGACTCTGCACAATAATATTACTCTTAAATCACCTGCCAGTGTTCAATGTATGTGTAAAGACTTCATGATCATGACTGAACAGCAAGCAGATGCACAGCAAAACTTACCGGTAACTGCCCCTGTATGAGTATATAAGTATTAGCGAGCACAATTATATTCTGCTCAAATAATATTCACAAGGGATCATGATAAAAATATTATGTCAGAACATAAGAAAATCAAAACTGAATGTCAAGATGTAGTCATATATATATATTCTAGGCACTTCTTTGGAGGACGTTGTTGCCTTTGTGGCTTTCCTCCGTGTTTAATGGCATAAGATAATGTTGGAGTTCCGTTAAGTGGTAATGGGTCTTCAATGGCCACATACACGTATCCCTACTCCAGGTGCTGGTGGAGTTTCTGACGAGGAGCATATGTCTTGTGAAGGTGCAGGGTTCGATGATAAGGGCTGTTTTTCCAAATTGTGAGGGTGGGAAGTTTTGGCACGTTTTGTTTTCTTTTTTGTAGACGTTGATGCTGTGGACTGGCAGGTAGGCTGTATTTGTGGAGGATGTGGACGATTTGTGGATGTTTCAGCCACCACTGTTGATGTATCAGTTAGAGCCTGATCATGATCATCAATATCAAAATCTGGCAGGCTAGCAGCTGACCGCTTAGCATGTGTTTTTGTCTTTTTTTGTTTTTTTTTCTTTGACAAAACCTGATTATTTGGCCAGTAAAATTTTTCACCAACCTACAGATCAGTTAATATTAAAAAATTACTAAGACTGCAAAGAACGTCTGATCACATTATATTGTACTTAACTTGCATGTTACAGTAAACTATAGCTAACTGCTGTGGAGTAGACAAGTGCAGCAGACATAAGGCCCCCTACAATGACAAAATAAAGCTAGATGCACGATTAGGAATTGAATTGTGTTTGCTACAGATATGAAGTCAAAGATAGCACTTGATCATCCAGTTACCTTGATTTCCTGAAAATTTTTTCTTTGTTGGGCCCACTTAATGGAATTCTCTCATTGTCACCGTTCAATTAGATACTCTGTAGAACAAGCTTTATGTAATCTCCTATAATTAAATACAGTTTGATTAAAAAAAGCTTACAACTACAGATGTGCACTATTCTAGTCACTTTTTGGGAGGACGTGCTAGAATATTACAGGTGTAGATATTAAAGGTGAGAGTTCGAAAGTGATGGGGTGTTTGTTGCGGTTCAAAGTTTTCCTTGGTTCAAAACTTCGCAAACCAGTTTGATTTTTATTTCCCTTTGTTTCAGAAAATGATAATAATACATTATATTAATATAAGTCAATGAAAACTGAAAATCGAACTGGTTTGAAATAAAAATTTAAACCACATATAGTTTTGACTAACGAGTAACAGTCAATGACAGAACATTTGGTTTTCTAGCTGTTACTCTGAGTGTCACACTGCTTTTGCTGCGTTCATCAGATGGTTTTTCCTTGTTTATTGAAATACTAGATGCTACCTGCATTGAACACTTTCACCAGTCACAAATTTCACAACTCAGTATAGTTTTCATCATAAATGATATAAACCTTCGAATTATAGTAAAGCTTAGATGTAGATCAGATCTGTGTAGAAGTACATTGTATTTTGTTCTTTCTTGAACGATATATACTTACCGTCTTCCTTTAGAACAACGTAAAAAAGTTGCCCTTGCCAATTTTTTTGCTCCCTCCATCACAAAGAATTCTTCCCTATATGAATACAACAACTGCCATATATGCATCAGAAGTAATAACAAGGTGATGATGAGAAATATCTAGGCATGATCACAACAATATTCCTTTGGTCACGTATAACAAATTCATTTTTATACCTAACCTGTGATGTCCTTCTTTAAAAAAAGCAAACAAACAAAAACAATAAAATTGAATGCAATGTATCACAGTATGGGGGTCAAAACACAAAATAGAGAATATCTCTGCAAGTGATGGTGCAATATCATTGTATCACGGCTGGCACGTTGTACGCTGAGAAATGCACCACATGATGCATATTTTGATGTTGCTATGGCAAAACTCTTGGTTCCAGTCTCTTTCATCTGTAAATCAAATGTTATCCGTTTACTGTATAGGGCGAAATGATTGATCCCATTTAAAGTATACACAATGCCTGTATTGCACTAGTTCTCCTTATTAACCTGTAGGAAGTGGACATTGTTTGCTCAATATCAAATACAAGAATAACAATTCCTGCATGATAGAGATCTGGAAACGGGTGTGTTGCCATAGCAACATTAAAATATACACCATCTGGTGTATTTTTTAGGCCGCAAAATGTAACAACTAGTGCGAAATGTAACATTATCCTGAAAGGTAAGAACTTCTGACGCAAATTGTAACAATTTCTTTAACGCGAATTGTAACAACTTTCTGACGCAAAGTGTAACAACCGTCTTTAACACGAAATGTAACAACGCAAAATGTAACAACCTTTTTGGTTAAGTTACATTACTATTCACTGTGTGTGGGTGGCTAAACTTGGTCACACCAATCTTCAGTACTCGGTAGTCTAAACCTATGAAGTATAAATTTTCTTATTCCCAAATGAATAAAATTGTTGTTTATGTTACTATCAATACCAGCAGAGGTAAAGTGGGAAAGAAGAGCAAAGGGTCATAATATCCACAAGTTTTCAGAATTTGAGAGAGGAACATTTTTAGTGGAAGCGGTTGTCAGATTAAGTGGTAAAGGCGTAAATGTGGTGTTGTCTTTGCCTCTAACACTACATACATGTACATACAGGAGGAGTTTTGAAAGGTTTATTGCTGGTACCTGAAGAATTAACTTTAAATGACTTGTAGTACTTACTTACACTTGCATTTACTTACAATACACTGTTGCTTTTGTCCATCATTAATCAAAGAACACAAAGAGAGTCACTGGCTAAAAATCTAACAGTGTTCAGTCGAAAATTATAAGTTGAATCAACCATTCAAGAGAGTTGTCCTACCACTCTACGCTCTATATTCTATGCTCTTAAATATTTGTCTCCTCTTTTCCTTAATCTATTCCACAGCTAAACATTTAAATTCAAGAGACTTCCTCCCGAGCGACTTCTTCCCATTCTGCTTTGCAAATACTACTGCAAAATCTCTTTTGACTCACTTTACTCCTAAGAAATCACTGATCTTTATCGTGATAACTTTTTCGCCCAGAAATGTGACATATTCTTTTGTTTTCTGTTTCCAGTAAGCGTTAGCCACCACCCAAGAAGATTGTTAGAAAATAATTACTCAGATATCAAAAAATTAATCCAGGTTTTAATAGGTCAATAACAGCTGTACAAAACTGAACAAAACGGAACACTAGATCTTGGCTTGATCTGCAGATAAAAAGGTATTATCATCTACAGTGCATCTTATCCTGACAACTTTAAAATTCCAGGTGAACGATTGTATCATGAATACTGCACTGTTTATTAAAGCATGTACAAAACATGTTTGAAAAGGCAAGAAAAAAATAGTCAACAAATCTTCAGTTTTTGGCTTTTAGCTTTTTCTACTTTTTTTTCTCCGTAAGCAACCACTTTTTGTGCACCAAAGGAAATCGCTAACAGAACGAGACAAGTGACTGCATTTAGCAAGTCAAAATAAGTGCTTTACATGACCGCCATTCCTGCTGTTTGCTAGCAAACAGTTGTAATTACTTTACCTTAATTAGTTTTCAGTATGTGCTTTTGAACACATTTCTCCACTTACACTGTATGGATTTCTTCGTGTAACATATCATTTAAAAAATAAAAGAACTAACATTTCTATACATGGGACGATTCTGTGTTGAAAGGTCTTGAAATGAAGAAAGTTCGCAGGGGCGTAGGTAGACCATTCGTAGTGGATGCACAGAGTGGTAAAACTTGAGCACCAAGGGCAAGCACAGCTAGAGGGATTTGGGGGTATCCCCTCCTCCACAAGATGCTCGGAAATGCTATTTCAGTCTTTTTCTGCAATAATTTTTTTTAAGAATTTGAGAAGTTTTTAGCTAAGCAGCATGATTTTTTTACGGCTAAATTCAATAAACCGCCATCAAAAAAGATCTTAACTTTTTATTTTGTTTTATTTATGTTTTATAATCATTTTCATAAACACACACGTGTGTGTGGTAATTATACAGAGAAACTCATGCCAGACTGTCGCTAGTTGCGAGTCGTGACTCAGAGTGGTTAGGACTAATTTCCAGAAAACAATTTGAAGTTTGACAATTTTCTACTGTGGTTTCTCAATTTCCTTCTGCATTAGGCATGAAGAAGAAGTTTTTCAGAAAGCAACCCTAGAGATTTTTTTCCTTTTTCCTATGGCGGTGCATTCCTTACTTCCCGTTATCTCGCCATCTAGCTACATTATGACAGGAATGTATGTCTAGCCTGTCTTGTCCTGTCCAGGACACTTCTTGATTGTTGACCAAAAAGCACCTTAATTCTGCATATTTTCTCGACTTGTGCAGTTCGAGTTGTGCTCGACTTGCTCTTCATTCATTCGCGATGAAGACTTTAATTTTAGGAAGTCTTCTGCTGGTAATCCTCTCCAGTTGCATTCTTCCTGGTTTTGCTATAACAGGCCTGGTCGATGAGACTTATGGAAATCTTGTGCAGATGATTGAAGGGAAGTTCAACATTCCCGTAATGAAATGAACAACAAAACAAAACTCTGCACGGGTGAGGTTCTGGAGTAACAAAGATAAGTTCTCCTTAGAAGACGGTTTATTATGCTTTGAAGGAAAGGCCATAGTGAAGAAATCGCCTATGAAAGAAGTAGTGAAAAAATCCTTTAAAAAATCTAAAGGATCCGGATCAAGAAAAATATACCACAGACTTAAAGACTGTTATAATGGCATCTTAGAGGGGACTATCCACAAAGTGCTGTCTAAATCAACTCTTCACCAGAAACTCAATACTCGCTTTGAAAATAGGGCACGGCTTCATCCGATTCGCTCACGAGATGTTCAGATATGACATCAAGTCAACTTAGTGGACATGAAGAAATTTCATATCAAGTATATCATGGACGTTTTCAGTCGCTATCACTGGCTGGTCCCAATAGAGCAAAAGCTAAGTTCCCACATAGCACATCAACTTATACGTACATGTATTTACAGGGAACATGGCACTCCTCGTGTAATACAACACGACCAAGGGACGGAATTCAATGGCGCAGTGTCTCGTCTTTGAAAGGCGCTTGAAATAAAAGTTATCAAAGGTCGCCCCTACCATCCTCAGTCACAAGGGAAAGTAGAGAGAGCTCACAGGACATTCAAGAAAAAAACTAAGGTTTGATTTTCATGCTATGAGAAAGGCTGGAGTCAATTGGGTGAAGGGGCTACCAAATTACGCCCAGGGGCCGAAATATATTTTGGCCAAAAACCGAATTTTGTAGCTCAAACAGGTAACTCCCACACAGAAGAAGGGGATGTGCCTTTGGATAAGTATGAAGAAATGGTGAGACCACACCCAAGGGACTACAGAGGTAATTTCAAGAATATAAAAGCTAAAAGAACACAAGCTTTGTCCACTACTGAAAAATGCGCAAACCAAATGATAGAGAGAGAAGGCAAAAAACATCCTCCATCAGTTTATAACATTGGTGAGACTATTCTTATCCGATATCCTGGCACTGGTAGTAAGGTAGTCAAGAAAAGATATGTCTTAGAGGCACAAGTCCTAAAAAGAAATATTGAAAAAGATTTGTACAAAGTTGCATTTCCCTTGCCGATATCAGGAAGGCAAATGAACAAGTGGATTTCATTTTGTGATATAACCAGTACAACCACGGACAGAGAGAGGGAGAAAAAAAAGAAAGCAAAGAAGAGAGAAGCAAGAAGTACTAAAGCAGATCATCGTAAAAAGTATAAACTTGCATACAATAGTGAAAGAGTCTTCATGAAAGATTGTCTAGACTCGGTCCATTTCTGTATTTCATATGATCCTCCGGGAGATGGAAACTGTCAATTTTCCGTTGTTTGCAGGTCACTTAGAAGCATTGGACTGTACCAATCAGTGGAAAATTTACTGGTACGGGTCATGCAATATTTTGAAAACAACCCTCACATGCAAACTTTACTGCGGTTCCATGGCCTACATATCTAGAAAATATGGCGAGGGACAGCACCTACAGTAATCACCTTGCTCTGCAAGCTGCGGCAGACCTCTTAAATTTGGAGTTTATTGTCATTTCTTCCCTGGGACCTGCTGCCACAACAATTATATCGCCAATGGATTCGCTCCCTCTTTGCAGTTTCCATATTGGTCATTTTGCAGAAGGTGATGGTGAGCACTACATCGGACTACAAAACGATCCCATTTGGCAAGACATTTGTAGCGAGGAGACAGCAGTAGAATCGAGCATATCAGACATTATTGCAGCGTCCAAAAGCAATACTGCCCAAGAACCATCATACTCATTGTCTGGAACAAGCAACATTAACTTCAAGGCCGCTATTGAACACAGCCATGCCCAAGAGCTAATCAGTGAACTGCCGGTTTCAGATCAAGACAGTACAAGTCAACCTTCATTGCCACCGACTTGTGCTTTTGACCTGCCTTTGAGTGAAACTCCAGTAAGCGACACTGCAGTATTGCCACACCGTTCATGATTTTTAGGTTCAGCTGACCAAGCGCCTGTATTAAACCAAGATGTTCTAGAGCACATCATAATACAGACGCTTGCAATGTTCCTGTATATGCGGCAACCCAGGTTGTTTCTAGGTTCTTTAGAGAGATCATTGACAGGGAACCACTGTACCAGAAATTACATGATATATGTACCAGAAATTAATAATGTTGCCGATATTCGTTATGTTAGGTTGAAAAAAATTTATGCTCAAAATTATGCTGCGTGAAATAATCAATCACGTTAAGTGGGTGTTGGCATGGCTAAGCCTTATTGAATCAGGACTTGGCTGGGATAGCATCTGGCGAATCTATTGGAAGAAGCAAAAGAAATGAACTATGATGATAAATATCATAGATAAGGCTTACCCTTCAAACTTTTATAATATGGTGTTTAGCATTCCCGTTTTACTGTCAAGTTTTAGGACCTTGTTAGTTGTAGCCTGCTTGCAGGCGGTAGTTGTTGTGTTGCCACGAAACACTATCAGACGCCATATTGGAAGAGCGTGGGATAGGTCTGGGCCCCGTGACAAAACGACGGGGTGGGGAGTGGGAAGAGCGGAGAGAAAACCGCCTGCCCGAAAACCAGCCTTTTCTGGGTAGCCGCCCACTCTCTTTTGAGCTTCCGGTTGCATGTCACGCCACAATAATTGACAAATAAAAGTAAGAGACTGTCATAAGGCTGTCAATCACTGAAGCGTGTATAAACAAACTTGCTCTTGTCAACTAAAAAAGCCGTAAGAAATGTAAGCAAACCGGCAGAAACTGCAGCAAACGGTAAGTGTAGGTTTTTCCCATTGCAATTTCTTGTTTAATACGGAAAGTTTGAAAAATTTGCAGCAAGAAAACAGTGGGCAATATTCCTGTCGGTGCACTTTGCGATCAACTGCGGCTTTGATTTACGGTTTTGATTTACTGTGAAGCAATGCATGTTATGAAATCTAACTTGACGTTTCGTATCTGGCAACATACATTTTCAAAAGTAACCTTCATTATATGAAAATTTTTATATTTCAAAACAAATTGAGAGCGATCTGTAATAAAGTGACAATTGTCATTTAAGGTCGGATTCAATTCCTGTGTAAACAAGGTTTCGTTTGCAGTGGTAATCAGTTTTCCCAGATGCGAGAATTTCAAAATGATCCCATTTTGTGTTATGTCCAGTAGTCATAATATGATCAGCAATATCTGATGTGTGTTCATGCTTGGAGAGCGCTTCAAAATGTTCAGCTTTTCTATCCTGCAGTCGGTGCTTCGTTTTGCCGATGTAGAAGTCATCACAATCCCAACAACTTGCCTTGTAAACAACTTTCGATCTGTGGGAACGATTCAAGCGATCTTTGTAGGGAAAGAAAGATTTGATTCGCCGAGTGTTAAGAAAAATAACTTTGAGATTAACGATGTAATAAAACTTATTTACGTACACAAGATTAACTATGTTATTTTTTTCTTCATCTGTCTTTTGGCCGAAAGGAAGCGTTCCTCTAGCGCTTGCTCTGCAGAGCAGTAGATGAAGATAGGAGGATCTTCGATAATTTTCCTAGAACTCTCTGGGGTGAATTCTGCTGCTGAACACAAACCTTCCAGTTCGACAATCTGATCTGATATGATGCTCTTGAGTGGGCAAATTACAAGCACTGACACCGGATGACCTTCAAGTTGCTCACTTTCGGCTCTCGCAAACACTGTAAATATCATGCTTTTCCCAAAGCCAGTGGGAAGCACGGCCAGCACATCTTCACCATTAAGTAAACTATCGCCTGTTTTTGTTCACGCTTCAAAAGAACGCTCCTTTCTCTTGTCGCCAAGAAATCTAAAGCACTTTGAATCGCTCGATCGACATTCGAGCTCATCATTTTGCCTATGGTGATAAGAGCGGTATATGAAAAATCTTAAATCTTGTGTTGATTGACAGCATGTCTGCCGACCAATCAAAAGACAGCATCCACCGGCGGACGCTGCGAAATTGTGCTACTCAAAGGGGGCTGGTTTTCGGGCAGGTGGTTTTTCTCTCTCCTTTCTGCCCCCCTCCCCTCGCTCGCTTTGTCGACCCTCAACCTGGCCCAGACCTAGCCGTGCGAATCCAAGATGGCGACCTCATTATGAATTCCGGTTTTTCGACCATCCAACCGCCTGCGTGCAGGCTATGTTAGTTGTTACATAATTTGCAGAAAGAATCATTTAAATTTATCAGTGTTAAAGTTTATCCTGTCAGTATACTAGCCCACTGTTTTTCAAATAACCAAGATATTGACCAGGGCATGCAAGGTTCATGCTTCTACCATGTATGATAATGGAAATATAAGCAATTTTTCAGTCATGTTACTTCTGACTAGCGTCTCAAACAGTGGCTGACAGGTGTAGGTAATTGTTCGTGCCTTTGGGCATGCTGTGCGAATTTTGTTGTTGTTTGTTTAGAAATAAAGAAACTTCATTTAAGCGTCGAGGTATTTAGCACTGTACTGCTAATTGGGGACACTACAAATTGGTTAAATAAATACGCAAACTGACATAACATATGTTAAAAATCCCAACTGGTTGGAGGAAAACCAGTTGTCTATTTACAGAGCGTGGCCTTGGACTTGAGAACATGGCTACCGTGAAACAAATCCAAGTGGTTAGAGCGGACCTTGAAGCCTGGCCCTCCAAATTACAAGTACGGCACCCTAACCACTAGGCCATGCCGCCTCCTCCCCGTAAAAGATATTAAAGATATTAAGTCCAGTTGCCATCCACCCTTGAGCATGAACAGAAAGACACGGACTTGGCATGACAAACACAAAAAAAATTTAAAAAAACAATGGAACTTTTCGTTTCAACAAAAGAAAATCTTGAACTGATCATGTGATCTGTAGGTTGGTATGATTTTCCTGTCAGGAGATGTTTAGCTTAACAAGAAGGTTAAATCTCCTTCATTATATATCACATTTTGCGTTGCTACATTTCGTGTTAAAGACGGTTGTTACACTTTGCGTCAGAAAGTTGTTACAATTCGTGTTAAAGAAATTGTTACATTTGCGTCTGAAGTTGTTACCTTTCGCGTTAACGTTACATTTTGCGGTGTAACAGGCTATTACATGCTCACCAAGGTTTCAATTTCATTGTGTCGTAACTTGGAGATATTTTATCTATTTCATGTTTTCGGCCCCATTCTGTCACACCTTGTGAGTCATCAGTACCTGATTTACATATTACAAAAATCTTGAATATCTCTGGAACAAGATGAAATATCACAAACAGGAAAACTCCATTCTCCTTCATTTTTAAAGGCCTTTCAAATATTTTTTTTGTCAATACCTTGTTTTTCATATCATAGGCACTTTAACTAAGCTCTAAGTAACTGAATCATTAATGCGCACTGAAGTAACCGAAACTCAAAAAAAGGCAGCAGTAGATGGACAACAACATATATACCATGTAATTGATGCTACGGGTTGACTTTATTTAATTCTTACAATTATGATTAGGTAAAGTCCAGTTGAAATGAAATACGAGATACAATGAGGGTTATAATAAAGAGATGCAGTTACACATAAGCCGCAACCATTCCTATTTTTTCGAAATGCACCTCCTTTTTTTCTGTAAAGAACAAGAAAAAGTAAGTGAAGTAAATCTAGAGAAATGCCATGAAGATGAGTGCACTGAGCCCTCACAAAGAGCAAAGTTTTTCCAACATTTTTAATCAATATAGTTAAAATCATAAAAGATACCATATTAACTAAATACATATTCGTTCATGTGTGTAGAGTATCCAACAAGGAGCCGAAGATATATTTTTTTGGCATCTGATTGGATAATGTGAATATTAAATTTGAACATGGTTTCACTTCCATAGAAATTCCGACATGTATGAGCTTTGTCTTGCAGGACTGCCTTGAAAATAATATTGTTCTGTCTGCCTTAATTATTCCTACCCAAGACATTTCCAGGGTGCAGGGTGTCCTGGAGGCCTAGAACTTCATTTCATTTTCTTCCTAAGATAAGCAAGATGGACAGGGAATAGAAATTTAGTTTTATGACTTGGCAAGCACTTTTAACCTATTCTTGGGCACAGAAAAATGTAAAATGTACCTTTTTTCCATTTTTCCATTTTCCTTCCTTGATTCCATTTTTCTTGTTCTTCAACTATTTTTGAGGTACACAAGATGTTAAATTTTTCCCTTATTGTTGTTGTTGCGGGAATTACAAAAAACTATTGCCACTACTCCTTGTAAAAAGATTGATTAATCACCTAAGAGCCAGCTATAATATGTCGTTGAGATTTACGGTTTGTTTAATTTCTTTTCATGTATATTTTAACAGTTTTTTTCTTCTAACATGTTGTGTGCAAAAAATTCACTTATGTCCAGGTTTGACCCTAATTAGATGCACGCCCAATTTTGAAATCCAACACAAAGTGTCCCTTTAAGTCTAAGCATTTGCTACCTATTTTCAACAATAAAGTAAGGGTAAAGGTTAGCGTTATTTTTAGCTCTGGGTAAATGCAGCAGTTAATCTTCACTTAAAGAGCAGCATTTGGGGGACACTTTGTGACATAAATTGTCTGTATTCTGAGACACAAGTGATGTTGAAGTTGGCTAGAAGAGCAAGGGGACACTTCGTGGCGCTTATTGAAATCCGCGTGCATCTAATTAGGGTCAGACCTGGACATATCTCAAAAAATTGGTCGTTTAGCTGGCTAGAGCTTTACTGTTTTCTTCAAACCAATGTATATGCTAGATCCGATGAAATAAAAGTCACCAATAGAAGATATATGTGCAGTGGTAAAGGAAATCGTACATGCTCTTTCTACTTCTTTAGCAATGATCTCTTCATCCAACCTCTACCAGAGAATGAAAGCAGTATGATAGGAATATAGTTTTCAAAAATTTTAGGCAGGAGATTCAGGAAATGGGGGAAAAATGTGATTTGCCTTTTCAGGTAAAGGAACCTTTCCTCGCATTTCTGGCTGAATTGCATTCTTCAGACATCGACAAACATTGAGAACTTGTCTGATTAAAAAAACCACTTGAAGTTAAAGAGCACAATTACTAAGAGTAATGATATGAAATAATATGTGCATCTATGTATGTATGTATATCCATCTCTGCATGCATGACAGCCTCCTCTGGGTTTAGTGCCCGGAACAATACCAAAGTGTAGAACATGCCCATTTAATAACTTTTGTTGATAACAAGAACTTAACCAGAAATACCTCTTTCTCCTCCTTAACAGCATTAGTACTCAGTGGGTGAGGAGTACAAGTCACAAGTTTTTTTGCAGCATCCACTATCAATCACAATCACTTCTGCTGTTTATCTGTTTATCCATGAACTTTAGACCAAATTATTACTGTAGTGCTTTGCATTGCATTCTAGTCCGATGTAGCCAAGAGATTGATTTTCAGTTATGTGTTTCATAAAATTTCTTTCGGCAACATATTGTTTCACATGTATTCACAGCATCTTTGGTAATGGATATTCAGAGTTCGTATAATTTATGATGCCTTTCCATGACTTTTTCCATTACCTTTTGAAAATTCAATGACCTAAGTTGAGCAATTGCTCTCCCACAATAGTATCAACACCATCATTTATTCTACTGAAATGAAATCTGATTCTTGGACTTGTCAGTTTATTTTTCAACTTTGGATCTTATTGCCTTTCACTCGAGTACAGCATAGTGCTTTTCCTTGACTCTCTATAACCCACACCTAAATTCCATGACTTTCCAGGCCCGGAAAAGGAAATTATAAAATTCTATGACTTTCCAGGTTTTTCATGACCCGTACAAACCCTGATATTGTTTGCTTATTGAAATTTAAGTTTTTGTGAATGACTAACAATAGGCTTCTTTGACATTAGTAATTAAATTTTACAGTCAGATAATTAACAGTTAAGGCGGTGAACAACGTATCAAGAAAAACTGTGCGTGCAGTTTAGCAGGAACAGT
>NC_090885.1:40396203-40401203 GCF_036669925.1 Montipora capricornis
AAGCTTTATGTATAGGATAAATTATAGTGATTAAGCTATTGGTCCCATTGTATTTGTAATGTAAATAATGACATTGATTTTCTTGATTCGATTAACTTACCAAACACTATTCTTTAGCTTCACCAGGCGTCTCTCTTCCCTTTTTACTTTACATCTAAACTTGTTTTTGTTTCGAAAATTCTCGCCGCCTTTCCCCTCCTCATAAAAAAACGCAACACAATCGACAATTGCTTCTTCCGTTGCTGGTGTGGAAGGCACATTGGAAGCCATAGCTGACCATAGCATGCAAACTGACCAAATGATTGCCCTGGTGTCTTGGGCGTCATTCGACACATGTGATCCCCTACCATGACATTTTTTTCACGCATTCGTCTCAATAACTTTGGCGTTTTGCGGCTATTCGAGATACAGTTAATTGCCTGTCATATCGAAGAGAAACCGGAACCCAATCGAAGAGAAACCAGAACCCAAACAGAACAAGAGGAAAACCCAAAAACCGCTATTATTTTCTACTAAAGCCGAAAACCGGATGCTAAAAAGCGAAAAATCAGCAAACTGCAACAAATACCAAAACTGAAAAACCGAAGTCTTTTGGAAGAAAAACTGAAAAACCTGTCCAAAAAATAGCCAAAACGGCAAAACAGCAAAACCAAAAATCCCAATGTCTCCCTCCCTAAGGGATCTTTTCTTCTTCTGCTGTAATCGCTTCTTTTCTTCTTTCTTCATTTTATTAGCCACGCCATCTGTGCAACACTCCCTCAATTCTGCATCCAAAGCTTGTTGAAACGTACTCAATCTAAAATGTAACACAAATATTTAGTAATGAGTTCTCTACACCTGATATTAGATTCCAAAGTTCTTTTTCCTCACCTTGCCTCATCCTTGTTTACAAAGTTAATAGCGTCGCGCCATTGCTCTGTTCCAAGTAACGCTGTGATCCACAGCAAATACTGTGCAAGCTTGTTGGGGGATACCGCTCTCTGTTTTCCTGGCACACCTCCGTGACAAACTTTGTCAGCCAAAAATCCAAGGATTCAGCGCTCATCTCCGAGAAGACTTGAAAGTCTAACCATTTGCGGATGTAATTACAAAGGCAGCACTTGCTCCTCAGTTATTTAAAGACCCTGAGTGTTGATCCGGTCGGAGGCAAACTCATGACCTCCCGCATGGCAGCCCGGTGCTCAAGCAACTGAGCCACCGGTGCACGGTGGAACAAAACTATCCAAGTAATCTTTCTCTTCCTTCGCATTTTTTGGTTCTCGAAACACGAGTTTGGGCAGCATTTCAAGGAAAAGCAATCTGAAATTTAACAGCAGCTGAACAAGGAGAACTTTCCTGTCTGTATGTAATTAACTTTTAATGCATTCATATCACATTTAGAAAAATCCCTAAAGAGGCACGGGTCTTTGAAGCTGTTATCGGGTCTAAAAACACTCGGCTACATCTCATGTTTTTAAACCCAGTAAACACTGCTGCTCGTTTTTTAAACAGTACATAATCTCTCATGTGGTTCCTGGTTCTACCATCTATATGTTTTCTGTTATTTCCAATTTGATAACGTTTGAGATTTTTCTCAAACTTTTCATCGACCATTGTTTGGAGTGAAAGGTTTAATAGTCCAAATGAAAATTAGAAATTCTGAATTCTGAATGCTAACCATACAAGTCATGTAGAAATGCAAAACCTCTCGCCTTTCTTTTCGTTATGGCTGCCATCCATGCTTTTACCTTGCAGTCATACATGAAGCTTCCTGACGTTTCTTGTTTACAGTTCCCTTGCGAACACTCACACCAAGTTTTTGAAGTCTAGAAAAACCCTGATATTACAATTTTAAGTAAAGATCCACCTGAGAAGGAAAGCGCTAATGAGCATCCACGATGCAATACTATCTTTTTCCCATTGTCTTAAAAAATGTTTTAAACTTAGGATTGAAGGTGCATTGTGTAAGTTTTTATTGAAGATCCAGATAATGTATGTCAGAGTTGCACAACATGGAATCTTTAAAAGAAATTGTATTTGGGGAACTTCATGAAATTAACAAAGTTGTAAGCCATTGTCTTCAGGAATTCTGATTGGTCAGGCACAAAAAGTTCCAAAAATTTATTTCAACCGAGGAAATTTAGTCAATTTTTACAACAAAATATAGGTACCATTTATGAGTTCCAACTTCTTGAAATCAACGATATTCTATGTGTGCAAACAGTGATCACACATCAAAAACAACTGCACAGAGAATGTTTACCATCCCAAGCAAGGCAATATGATCACTCCACACGCTATCCATGGACATCTGTTGAAGGTACGTCTCCCATGTATCATGATTCACGAGTTCTCTGAAGTGATTGCCGTCAGGGTCTGTTGGGTTACTTAGAGAAAGCTTACCATTTCTGTGCGAAGTTGTGATGCTGTCTAAAAGGGCTTTCCCATTCGACTAAGGTGGTCGCTGATTGCATGAAATAACCAATTGCCATCTTTCAGTGTCAGGGGCTGATGCGAACTGAGACCAGCACTGACGATTTCTCTGTCAAGCTTACTTTTTTGTGGGTTCATTCCTATCAAGTGAGTTTCAAACAAAAGGAGCTCTAAAATAAAAACCATTTCTTAGGCAGTCTTATTTTATGCGATTAAGGGCCAGAAGTGTTCCCTTCCTTTTGGATTCAGTAAAATAGATAAAAGGAAGTAATCTATCATTCAGACCTAACTTAACCTTACACATCTCGGTAGCCAGTCTACGTTTATATAAAGATCCTACAGTCTCCCAATTGATGATATCTGAGACGTTGGGACCTTGTGAATTATTCGTCCTGCTTTGATATGCAAATTCTCCAGTTCATTAAATATAGATACTGAGAAATTTCCCCATACTCTATACTCTTTAAAGCACAGTTTTAATAATCTTGTTGGAATAAATGTTATTCTTTTGAGTGCTTTTGCATTATAGCTGAGTTGTTCAGTGACATGATCAATGTGAATCTTCCATGTTAATCAACCGTCCATAAAAACCCCCAGCATTTTCACTTTGTATGCATGTTCAAGCAACCTTTCCCCACACCTAAGCAACAATAAAGGACTATCATAACATCTGTTTTTCCTTGAGCACCAGGTGTGGATCTCATCTAACATTTGATTAAGCTTCAAAGCAAGTTCATCCACACTGTTCTGCCAACTTCTCGCTGATATTAGCAAAGAAAGTATTCATGATTATAGCTTTTTCACAATCGTCATAGACTAGCTTGTTGCTTTTATCCTTCAGTGGGCCAATTTTGTTTTGTACCTTCTCCTGTTTGTTCAACTGCCTTACAATGCTCCAAACGTTAGTGGAGCCTTCCTGTACTTCACTTAATGACATTTTCCAATAATTAGCTTCTGCTCTTTTGAGGGCTTTGTTCACCTTGTCTCTTAATTGCCTTTCACTTTTCCAATCATTCGAAATTTTTGACCTTTGTGCCATACGTAGACATTTATATCTTTCATTCATGATCTTCCTTATTTCGGAATTCATCCAAGGCAGTGAGCTAGATCGAATTTTTGCTTTTCTTTGGGGTAGAAATTCGGCCATAATATCCTGGTCAGCATCTCACTCATCCAATAGTTATCATCAATGTCCTCAAACAGATTACATGCATGCCAAGGAGCCAATGCAATTTGCTCCCTAAAAGCTTCTTGGTCGCAATTTTTCCAATCAATTACTTTTCTTACTGAACGAGGAACTCTTCTCTTGGTTCTACCCATATCGCCTCAATTTTGTTCAACTCCTCTGGAAACAGCTCTGCATTCTCAACAATATCTAGTGATTCAACAAAGTGCAGCAACACTCCTCCCTCTCTATCAGCTATTGATATGCCTCTTCTCACAAATTTGTATCCAGGTATTGGAATCTCCCTATCTTCGTTCTCACTTGTCAATTTACTTTGTGCTATTTCCAGCAAGTCGAATTTTGTTGTCTCGAGAAGCTGAATTTGTTGTAATTTAGCCTTTGTCAGCAAGCCATTCGTATTGATGTGTGCCACTTTCAGTAGGCCTTCATCAGAACGAATTTCCTCAGATAGATGAGCTAGATAGAATTAGCCAGTTTCATCACATTCTTGTTCAGCTGAAAAGGGCTTGTTAACCAGTTCCGCTTGATTATGTTCATCCATCAATATTGATACTTTAGCAAAAGCTAAAACAGATGTAAGACATGCAGGACAGATCCCTGGCCCTCTTGTTGATAGTGTTTATACTCGCTCAGTTTCACTTGAACACATTTCATGTGACACCAAAACCCACAATGATTGCAACTCAAGGCTCTGTGATTCCTAGGAACGATCATGAGAGACTTTGTCTTCGGTTCTAGATTAGGCGAAACATCTTCACTTGTAATAAGAAGAGGTTGGTGGAAAGTGCTATTTGAGTTAGCATAGTAAAAAATCCTAGAGACAAGATATTTTCCCCCATGTTGAGGAAAAGAAAGATGGCGGAACCATTGGTAATGATTCAGGTTGATATACTGGCAAGTAATTTTGCTCTTATGAAGTTAGGTAGCATAATCACATATTGAAGTCTTAGAGATGCACTTCCAATCTATTCTTCGTCCAGGTAAAAACTGATTGAGGCCCCTCAAAACTCGGCAAAAGTGCTGAGGTAAGAAAAGGACATCTGACTGCCATGACATGTAATGTCACCTTCCGTACACTGTCTCACATCTCAAAATGTTTTTCTGGTACCTTTTGACTTGCATGCCTTTAAATTGCCCCAAACCACTGCAATGAGAAGTACGTTTTGCAACTTAAATCAGGGTCACATCATTGTACCCCACTTATCTGGAGTTGCGATAATTCATACATGATCTCGGCTTTTACGGGCTGGCACAGAGCTCTTGACAAATTGATAATCCCCTCACACTGCCCGTTATGAAATTGGCTAGCAATTTTTAAGCAAACTATGTTAAATTCAAACTGATCAATGAGATACATAGGTCTTAACTTTCGTTAACATACTTCTCATTTCCTTTCAGCCTT
>NC_090885.1:40408703-40426203 GCF_036669925.1 Montipora capricornis
AGTGAACGCAAAGTGTCATATTATTCCGCTCGTTGTTCGCGTGATTTCGTCTTCGAGTACGAGTATAACTGAATTCAAGAAATGAACTCTTGAATTCCAACCTACGTCAACCAAACGCCTCCAAGCATGTACATCAGCCTTCCAATGATGATAAAAGAAACAATCTTGATTTGTTTTCAACAGAAACCGGCACGTGGACGTTCCTTTATCTTGTTCATTCATTGATTTCAGTGCTCAGGCTTACAGAGGACCCAGTCTCTACGCGGCCGTCAAATGTTATTGTTTACATGGCAACAAAGCAACGAGAAAAAACAAACTACTGAGTAAGCGTTTTTGCTCATAGCAGCTCGTTTCAACCATGCCAAAGGTTTCAAATTATACACGGGAACGAATTGAATCCCTTTACATGCAAGATCTTCATTGATTCACTCAGTCCGAGTTTCTAGACGTTTTCTATTGTGGTCAGGTGACATACCAAATATGGGAGTGGTTCGAAACATTTAAAGGAAACGTGAATCAAACAGACAATGTAAACTTTCATGCCCACTGGACTTCAGGAGCCAAAAGACAGGAGGTTTTGAGATTTCCTTAGCAACAGACTTGTAGTTAAATTTCTCCCCCCTTAAAGTCCTTTTTTTTCTGCCCGCGACCGGGTAAAAGGGAGACTGCGACTAGTGACAATTCCCGGACATTAGCAACAAACAGGCAAACATCAACAGAGGAGATGGGGAGACGTAGTTTTCGTTGTGACTGCTCGCGTTCCGGTGAAAACAATTTTTATTCAGCTGACATTTGTTATCAGCATACTTGTTGATCAAGAAATGGCATCGAACGACTTCAGTCTGTCTTCCAGTTCAGATTGAAGTCTCGAGCTCTATAGCGAGCGATGCAGAAGGCATGCAAGAGGCATGTGCCGACCATCTGAAATGGAAGTAAAGGGATATGGACTCAAAATACAGCTTGCTGCTAAACAAAAAGGCAACAAAAGGTACATGAAACATTTACCTGTAAGCTGGTCGTGATAGTACATGTGATCTCTATTTAACTGCCGCGAGTCATTTTCCACTGGCACTGGCTTATCTGGAATTGTTTTCTTGAAAGAAGCCATTATTCTCAATCTGTATACCCAAGTTTGAAACTTTACTAACATTTCAAGCCACTGAAATAAATATAAAGTTTTCAAGAAAAAGAATACCCGCTGACTGTATTGGATTTACGCTGAACACTGTAAACAAAATAACGCTTGTCACAGCCAAGCATTCAATACTGTTTGCAGTTCACACAGCGGATTCAGGATGAGCGTTAAGTTGTCGCGTTCGTTGTAATATTGTCGTTAATGTCACACTTTTCATTTAACTCTAGTCATGAAATTTCGCTAGATCGAATTTACGCTACTAGAATCTGTATTTTCGTTAGTTTGAATAATCGTACGCCTGAATTTTCGTTACCATTAACGAAAATACGTTGCCCTCACGTTTCGTTCTACGGAAAAACACGCTGCATTTTCGTTCTGAAATGTTCACGAACTTCCCCGAAAATTCACAGTGAACAAAGAACGAATTTCGTCGAATTTCGTTTGCATTACTTTTGCACAGTACTGTACAAGGCTCGAGAGTTTAGTAACACCAACTTGGTGCCAACTTTCAAAGTATACAGACGTGTTATTAATTTTTATAAAACTATTGTTCCAAATAATGTGGTCAAGTACGCCTTTCTTTGTTTTAGGAATCATGTTATTAATTTCTTGCCAATGTAAAATTATTTCATTGTAAAAAGCAGGCAGTTTTACATTTAAAGTCAAATATTTAACGTTGTAATTGCAATAAAACAGAGTGTTCCGCCTACATTAGAGAGCAGACGTAAAGGAATGATCTTCCACGGTTGATTACCTTCTGAGCAGAAACGTTTTACCCAACATATTTTTAATGCTTTTTCAAACAAAGAAAAGTTTATCCTATTTAGGCCTCCGTTTTCCTTGTCTTTTATCAAGGTGGTTTTTTTAATCTTCGGGATTTTGTAATTCCATATGAAATCAAAGATTAGTTTGTCTACTTCAGCTGCGAAAGAGGCACACACTACAGACAAAAGTAAGCTTCGAAATTGCCATAGATTTCACTATCTGAATTTGGCCGTGGACTGATATGTCTCTTGCTGACCAAATATTCAAGAGTTTTCTTAAAGAATCTAGTCTATCAAAAAAGTTCTTTTTGGCTGCGAGTTTTTCGTCATAAGAGAAGTAGACTCCCAGTGCATAGATTGGTTCTTCATTCATCCTTATGGCATTACCCAGGATTTCAATTCCAATGACAAACAAGGCGCCTGACAGACGACTTCCCTGCCTGACTCCTCTTCCCAAATTGAAGTGCTTAGTAGCATATCCGTTATTTACAACGCAACTTGAAATGTCGCTGTAAATTGCTCTAATCCATTGCCGTAACTTTGGGCCAAAGTTGAGTACTTTTTAGCACTTCTGGAGATAATTCCATTCAAGAGAGTCGAATGCTTTTTCAAAATCGAGAAAAGCAGCCAGACCAGGGATGTTGTGGGTTTTTGTAAATGACATAATGTCGGAAATTGTTCTAATACTTTCTCCAATGTACCTACCTTTGACATAACCTTTTTGACTTTCATTAACAATTTTAGGGAGAACTTTCTCCATTCTGAGTGCAATGGCTTTTGTAGCGATTTTATAATCGTTATTAAGAAGGGAAACTGGCCTCCGAATTTTTTTAAATATTGCAAGTTTTTGTCTTTCTTTGGTATCAACGAAATAATTGCTAGCCGTTGAGAGATTGTTAGGAGGCCATTTTCAAAGCCGTAATTAAAACTGTCAACCATAAACGGTGCGACCACATTCCAGAAGCATCTGTAAAATTCAATTGTGAAACCATCAGAGCCTGGCGTCTTGTTGTTTTGGAACTTATTAAGTGCTTCGGAGCATTCCTCTATCGTTAGTAAGCCTTCACAACTTCTAGCTTCTTCGTTATCTAACTTTTTCAAATGGGGAGACTCGAAAAAATGTTTGAAATTGTTTGATTCAGGATTAGTATTTTTCGAGAGGTATATTTCTCTGTATAATCTTTTCTTCTTCATCCAGTATTTCTTTTGGATCACCCTGAACAGAGCCATCATCTGTTATCAACGAAGTTATGTGTTTTTTCCTGTGATTTCTTTTTTCTAAGTTTAAAAAATATTTATTATTCTTTTTGCCGAATTCATACCAGCGTGCTCTGCTTTGTACCATTGCGCCCTGGGTTTTTCGTGCAATTGTTTTTGCCAATTTATTTTTTACGCTATCCATTTCCGCCTTTGTCTCTTCACTGAAGTGTGGTCTGATTTTCTCTTGCAATTCATTGAATATTTGTGTTAACTTTTTTTCGTCGCATTGTTGCGATGCTTTTCTTTTCAAAAAGGCAATAGTCGCTGCCCTAATTTCCATTTTAATTAATTCCCAGAGAAGCCCTTTATCAGTCACATCATGATACTTTAAAACGAATCCAGGTATTTTAACTGTTATTAAGTCAAGGTATTCTTCATCAATCAAAAGAGAATTATTAAGTTTCCAAAAACCTGGACCTCGATTAGCTTCTTTCTCACAGTGATCTAGGACTAAGCTTAACGCAGAATGGTCTGAAAAAACATTAGGGACTATTTAAATAGCCTTCAAGGACGAGCAAATATCTTTAGATAGCAAGAAGTAATCTAGTCTGCATTGAATTTTCATTGACGGATTGTTCCAAGTGCCTTGCGCACTGGGATTTTTGACTTGCCATGTATCAGCAAGATCATAGGTTGCCATTAAGTTATTCATTTCCTGGATAACGTTTTTTTATGTTCAACTGGTCGCTCTCCTCGTTTATCCCAGTCATTCAACAGACAATAAAAGTCACCACTTATCACCAAAGTTTCATTTGAATAACTATCGAGGACGGAATGAGACAGATCTCTAAGGAATTTGATTTGTTGCATTTGATCGTTTGGTGCATAAATATTTACCAAAGTACACTCAACATCATCTATTGCTACTTCGCTTACAATGTATCTGCCATTTTTGTCCCAATCGACACATTGATTTTAGGTTTGAACAGAATCATTACACCATGGCTGCGAGTAGAGCCGTGGCATGCAAACATTTTACCTCCCCATTCAGCCTCCCACAATCTGACAGTCTGTGCAGACGAATATGTTTCCTGAAGAAATATTACATCAGAAGTTTGTTGATGTAACCATCTAAAAAATTGACGTCGTTTGGTAGTCTTGTTCAACCCTCTAACATTTAGAGATAAAAACTTAAGCTCCATTTGATATACGTTTTAGCCACTGGGAAAACTATTTATTACAGAAATAAAATAAGCAAATGAGCCAATGATACAGCACTTTGGTTTGCTTGTTGCAGTTGATTTTGTTAGCATATGAAAGCAGAGTACTAAAGGCACACACAAACCATAAAAACAAACAAATTTACTACATTTAACACTTAACATTACCTGTATTCCAATAGTCGGCATTCTCTGTCTGAGACGAGTGTAGAGATCCGAAAGCTTTTTATGAAGGCACTAAACTATTTAAATTTCAAAGTTAACCATTTGCCATAATACGTTCATAAAGTGGAAATTTCCTAGACTCGGGCCCATGATAGACGACGTTATCGATAACTAGCTTTTCAATATTGAAAAAGGCTTTCTTCCTGTCTTGTTTGACTCTTTTAAGAAGCGGATACAAAGCTTTCCTCATCTCTTACACCTCGTTGGGAAAGTTGTCAGCTACACCATATCTTCTACCTTTCGGTAAATTTTTGATGTGGGATTTTATGAACTCCTTGTCTTTGAAAAAGGATACTTTCGCAATTATGGGCCTCGCTTGTTCTTTTTTGTTAGTAATCTTTCCAGCGATGGGATGTGTCGGAATTCTATGTACTCTTTCAAATTGCATTTCTTTGTTCAAGAATTGTCTGAGCTTTCTCTCTGTGTCACTTGGTGACTCATTTTCAGAGTCCTTAATCCCAAAAAATTTAATATTGCTGCGACGATTGTAGCATTCTTGTTTGATAATTCAGCGCTCTAGCTGGTCTAATTTATCAAGCTTTTTATTCGCGACACCCAGCTCCTCGGCTGTTGATTTAATTTGCAATTTTAATTCCTTCACTTCTGCTTGGGTGAACTCAAGGCTTCTCTGTAATGATTCTTTGTCTTCCTCGAACTGCTTCATTTTAGCCCGCATATGTTCAACTTCAGGAATCAACAGCAATACCTGATCGAGCTTCTCTTGAATAGCATCAAGTTTACCATTGCACACTGTACAACCGTTTTGCTCATGTCCTTCATTCAAAAGTTCATCATCGGTTTGCGATCCTTGTTGTCTTATCCTTTTTCTACGTGGTCCGTTCTCTTGACCTTTTTCTGTGTTTGCTGAACCTGACTGTGGCTCTTGTCCCTTTCCTTCATTTTCTTTTGGCATTATGTATTTGTGGTTAGTTGCCTTACAAAACAAGCATTATTTACTCACGGACAGGCGGAACGAACAAAAACATGACCGCCGTCTTTCACTACCAGTCCCAGACCCTATGACCTAATGTTAATGTGGCTTTGACATCACAATCATCATCATCACTGTCAACATCAATAGGTCCCATGTTCTTGGTTTTGGAATCTTCTCTTAATAACTTCAAGGCATGCTCTAGTGCACTTTCAGATGGACGTTGATTAACAGACAGTGGGTTTTTCACTTCGGGTTGGTTCTGAGCGAGCATGATATCTTCATTGGAAATAGTAACCGCTCTGGGGAGTGCCAATGCCGCTATTTCTCCACGAGTAAGAAAGTTAACCCTGTCTAGCCTCAACACATTTTGGCGAGGGGCTGCACTGTCAGGTTCACTTGTTTTGATGGGGTCGACCTGTTTTGCTGATCTTCCTGCTGAGGTAGCGACCGTGTTGTTGAAGACTGTGGGTGCTGCTGTTGCTGCAGCTGTGATGGAGGACATTGTAGCTGTACAGCTGTTGTTTTTGGTGCTGTTCCCAGTGTTACCTTGGTTGCTGTTCTGCTACGCTGCTGTGGTACTGCCCCGGTACCACAACACAGTGCTTTGTCTCTGTGTACTCATATTCACAGTAATCTGGACCAAACAGATTGGTGAAGAGCTCGTCCATTTTATAAATCCACTGTTGGTCCTATTCATTCCAGTCCATTCGTTTTGCTTTCCAGCCACACCCTCGGTAGTGGAAAAGCTCCCGTAAAATAATTCACATAATAATATAATAAATGAAATCTTTATAGAAAAAAGGGATGAAGTGACTGATTGCAGGTGTTGATGGTATATGGACATTAGGGCTCAGGTACTGGTGCATACCAATATAATGAATCTCGATAATTATGTAGTATAATTTTTATTTCCCCAGTTTACATTCATTATCTAAGGTTTTAGGGCTTATTTTCTCTCTTTTCTTTCTCAGGGTTATGGATTTGATATAAAAGGAAATACAAATGTAAACGGTTTGAAAGTTTTAAACACTGAAGAAAAATTTAAACCACAAGTGGATGCTCCATCATGCAATCAATCAAAAAGCAAAGGGAAATAAAACTCATTCTTCCAAGGATAAAATTGAACCTCAATCATTCATCTGTAGAGGGCATTAAATTTCATTAATTCTGATTCCAGCTTTACCTGTTGTTATGCAATGCTTAGCCTCCCTAAATGCATGCCTCATGTTCAGTAGCATCTCTGAACAGGCGTGCAAGGATTTGTTCCACTGCAAACCGGAAAAATAATGTGTGACTTAATTACCCTCATATATATATAGATCTATGTAGGACTGCCAGCTCAATGTAAAAAAGCTGCTGTTTTTTATCACAAGGTAACTAGACTTGTATTAACCAGAAACTAACCTCAGAAGCTCCAACATTAAATACAGGTGTCACTGTATTAATTTCATGACACATCTCTTTAATAAAGATTTTTGAATGGGGTGACAATGGCAGCGGCAGCTAGTATATCCATGTGGGGGGCTTATATATAGACATTTACAAGTACATGAAGAAGTATTGCCTGATGCATCATGAGATGTTGCCCTTGTGTAAAGCTGTCTTTGGAGCTTGTGTGCAGCCTCAAAACCCTGGTTTGACCAATGTCGCAGAGAGCGATGCATTCGAAAAAGCATTGGCACATGCTCCACTGTGAGGTGGCCATAGTCTCCTGTTCCTAAGGAGGAAGCCCCATTCTTTACACTTAAGAAATTAATAGAAAAATCAGCACCATAAAATATCACACAAAACCTGCCTTAATCGTGTTGCCATTTACATTACCGAGGATACAATAAATTTATGTAACCTAAGAAATGAAGGGCAAGGGGTGGCAAAAGTGCATGACCAAATGGTGTTGAGACACTTCTAGCATTCCTACGTGCAGGGTTACCTGACAGTCAGGGTATATACATGTTTATAACTGAAATGAGAAAACTCAAAAAGAACAAAATAGGAGGACAAACCTTAATGTCAAAAATGTCAATAAGGTGCTCTTCACTCTCCTTGAACTCACTGTCTCTGATGGTGAATGCTATCTCCTTCCATTGCGAGCACACCTGCAAACATTGCAAGAACACACACATTTGAAATTAGAGCTAGCTACAATTGTAAGGAATTCTAATATTCCAAGACAAATATTAGCCTGTAAACTAGAAATCTGGTGAAAAGCAAATGGCTCCCTCCCTTCTGTCTTTCCACATCTCTTTACTCCTCCCCAACATTGTTTTCTTGTGTGTTGAATTCAATAAAAAGCATGGATAATGTTTAACACTAAAAAATGTGTTACATGTGTACCTGCATACTAGTGATTTATAATAACTCAAACCCCTTTGAGATGTATCACAACCTATACTACAGAGTACACACAGAAATATGTAGTTTTTTGTCAGAAAATGAATCCTAATTACTAAGAAATGAAAGAAGAATCTTGACAAAGAACTTTCTTAGTCGTTTCACAATTCCAAAAGTGTCCTTTGAGCCTTAATCATTAACATACAAATAGCGAGGTCACTCCATGCCAAATAAACAACTAAGTACTAATAATATTGATAATTAAAACAGGTACTTATTGACATTGTCCTTTCAAAATGATTTCTTTGTACTTTTTAAGAGTGGATTTCTGTAAATGTTGACCGGGCCGGGAAATATGAAAAAATCGAAAAATACGAAAAAAATTCCCAAGATAGTCCTCAATGACCTATTCATGAAAATACAAATTTGAGCTCGATCAGATAAATATTTTGCAAGTTATGCGACATTTTAGTTTGGGCGGCTATATGCCTTCGTCCTGAGCTTTTTTCGGAGGCTTGAAAGGGGTTCAAGAAACGAGTTTGTTTTGTTTCTACGCTAAATACAATCCAGACTACTAATAGCTCATTTGATTAAGGATATCCTGAGCAACATTTTGATTTGTTTTGGGAGAAAAAATTTTAATGTAAATTTTTGGCAGATTTTTCATTATTTTCGTAATTCGGATATCATTTTAGGAACGAATTTTCGCCCGAATTCAAGTGCTAAAAAACGCATCCGATACATGAGTTTTTACAATTAAACTTATATCATGTGAAAGAGCATTCTTTGAAGGTCTAAAATCTAATTTCAAAACACAAGGCAACACCACTTTCTGATTTTTAGTGAAGCGAAATGCAAGTACCACTTGACTGAAATTTGACCTTTTCACCACGCGGTCACGCGACTGCCAGGCAATAACTCGAACAAAGATTCAATACAAATATAGTTTATTTTACCATTTCTATGGCTAACAACCAGATTGAAATACAATTAAGACTATCCTTTGCTGGTTTCTTAATTAAAATAAAAAATTGCAAGAGTATAAAACTTGTGTCACGTAAGTCTTAAATCCAAGTCATAAATCAATGGTTTTAAGCAAAATTCGGTAATGTGCATTTATATTTATTCATTGGAAAGTACATTACAAGAACATTTCCAGAGTGAGAAATGGAAGCCACACGTTAAATACTGCGAAAGTTATAAGCCTTCAAAGTCGATTTCCTACTCTCATACAATCATAGACAAAACTGTTGGGAAGGTTACCACTTTTGACGTTTTCTTTGCTTCTCTCCCCACCCCCCTGATTCAATGTTGTGCAAAACTAAATGCTTTTCGTAGGAAATTGTAGTGTTACCTTCCAACATTGAATAGGGGGGAGGGGGGCTTTATAAGAGAAGGAGAAAGTGTTTTTTTGCGCCTTAACAGAGCGGGGTGAAATACAGCTCTGGTAGGGTTCATTTATATAACCTTCCCAACTACTTTTGTCTAGGATTGTAGCTAACACATTTGCTAACTTTTTTCTAAAATCTCGATGATCTCTAAAGATCTTGATCAGATGAAAGCAACCTCCACGAATGATCATTCTGAGACCAGTCAGACTGATTGTCAGTCGCAGTTATCCAATTTCCAATTAGTTAGCTGTGAAGAATTAGCTAGCCTCATTAAATGTTCATCACTTAAATCGTGTCAACTTGATCCAGTTCCAGCTTTGGTTTTTGACAGTGTTATGATATTCT
Organism: Montipora capricornis; assembly: GCF_036669925.1. Lineage (NCBI taxonomy): Eukaryota > Metazoa > Cnidaria > Anthozoa > Scleractinia > Acroporidae > Montipora > Montipora capricornis. The sequence continues at coordinate 40,418,249 of NC_090885.1, forward strand.
TCTTCCAGTCATTACACGGATTGTTAATCTGACTCTACAGCATGGACAATTTCCTGATGTTTTAAAGGTGGCATTGATTATACCGTTATTGAAGAAGTCTACTGCTGATCGCGAAATACTTTCCAACTATAGGCCCATATCAAATCTACCATTTATATCAAAGTGCTGCGCAAAGGTTGTTGCTCTTCAGTTAAATCAACATCTACATGACAACTGTCTACATGAAGTCTTTCTTTCAGCCTATAAACCATGGCATAGTACTGAATCGGCCCTAATCAGGGTACACAACGATATTCTTACTGAAATTGACAATGATGATTGTGTTATGCAGTGAACCATCGAGTTTTATTGTCAAGATTATCAGATCGTTTTGGAATTAAAGGAACTGCTTTGTCATGGTTTGAGTCTTATCTTCAGGGGCGTACGCAGTTTGTATGCATTAACAACTCAAGGTCTTCCTGTCGTGACGTGATGTTTGGAGTCCCTCAAGGTTCCACTCTTGGACCGTTTCTGTACCTGTTGTACACTGCTCCACTTGGTGATATACTATGAGACTATGGTGTACGTTTTCACATGTACGCTGATGACACCCAGTTGTACATGTCATTTAAGTCATCTATTTCTAGTGATATTGAACGCTCCCATTCTATTCTGGAGTCATGTGTATGTGCCACTGAACGATGGATGCTTCATAATAACCTTAAACTCGACAGTGACAAGACAATTACCTTTAAACTGTACACAATAGTGTTTGCCATCCACTGTAATTGCCATCTTTTTCAGCTTGTCTTTCTGTTCGTTTCGGTTATGAAGCAACTTCCTCAGGTCATCTCTTAAAAGAGAAAAAGCAGATTTCAGTTGAATATCACTTGCATAACCAAAAGTACTAAAAATCCTCTTTTGCCGTTATTCCCACCCGATTTGCCATTTAATGAGCAAATTTGGTTTTGAGCAGAAAAATGGATTTCACTCGAAAACTGGGTACTTAGTCATGGCTTAGTCATATTACCTTTTTTTTTCTTGCTTCACACTATGCAGGTCAAGACATCATTATATTATTTTGCAATAAATATTACAGCTACCTTTGAGTGGTAAATAATGTACACTGCATGACATAACAAAGAAGGGATGTAACTTTCAGAAACCTCACAATAAATTCGCTATAACATCCAAGGCTGTTCTTTAAGAAAAATATTTGGAGCCCAGGAGCTACCAAAAAAGTAAATCCAGGGTACACAGCACATCCTTTTTCTAGACACCTAAGGGCAAAATTTAGTCCCAGGGGCCCAGGAACCAGTAAGCTGTGCTAGAGAACAGTCATGATATCTCTGACCAAAAGTAAAAAAAACAAAAGCAATGCAACCAACCTGTTTTCCTCACAATTGGCTATAGCCAGAGAGACTGACTTGGCACTCTGAGAGGACCAGTGCTGAGCATCAAGTGGCACAATGCCAAGTTGATCTTTGCCTGTACTGGTAATTTACCAAAACAAAAACATTGTCAGTTATCAGTGACGAAGAATACATTTTGTTGAGAGAAGAAACTCTGAAAGGTCTTCCCTCAATTAAAGGGCCACGCTCAACCATGAGCCATTGCGCGTCTTTGTTGATGTTATCATCCGGGAATTCGGTTGTTGTGTAAGACTCAAAATCACATGGGAGAAAAATCGAACGATGGAAGGAGAAGAGGAAAGTTCCTTGGATGTTACTGGTGACGACATTGATTTGGGTTATCAAGAAAGACCTGTATACCCTTACGGCTCTGCTATAGCTCTCCCAGAGAGCACTGATCACAAAGAAGGGGGGGCCTTCTCAAGTTCTTCCAAGCAGAGTGGTGAGTTCCAATGAAGCGAGCGTGTGTCAAATTTTGATTACCAATCTGTTGGATATAAACGACGAAGAATTTGCGTTGCTCTCCACTCTGTATAGATCAGTGCAAGAATAGCTGCAGCCGAAAAACAGGAAAATATCGGGGATGTGTGTGCAGAGATGCCGGTTTGAGATGCTCGGCGAGTTGTGTCTGTGGCAGCATTTCAAAGCCGTGTAAGAATAATAAAGAAGTTGTGATAAATCAACGTCAACCTCCTCCAAGTGATGCATTTGAGCGACACCAAATCGAACTCGAAAAAGTAAGATAAAGTATTCAGGTAAACTTTGTTTTGTGTGCAATAGGGGCACGGTCTGCTTTAACCTATCATCACGACAGTGATGATACTCGTAGTTTTTGTTTCGAGGGCACACCTTCTTGAATTGTGACCTTTGATTTGTTTCTCTACTATAAAAAAAATCATTGGAATCAAAATTGTTAGTTAACATTAATGATATTTTTCCCTCTTCACTTACCTATTGGTAATAGCTAGAAAATGACTTAAAATATTATATGCCCTCACAGCCTTTCAGATGCCAAGTCTTCCTTTTGTCTTTGCCAAGACAAAATGGTTCATTTGCTGTTGTAATACCCAGAAGCATAGGCAATCCTCATGGTCCCCAATTGCAGTAAGCACTTCTGCTTCCTGAACCACTTCACGTTTCGCCCTTAATTTGTCCCTTTCTGTATCCCTGTGAATCATTTTCTTGACAACATCAAATTCCCTGTAACGGGCACAGCAGCAATGCCCTTAACTTCAGGCATATAGTCAATATACCCTGGTCCTAGTTTTTTTAACAAACTCTTCTCCTTAACGACAATTTGTTTTTTAACGCCACGCAGATTTCTACCTGGTGGAGTTGGCATGAGCTGCTGACTTGAACGTGCATCATTGTTTGTTCGGTTGGAATGCTTGCGAAATTTCCCCTCTGCTAAGGTTTACATTCTCTTTGAAGGTTTTCGTTTTGCTGCTTTTGTGACAGATAAGCGCAACATCAAAGCACCTCTTGAGTCTTTGACAGCAATTTGTGCCTTTGGTTTGATCTCTTTGGCGAGGTTCTTTGATTGAATAGTGTGTGCATAAAACGTGTTAGGACAATTTTGCGCTGAACTTGTTATTTTCGTGACATCCACCACAGTTCTCTTTTGGTTCTCGATATCTTCTTTCTGTCCTTCACTACTGTCGTTTCTACCATTTGTAGAAGGATTGGGCTTTACCCGCTTAGCCTCTCTTCTCTCCTTCTGTATTCTTGTGCGATTTTCGTTTTCGTTTTCTGTCCTTGCCGGTGTCATTAGCGTCCATAACGGCTGAGCAGTCGTCCACTAGAGCTACAAAATAATACACTAAGTGGAGTAGCTTGAATATCGGGCACTGTTGGTGATGATTTTGACCCTTTGTACCAGTGAAAGTTTTCACACACCACGTAGCGTTTTCAGTAGGCAAAAAATTGCAGTATCCCAAGAAGGTTGATTAAGGAAAAGAACAACTTTTGACTGTCTATAAAAAAATGTGACGACAATTAGCACATTGGAACGTTTTAAAATTCCAAATAAATAAGATAATGTATCAATGAATGATTAAGCAGCGGGGGTTGAAAACCACAACATGACATCCCCGGACATCTTCCTGTCTTTTATTCTTCATGCCTGGAAAGATCATATAACAAGAGACCGACCTTTGCGTAATTAAATCTCACACCTCAGAATGTTGTTAGTATAGCGTCTTTAGCTACCATGGCTTCTAACAGAGTCCAAAAAAACCTCTTTGAGGCTCTTCATGTTATCTCCTTTATTTTTTGCCGAAAATTATGTATATGTTATTTGGCGCAGCATGATTGCCAGTTTTTATTGCTTTCTTTTGTGCCAGGGGATTTAGTAGTTTCCTCATATTTCCATGGACCTTTCAGGGTATAATTAGCTTTCATGGCCTTTTTGGGCCATGATGCAGTTTAGTTTTGCACGCAAAACAAAACTGATATAGAATAAAACTATTTTCCGATTAGGCCCTCCACATGGAATTTTTGAAGCTAGGAATATCGTTGTCAATAATGGAGAGAGCCTAGAATATGCTCTTGTGCGGAAAACTATATGCAAAAGGACAGATTCAGGTGTGTTACAAGTCAACAAGAATCACATGTATTTTTATCAAGTACAGCAGCAAATGTATGAGGTTAAGAGATTCAGAGTGTCCTTGCAATCCATGGAAGTAATGGAAAATTGCTTTGCATGGAAATTCCCTTCGAACGAGAATGGTGGAAGAAGAAACAAAAGAATATCGAAGATTTTTATGATAAATATATCATATACGAGTTAGCTTACACCAGGATCAGAGATGGCCTATGTAGGTGTAGTTCTCACTGATTACAATCACATTTGTAAAATCTCGTGCTTTTAGTTAAATTTACCATGCACAGTGGAAGAAAATGCAAACATGTTTTACTAAAGTTCACATGTTAAAGAAGGCTTTTGCCAGTTTACAATAAAGCAGGTCACTGTCCAGAGCTGATTTTTACTCCACATAAACTTAAGGGCACAACTATCAAAGATGTGCCAACCTTTGATAATTTCTCCTAATGGCCCTTTCGACGTGGACTCTTAAATTGGCAATTCTCAAAACAGTCTTCTTTGGAGAACTGTGTAGGAGGAATGAAAGGTGTTACCTTCGTTTTTGCCAGTAAATCCTGAACGTGAAATCCGCGATCAGCCATAATCAGGTCATGTTCATCAAGCAAATCAACAAAATATATATTGCTAGTACTAATCAGCCTTACTTGCACTCGAGGACTGAATTGCAAAGGGCGTGGCTCACAACATCGGGGTGAAAGCATACAAAGGCGCCTCTGGCTGCCGCTATACAGTCCATGTTTGATGTCAGAGCACAGCACCACAGCTAGATGTTAATTAGCTGAGTCGATTTTGATGAGGGAGGAAAACCGGAGAACCTGGAGAAAAACCCTCAAGTCAAGTTGAGATCGACTGAAACTCAGCCCACATGCTGGCCGAGGCCAGAATTGAACCCCAGCTCGCAGTGGTGGGAGGCCCAATAGATAACCACTAAGCCACCCTGACTCCCAAGAACTGTTTTTGACAATCTCTTCGTCAGATGTACTTCTTGCATACAAGCTACTCACAAATGTAATCCAAACATTTAGGGAAATTCCTACAAAACCTTTGAATGTTTTGTGGGACTTGTATTCAGAATAAAGTTCACTTTGTTTCTCAAGGTCTTAAGAAGACTGGCATTTTATTTCTGTGCAGTCTATTATGCATCTTATGTTTTGAAACTCGCCCTTAAAAACTTCAGGTAGATGTTGTTTAATCTACGAGATCACGCTCTTATAAACCAAGTCTTAAACGGGTTAAAAAACACAAGACTCATCAATTGGTTGCAAACTTCTGGCGCAGCCAACATCTTTTCTTTTCCTGCCATAAAAGGAAATCTATCTTCAACATTAGTAGAATCAGTATTATCACGTACAAAACTGAAATAAGTTAACTTTGAGGCATTAGGCTTAACATTTTTCCAGAATTGTAATAAAGTTACATAGTCTGGTAATCCAGTATAAAATTTGATATCTTCATCACTACTTGAAAATCTTTCCAGACGAAACTTGGAAATCCTCTCCTTTGCTTTAAATTCTTGTAATTCTTGAAGCAGCCTTCCATGTTCCATCTTTATTTCTTCTATCGACTTGTCAAGTGTTGTTGGACCAAACACAACAGAGTCGTTTCGGAAAGCTTCTGCAATCCTTTTCTGGTCTTTATTTTTACGAGCACTCTCCGCTCTTGTTATCCCTTCAGATTTCTCATCTCAGCTTTGACCTTTTCGCTCTGCAAAGCAATCCTTCATCCACTTTTGTCCAAGGAAAGACCAATAGTACCCTTCCCAGTTTTAAGTCTTGTCTATGGCCAATCAGGCTCTGTTTAAAATCTGTCGGTAATAAGTGTTCAGAACAACAGAACTTGTTTCCTACCGTGGCAAAGAAGGCATCACCTCTTTTCTTACGAATTTCCCACTTCTTCAGTTGTTGTGCAATGGAAACGCTTGAAACGATAAGTCGGGTCAGTTTTCACTTCAGTTATTACATTTTGCAGCTGCACAACATTTGTAACCAATTTTTTTCTCCTTGCTAACAATTTGCACGGCTGAAGTAGCTTTAAATTTGCCCACGACCCTGCTCTTGTTTGTTTTGTCCGACATTTTTCATGCTGTGAGGGCTATTAAGCCTCACTTGCATGCAACTTTTTTCCGGAATTGGAGTATTCCCCATCTCCGTCTGCCTTGTCGTGGATTTCCTTCTTGTTAAAACAAGGACGCAATAGCTTCTCATCGCTTGAGTCTATTTCATCCCTGGCCAGTGAGACTCCTTACAGAGCTATGTTGAGTATCGACATGATCCCCTCAGGCGGATTTGCCCAGGAATTTCCAGGACAGGTGTTGATGGCTACCAGCATCTCAAGATTATGATGCTGAAATGACTAAATGAGAGCAACTTGAGTCTATCCATGTCGTACGTTCTGTTCAGGTCCACCATCTGTAACACTGGCTGGAATAGGCACTCCAGATTCTTCGACAACTGGTGAGGACTGAAAAATGGAATCTTCTACTGCCACGTACACTTGGCCCTAGTAAAATGATTCCAAGGAAACTTCAGGAATGGCTGGTACAAGGGTTACACTTGGGAGTTACATGTAATAGGCAGAAACCGTGATCGAGCGCTGTTGGACGAGATTCAGCAGAGCCTGTTACCATTACACGTCTCTCCCTCCCAAGACTCGGGACTGGTAATCCTGGCTCACCAACATTCATAAAGTGTTTATCGTCCTCCATCACCAGACAAATGTATTTCAGCTGGGCAGCACAGTAGTGGCTATCGAGATGGTCGTGCCGAAGTTGCCGTGTCTGCACTTGGAATCACGCATTAAAGCCTGTATACTGTGTGGCTGTCTTGAAACTGGGAATTGATATCGCAGCCACATTTCTGAGGGAATTGGAATACCATCTGCAAGTCTTCATCTTATCTCTCCAATCAGGTCGGGAACACTACAAGCCACTGGCATGTACCCAATGTTACCATGACGCCTCTCTTGGGCTGATGGAAACAATTAGTGCAGTATACGGATGTTCACCATAAGACAGCGCCTCCCCTGTATAGGGTGGATCAAGGCTCTTAACTCCACTGCTGATTTGGATTGACTTCCCATTGATGATTACATGTCTGTGAACAGGAATGTACACAGACTTCAAAGACGAGTCAGCCTCTTCTTTAAGTGCAGTGGTCTCAATCTTATGTGTTTCCTTCTGGAGTTATAAGAAGAACAGTTTTCATGACCTGGCGTATCTTGATTACAGTTCAACTTCCCGTTTCTGATTCCTTTCTTGAAGTGGTTTCTGGGAGTTGTTCTTCTAATTTGTGAATCACTTGAGAAATGTTTAATGACCTCCGAATCCCATAGATAGCAGCACTTAACTTTCTGTATGGAGTACCCTTGTTGGAACTCGGAGGTTCTTGCTAGTTTAAATTCACCAATTTGTGCAAAAAATACTCGTAACTTGGCTTTTCTTTTGTCGTTTTGTTACCTCATTCCGCTTGAGAAGGCTTCGTCTCTTCTGCTTTCTTAAAGAAGTTTAAGGCCTCCAAATGTATCTCGAATTGCTATGCCCTTAAAGTGGTACTATGATCAAAAAATCATTTCCTGTTTTTTCTTCAGATTTTGAAAGCATGTTTGCTTAACACCTAACTGGCAAAATTTTGCGCTTTGAGTTTTATCCAAAGGCTGTTCGTTTTGAGTGTAAGTTTTGGATTTCATGGTCCACCATTACCCACGTTCAAAACTGGCCGATTGGACCTCAGAGGGTTGGATCTAGAGAAAATAACGTCATTTACTCACTAGCTTAAAATTGCAGCATGTAAACGCAATTTATCATATATGCAAAACACGGGTTTAAAAGTCTGAAAGCCTGAAACTCCCGTGCTGCATATTAATTTGGCTATGTACACATGCATTGCATTCTTAAACCAGCGAGTCTTTGATGTCATTTTCTCCTCGACCCAGCTCTCTCAAGATTTTAAAGTTAGTAATGGTGG
>NC_090885.1:40431203-40441203 GCF_036669925.1 Montipora capricornis
GGATTAAGTCAGTCCTGTCGAGTGTAGGCATAGATACCTCAGTTTTTAAGGCACATAGTGTCAGGGGTGCTTCTGTCACCAATGCGTATATTAGGGGTGTTCCAGTCGCAGAAATTTTGCGCACTGCTGACTGGACAAATGAACGTACATTTCGTAAATATTACCTCAGAGAGCACATTGTCCTTGAATAATTTATTCATATATGAAGTTCTTGTATTAAATAATCAACTCTTGTTATAAGGATGTTTGCATTGGCTTCGGTTCTTTCAAATTGCATAATTATCCCATAATGCGGAGCATGTCGAAAGAGAATTTAAAATTAGACAAAAGGTACTTACCTTGAAGTGTAATTATAATTCTCTGAAGATATGCGGAGCATTATGGGATAATGCTTCCCTCCCTTTACGGTGGTTTGTTTTATTATGGCGCCCTCCCATACATGGGACCTTTGCCAATTCCACACTCCAGGAAGAACCGATTATTTGTGTCCTCTCCTGGGATTATATACCATCCAGTAATTTGCATTTGAATGACTTTAAAGTGTGACCGCTGGCCTGTTAGTTACTTAGGAGGTATGCATAACTATCCCATAATGCTCCGCATATCTTCAGAGAATTATAATTACACTTCAAGGTAAGTACCTTTTGTCTAATTTTAAATTTTCCTCACTCCTCAAAAAGCAAAATATTATACTGAGCGATATGACCACAGCTGATTCGCGCCAGTATATTCGTCCGTGTGTTCGTCCATGTACAAAGAAACATTTACCATTTGCATTTAGTGGAGCAAGGTAATGTTAGCGTCAGTCAGTCAGCGAAGTTGGCTCAGCGTTTGGTTTCTCTGGAGCCCACATTTTCTGGCATGCGGTTTACTCCTTTTACACACGAGCGAGCGTAAACGTGAAAAATATTAAATTTTTTATCGTAAATATGGATCGTACAAGTAAAAGTACAACCAGCTCGACAATGGAAATAACTGGATTTAACTATATATGGTACTGTTATCGTAAACTGGCGCCACGTTTGAATATATACAGCGGGGTTTATCGACAGAAACATTGTCGGTGGCTTCTGGAGAGCATGGAGTGTAGAAGTGGTGGTGAGACCCACGGTTTGGTTTTACAGAGAGTACTGTCTGCTTGGTTGGATCCAAATAAGTCTTGGTTTGCGCTAAATTCGGCTTTGTGCAGTGGAAAACCTCCCAGGTTTTGTTCGTTGGCTTATGCTCGGGTATTTCCTGACGAATACCGTCAAATAGAGTTTGATGATCTTCTCGGAGACAACAGAGTTACCGCATCCGCGAGTTGGTTTTCGGCCAATGGTCGACGAACAGAAAAGGTGTACGTTGCCTCAGCTTTTGGCCTGGTGTTTGGAATCATACGCCAAAAGTCGCAGGACGAACTGCCGTGTATCCATTCCGAGGACTTGCAACGGATCGTGTCGTGGATCAACATATTCACCGGTAATGTGTCTCCATGTTTTCCGCCAACTCCACCGAGTACACTGAGCCCGCCAAAACCAAAGAGCGTGCCAATTCCTGAAAACCTCCAAACGTCTCGCCAAAATCCAAGAAGAGGCAGTGGACCCTGAATGAACTCAAAGCCAATGAAGACCTCTCTCCTGTCTTCAAAAAAAAGAAAATACGGGAGACAGCGGTAGATGTCATGAACGAGACGACAAGAGTGTGTGAAAAGAATGGGGAATCGTTAAGCACTGTACTCAGAGAGTGGTGTTCCCTTTCAGGAAAAGCTGGTCATGACGCGTGGGAAGTCTTCAGAAGTGTGTTCGATTCCTTTGCCCAGGAGAAAGGTGTTCGAGCAGCTTTCTCGAAGCTTATCTCGGAAGAGGCTTGGGACGAGAGAGTGAGATGCATGAGAGTCCCAGATTGGATATATTTGCTCTTCAAACTGAAGTCGAGGATTTCGGACAGGGCCTGGCAAGACTTGACAAACCTGACAAAATTAGGATGAACAGGGGTAAGTTGTACTTACAGTATTGTGAAAAAGTAATGAGAGCGAAATGCGCGAATTTCGTTCTCTGTCCCTGCGAACTTTCGACGAAATTTCGCTCGAAAATTTGAGCGTCGTTTCACGATGTTTCTAGCGTAATTTCGCTAAAGCAAAGAGAGAAAATTCGCCGCATTTTCGAGCCCAGCGCGAAAATTCGCTCTAAAAGCAAAGAGAGAAAATTCGCCGCATTTTCGAGCCCAGCGCGAAAATTCGCTCTAAAAACAGAGAGAGAAAATTCGCCGCATTTTCGAGACCAGCGCGAAAATTCGCTCTAAAAACAGAGAGAGAAAATTCGCCGCATTTTCGAGACCAGCGCGAAAATTCGGTCAAAAAACAAAGGGAGAAAATTTGCGCATTTTCGAGACCAGCGCGAAAAACCAAAAGCGTAATTTCGCTTGTTGTACGCGAAATTTCGTAGTGTGGTTTGTAAAGATCGATCACATATCGATCGGCTATTCAGTTTTGTAAACAACTGCAGTCACTTTGACAGCACTTTGATGATCAGTCCATGTATTTTGGAAATGTATTTATCATGGGTTACGTAACCTCCCTTGGGTGTTATGTGACACTTTGTCACAATGCTTCATTAGCGGGGTGTCGGTATATATACTGCATTGTCTTCATTTATATTCATTCGAGTCATACGATCGCCTCTTTACCCTCTAAATTAAATACCCAATGACTAAATTCGATTAGTATTTTCTAGTATTGAATTGTTATGTTTTGTATCTACTAGCTTATATTCAGATTGTTGTAAGCTTATGCTATACACTACGCGTTTGTTTGATTGTATTTCAGTTTTTATTATTTTGCGCAGACATTGTTGATAATTCTAGACAGTTTTGATTTACAAGACATAATAAAGAGGGTCATACACGGCTCGTGTTGACACACCCCATAAGTGGTTGCTTATTACATGATAAATGTTTTATATTCGGTTGAGCGGGGCAGCAAATTAGAATATAAATACATAGTTCAGTAGTTGTGTCTGTTTCAATTCTCTACAAAATTCGCCCTTTGTAATGTGTTTTTATTCATCTTTCTCGGCAGAGAAGACTCGACAAAACATATGCAATTTCAATCCTTTGGTTGTGAGGACACACTGTTGTCAACAATGCAAAGCCTGTAAATATAAAAGAGCCGGCGAGTGTTATCTTGTAGCGTCACAGCGGCAAAAATGATTCCCGGGTCTACATTTGTATAACCCAGAAGTGTTTATTGACATGATGTCTTATACGTATGAAGAGCTTACTTACCAATTTTCAGGATAACTTTTAACTTTTTGGCAGGCGCTGGGCAAGTCACCACAGTGAAAAAAACATCAATGATTCCATTTCCATTTGATGAGAAACAGCCGACAACTGTGAGCTTTGAATTAACATACAATTTGTCGTTATGGTGATGAGTAAAGAATCTCAACATCGTGCAGAGCCTGGGTTCTGGTACAAGTGTAAAGATGCCGTGACACTGTGAAATGTTTCGTGCAACTTTTCTCGCAATATTTTGTTGGCATTGTGGCGAGTCAAGTTGCACAAAACATTTCACAGTGTAACATAGCCTGCAAAGTTTAAAGGAAAAGCACTTAACAGGGTGAGATGTTGCTTTCTATCCCGTACATTCTGGTGTTGTGCTCGCTGGTAATACCCACAGAAACTAAACCAAAACAACAAATTTTCGCTCGAAAATTCGAAGGAAAATTCGGGAAGAGCGAATTTTCGCTCGGTATATCGGAACAAATTATCAGTGAATGCGAATTTTCGCTCGAAATTTCCGAACGAATTCTCGGTCAAAGCGAATTTTCCCTCGAAAATTCGCGTCAACTACAACAATAGGCATTGCGAAAATTCGACGAATTTTCTTCGAACTTTCGCGCTGGACAAAAACTCGCCATTTTTCGTCGAATTACGTTCTCATTACTTTTTCACAATACTGTAGCCTTGTCCTTTGTTTTTCCTTGTCGAAATTGTAAGGATGGACCTTTTTTGATGGGGGGAGGCAGGGGAGGGGATAGGATTCATTCTCAGCAAAAAATTTTGGTGTCACAGAATTTTTCTTCCTACCCCTTTGATTAATGTGCAGAATTTATTCTCCATTTTTCACTTGCATGAGGTCAGATCCAGGATAAAATGTGCTCTCTTCTGTCTAGTCTGCACTACAGCAAACTTTTAAGATTGATAAAAGATTTAATTTTCGTGACAAAAGCAGTTCAAGTTTGCAAGCATTAATCTAATAACCGAGGCAAATAACTGCCAGACAAGACACTCTCTGCACCACTTCATGTGGTATCAACTTTTAAGACTAGAAAATGGTTACAGGAAAGATTGAAGACTACTGGTATAGCTCTCTGTTGTGGTCCTATCCTAACCTAAGATCAATTTCGAAACAAGACTTTAGATTTTGCTCTTTGAGGTAAGGCATATATGAGCAGATAGTTTACTTAATGGAGAATATTACTTGATGATTCCCCGAAAAAGTCAGATGAGGCCATCATTCCATTAAAAAACAACATTGCTCCGTTGCGGAAGGGCCATTTTGATGTAACTGGAAGCCTAATTGGTATTGAAAGTCTTCCTCCCCAAGTTCCTGGGTACGAGGTCAACCTCAAGAGTGTCACCATTTGGGTCATCAGGGAAATGCGCCTGCATGGTTCACTCCCTGATGACATTGTCTTTAATCTAAAGATTGATGGACGCCCTTTCTTTGGTAAGTGCACAGAAAGAAATACATGAATTAGTAAGTAATATTTAAGTCATTGTCATTCTTTGTTATTCATGATATTTTAAATTCTAAATAATTTTTTTTTTAAATAATGGTAATGACAGGTCAAGTGTTATTGACTAGGGTGGAACAATGTTCAGTGTTTACTTCAATTTCCCGTGTGTTTCTCAAAAATAATATAAAAATGTTGTTTCCATTAAATTGTTCCTCCTCTTTATATAGTTGATGCCATACTTCTTTTATTATGCCAGCATTCAGTGTTCTTTCAAGAATTTATTTATGTGAAATACTTTTTTTATATTTTAGGTAAGGATCAAGTTACAGTTGGTGTTGTTCCCCTTGATGCAAAAAATCGATCTTCTCAAAGCGCCAAATCTGTCTATCCTCTGGCTATAGCCAATTGTAAAGAAAAGAGGTTTGTAAGTAATCATTGTTTTCTTTATACCCTATATATTTAACAAATAGATTTCTTTTGGCTATGCAACCATACTGTAATAATGCATAGATGATGCAAAAACATTATGTGAAGAAAGGAATACACATGCCAAGCGGCATTTTCTTAATTCTTATCTCGTTTTGTCACATTTCTGTCACTATCAGAGTACAGACCCGTGACCAAAAGAGATACTAACTTCTGGACTTCTGCCTGAATGTACATTACAATCAGTACCGGTAGCTAGCTAAATAATAGTTGAAAACTTTTGACATCTGCCACAGTGTTTCTGATCCAGATAAAATTGTTGTGAATAATTATAAACAGCTTAGAATAAACTACTGGTGGATCTAGTTAACTTGGTGAATTGTGACATAAAGCACAAAGTTAGAAAGAGCAAAAACAATCTGAATTGCTGCTATGGGAGTGGGAGGTCATGGAGGAAAAAACACAGGTTTCCTGGTTTTGTAAACTAGTTAAGAAAATGTTTGTAAGACAATCAGATGTCCCTTCAGTTCAAATTGCTGTCTTGAAATTTGCCTGTTTTGTAGTCGCAGTAATTTTTACCACTTCTCAACATGCAATGAAAGTTTAAATCACTGTAAGGGAAAAAATTATAATATACTATTTTTTCCTTTTTTTCCAGGAAGTACTGAACGTCAAATTTTGAGTGCTATTGAAGACATAGTTGACAAATCACTCCCGTCTTCAAAACTTGCAGCTCATTTTAAAGATAATGAAGCGGCTAAAATATGCATTCTTTACAAAATATCATTCTGCGAGGCACAACAAAAGGTGATTATTTTGGTAGCTTGGAGATATTATAATGATTCACAGTTACTCCTACTTGAATAGTCACCTTAAAAATGATATGACTGAATGTCTTTTTCACAAGGGCATCTTCATAATCCTCCTAGGTTAAAAAAAACCTAGTTCTGTTCCAATTAAATTATTTTTAATTGAAGTGATGAAGTACATGTTTTGTGAAAACATTATTGTTTACTGGACTTCACGAGATATTGATTGAGTTGATCAATTAAAGTTACAAAATGTATTTGCTTAAGGTGTCTTTTTTTTCTTGAACTTTACAGTACAACAGTGAGATGTTGAAGAGTGGCATTTATGTTAGGGATTTTGGGACAAGACTTCAAGAAATCAACTTGGAAAATTCAGGTAGTACACTGAAATGATTTGTAGTTGAAAATGAAAAAGCATCCTAAGCATTATTATATTATATTATACTATATTATATTATATTATTATAAGTCTAAAACCAAAAAGCGAAGAGATTGAGGTCTTTTAGTTTAATTTTGAATTGGACATGTGTATTTTTCTATCTGTTGATACTCTTGCATTAAAAGTGGGGTCAGATGTCATGTTACAGTACTGCTTGATATGCGAACCTGCTAATCTAGTGCGACACATTGTCAACAAAGAATATTGGCATTTGCATTAGAAGGCAAAAAATTGTCCTGGGATTCTGCCAGACTACAGTTGGATTTCATCAGAAATCGCCAAATTTTGGTTGGACATTGTCCGACTGTTATTTGCAGCCCTGTTGGGCGGAAAGGGGTAAAAGCGGCAGTTTACAGTATCTAAGTTTTGTTTCCTGTTATTTATTAGATGTTACCAAAGAGATTGAACATCAAAAAGCATTTTGGCATGAGAAGGGAAAAGAAATTGAAAGTCAGTTTAAAGAGCTGTACCAACCCACTCAGCCGGCGCCAGTGCTCAAAGGCAGAAAGGGACGAACGAGTAAGAAGCCCCCTGCAGAAAGAGGAAAATAAAGAGCTCAGCTCTTATGCAGGAAACCTAACCAAGGAGTTTTTGATCAAGGTGAGCCTCTTAGACTTGCACTCATCAAATGCATATGTGTCATCTCTAATCGGTGTGACTGGGCATCAAGATTCATCTCAGTGACCTGAATGGTCATGAAAAGTTTATGAAGCTCCGCATCGTCAATACATACATGTACATGTTAGTTTTTAACTTTCAATTGTTTAACAGGTATGCTCTCTGTGGAAGGAGATTGCTGAAGTCACAAGGGACAGGAATTTTGCAAAAAGATGAACATCTCATTGACATTTTCGATATAAAGGTATGTCCATTCTAGATTATCTTTCTCCAAGTTCAGTTCATCCCATAATGAGGTCACTTAACAGTTTTATGAATAACTCAAAGCGGTAGAATTTGAGTCTTTTGTGCCTTTGGAGTTTTCATTGACAAACTTTAAAAGTAACCCACAGTTATTTTTTCTAAGTGCGGGTGATTTGCAGGTTGACTGATCTCTTTCAATACATTTCTTTATTTCTTCAATGTTAAACATGCCTTAGAACTGCAGGTTAATAAAAAATTCAACTCAATCTGCCAGTATGTAGATCTAAATACTGTCAATGCTGTGAATTTTACACACTGGTTCTTCAAGTAATTAATATCAATAATAATTCTTGTCATTTATTTTTAGTGCAAAGAATGGGGGTTTCTTTTATTGGAGTTGTTTGGTACGAGTCTTGGGACAGGAGATTATGGTCATCTCACGATAGAGCATGTGCTAATGCTCTTTAGAGTCCACCGTTCGCTGCACGACCTCTCAAATCAAGGATTTGAAGCTGGCCTGAAGCTTCAGAGACAGCTATATGCCAGAGCAACATCACATGATTCTTCTGGCAACACTTCCTCATGTAAGTTAGTTTTTGATATTAATTTTCATCTTAATGCTTGAGTCGTATACAATTGTCTACTGATAACTTGATCCAGCAAAAAAATGTTGCTGAATATTCCAAATAGGAAATGGTAATAATCCCAAAATTACAATCATAGTTGCCACATTATTTTATGCTATCATTAACAATATGTATATAGCCAACTAGGCGAGTATATAAGTTCTAGGTGTGCATATAAGTGCAAAAAGGACTGTGTACTTATCAGTTCCAAACCCAGTCCCAGCCAGGGACAATTTGGGTAAATTGAGCAGATTGGGTATTTGAAGATTTTCTTTGCCCCATCTGCATGGCACAGTTGGCATGAGTTGAAGTTATAAAGGCCACTGAGCCTTTATTGTAGAGATTGATCATAGTCCCCAGATGTCTTAACTTCATGTTGTATTTTTGAAGAGATAATGCACATGGCTTGCTTGTTTATTTTTGCTGATTGTTGTGTATGTATCTCCTTTCAAACTTCATGGTTTGGCTTCATTTCTTGTCATTATTTTTATGACAATAATCACCTGTGGGGTGTAGGTTTCCTTGCATTTGTAGATAGAAAAAATGTAATTTTCCCTTCTTCCAGTTTACCTTTTCACTTATTGATTTTGAAATTAATTGAATTGAAATAGTCTGAGTTATTAACCTGTTTGCCCTCTGAGCTGAAATATTAATGTCTTGAATATATATCTGTTTTAGTGGATCAAATTCTTGCCCACTTATTCACTGAGAAGTTTCTTGACATGAGGCTTTCCTTTAGAGAGGCTTATCGCTGCATAACTTCAGGCATTTATATTCTTTAAGACCTTGCTTTTTTGTATTTCATGACAATGGCTTGCTTTTAAAAGGTAAAAAGTAAATTTGTGGTCATGGCTGTGGTTTTCTGGATCATGTGCACACCACAACATCCACGACTGGCAACTGACCCTCGTAGTATCATAGTGCAAACCAGAGTTCATTGCATGGCAGATGCTACTAACACGAACAACATTATGGGGGTAATCTTTTCCTTCTAGGAGTAGTTTTACTCATATCTGCTTTACGCTACACAAACAGTGGGCTGTTTCTGATTGAGATCTTTGACTTTAGTGCACATAACCCCCAAATGTGTTATTTACTGAAATAAATTTATTTGTTATTTAAAATGTTACTGTGCAAACATTTTTGGATTCGGCTGAATCCTCAATATTCTGTGTCCTGTCAAAGTCTCAAGAATAGCACCTAAAATGCTGCCATTTTATTTCACTGCCGTATTTTTAGGGGGATGGGTCCAACAGCTGTTGTGATGTCTACCCAGGAACAAAGTATCTTTCATGTTCACTTTCTTCGCAGAAATGCTTCAGATCACAGGTTTATTCAGTCAAGAGGAAAAAAATTTGCAGGGTTACGTGCTCTTTAATGAACAAGTTTTTCTCTTTACTTTTCTCACAGGAGAATCTTTCTACTATAGAGGTTGTGGCTGGAGACCAAAGAAAATGGGGTGGACAAATGAAGACAAAACCTGGATCAAGAGCATGAATGACCTTTTCAACAACCTGTTTGGTCCAGATTATTGCCAGTATGAGTACAGCGATACTAAGCACTGCATGCTTGTACCAGGCCAGTTGCCCATTATTGTGTACAACCATGATGAATGGGAAAAGAATCATGCATCAGTTGCTCGAGAAGAAGTCAATGTGGACGAAGTCAAAGAAGACAAAGAAGGCAAAGAAGTCAAAGTAGATGAAATTCTCAGTGTCACACAATATGCTGATGTGAGTCACAGTGGACGCAAGGAGAACACTGGAAATGGTAATTCTGTCCAAGCCAGTATCTTTGACTTCAATATAACTAGAAACCTGACTCGTGCTGAAATAGCAGCAATCAAGCTCCTTGAAGTGGTCTTCATTGCAGAGAAAGATGTTGTGCTCGCTCAAATGACAGAACTAGAAACGAGTGACCCCACCATTGCCACTCAGCGCCCCTCTGAAACAACGGTGCAGTATGCATTGAGCTTGGTAGCACGTGCAACAGCTACCAGTAGCAGTAGTGTGGCAGTTGACAGCGATGATGAAGGGAATGAAGTGGCTGTGACTATTGGTGGACTGGGTACCCACACAAAGAAATCACTCCATGTTTTCAAAAAAATGTGCAACCTTT
>NC_090885.1:40453703-40458703 GCF_036669925.1 Montipora capricornis
ACGAGAGAAACTTGCAGATGTTTTTTAAGGTATGTTTTCTCAAATTTAGGTAATGATTTCTTCATCACTTGTAAGCATATACATATAAGCGGCAAGGTGAACTATATTTTGTTTATCACAAAACAATCACTGACGTGAACACGACTATTTCGCATTCAAAACTAGCCAAGCTTTTTTCTTAAATTTATGAAAGTGGAGTTAAAATACTTAAGATTTCCGAATTAAAAATGATGCGATCTTCGAGACTGATCTTCCGAGCTTAAAAAATATTGAAATAAAACATTAAAGTTGTGAGATTTCTAAAACTGGTAATTGTTTTATTGTAACACTGTTAACAGGATTGTCATTATACTAGTCAAAATATTCAAAACGTAATTGGTTTTATACAACAAAATGTTTAATGTCACGCTATCCTCTAGCAAACTGTTAAAAACAAAATAAAAGGAAATAAATGAAATAAGAATCAACCAACACGTCCTGTTGTCCTTGAAGTCTTATCGTTGTATTAAAATACATCGTTTTATTCACTGATTGATAAAAAAACTGCAGAGGTGTTGGAAGGCAATGTTCCCGGGGACAGGGGTATTTGCCCTCTTTCTTCATCCCCTCCCGGGGCATTTTGAAAGCTCATGTGGGGGAATTTACCCATTTTTAAAGAAAATGCTAATGCCCGGGGGCTAGCCCGAGGGGGGGGGGGGTGGGGTGGGTAACCGCTGGAATTGACTGATGCATAATTTGCTGTGGTCGTGTCGATCGTGAGAACAACGACTACCAACTAGTACTGTAAAAGAACACGAAACTGCCATGATTTTCACAGCGGCTTTGCTCAAATTTCTCTTGGGAAAAAGGACTCTTTTATTTAATGCATTTGTTAATTAAGTTAGTGTCGTCTAGGAAAAGCAAAAACAAAATTAAATCCCAAAAAAACCAACATTTTTGTCGCATGGTCAATAGCATGAAATATACAAAAAAAAAGTAATTCTAAATTTCGTTTTCTGTAGAACCACAGTACTCAGATTCCAATGCGTTTTTTGTTATTGGCAGACGCTCAGCTTACAAAAATCCCCACCCCTACCCAGTGCAAAGAATTTTGCCCCATGCTGCTCAATATGCAAATTAGAAAGACGGAGCGATCAAACATGTGGCTTATTCGTTGTCCCTGGCTGTTTCTGCTTCAAAGCAGGTTGAGTGATTCTATCGAGCAATACAATGAACCACCAAGGTACAGGTTGCATAGGGACTTCGCAAAATCGCTTTTTGTGGTTAAATCTACCAAACAGATGCCCGTTACGGAGGTTCTCGTCTTACTAACTTAGCGAAACGCCATTGAAGAAACGACTGGAGAGAAACGTTGTTTGACAGTCAAGATATCATATCTGAGCTAAAGTGAACATATTTATGTTGCAGTGTGCTTTAGCAATGCAGATATTTCGAAATGAAGGGATTTCATTAATTATAAATGCAGGAGTAATGTTTGGTCACACATTCGATAAGTAAAATCTTAAAATTTATGCGATATCTAACTCCAGTTTCACTAGAGTTGGAGTAATATAATCAAACTTGTTAATGTTGCAAATAAGTCTAGCAGCAGTGTTTTGTACTCTCTGGAGCTTTTGCAGTTCAGTATTAGGCAGTCCGAATAAAATGCTATTACAAGAGTCAAGTCGACTTGTTACAAAAGCATTCATTACAGTTTGGACAGTGTCAGAACTGAGAAATTTCCTGATCCTTCGAATATTAAATATGTGGAAGAAAGCGGTCTGGTTTATTTGGATGAAGATGTTAAGTTGGTTGTCAAAGCCGCCCCCAAGATTCCTCACTTCAGAAGAGGGGAGGTTTGCTGTATGGCCCACGCAAAGGGAATCAATGTCGACCTTTACTAAATGCTGCCTAGTTCCAATCATAATAAATCTTTGCACTGTAACTATATCCGTTCCATGTTTTTATGAAATAGGCCTGGGCTTGCTTTTATTCGGTTTTTGGGCCCATAGGCGGTTATGGCCCCAAAACCGAAATAAATCTAGTCCGGACCCCTTTTTGCAGGCCAGGAGCGCTGCGTACAGTTAACGTGTCTCCGCTCCAACTGAAATAAAAATCTGGTCCAGACCTCAGTTTTCTCTATAGTCAGTGTAAATGGCCTGCTGAAGTGTCTTGCCTTTTTGTTGTGCTAATGACGAGACTGTGTTAACTAGATCGTTAAAGAAAACATATTCTTTAAGTAAACTTTGTGACTCAAGAAGAGAGGGTTTGACCGTGCTTGGGATTTCCATGTACTCTTTGGTGAAATAAGGAAATTGCGTCATGCTCTCTTGGTGTCCACATGGTAATAGTGGCTTGCTTCCTTGTTTGTTGCTTGCTTCTTTTTGCAATCCCCATCTAGGGGAAAATAGTACCTTTCCTTGTGTTCAAGCACCAAACACTATCTGCTGCCCGTGAAAAAAGTTGTCGCCACATCCTTTGCAGATCTTTGCTTCAAGAGGCAATACACACACAGTGAAGGGGTTGTCGTTATGATGTATCTGGGTGCACATACTATTTTCTGACTGGCTGTTCATCGACTTGACTTCATTGTTGTTGGTCGGTCCAGTGGCTCCACTTGAAGACTGAGAGGGGCGATAGTGGAACTTGTTTCTTGAGCCCTTCTTTCCTGTAACAGCTTTATTGACATACGCTTCAGCTAGTGACGTGCAGGTTCATATTTTATACCCAAAAAAATCCCAACTTCAGAATTTGTCTACCCCAAAAAATCCCTCAGTGTCTTTGCATTTATCTTCTGAAAAGTTAAAACATGCCAACTTCAACTTTGGTTTTGGTCAAAAACAAAACTATACAAAAACAAATACAAAAAGCTTGCATGACTGTTATAGTGTCTCTTCATCCTATCTTCTGCGACAACTTCACAGGAAGATATTCATTATGACACCTACAGCATGTCTTGTCCTAAGCACATTCTTTGCTTGCTATTGTACCAAAACATTCCTATGTAAAAGACCTCGTGGCATCAGACTTTTCACCATGTTTTTGTGCAACTGATATCTCAAAAGGTGGACAGACAATTTCTACCAGGTATAGAACACATCCGTACACACCAAATTGTGTTTCACCAGGCGTGTGGTGAAACATAGCAACTCGGGGCAACTCAACGGTATCAAATATAAGACTTGAAAATTTATACACTATTCTTTGCAAATTCAAGCCAAACTGTATCCTTACAAACAGCATTGGAAAGTCAAAACGGGATCTATTAATCATGATCAATGTGCGCTGTACACAACTGCTCGCCTAAGTCGCCCTGTTCGAGCCTGGGAAAGTTGGACTCTTCGACCATCATCAGCCATGTATTCCGAAGTGTCACCATATTTGTCCAATGGGAAATATGCTTCTAGGTAAGTAGCATCAGCTAGTGAAAGCTGCAATTCTTCCCCCCTCCTAGTCAGAGAAACTGGACTGATGACATCAGAGATGCTGACTTCCTCTGTTACATTGGATCTTGAAAACACATGATCATGGAGCAGTTTGTAGGGTTTGACAAAAAGTTGTATGTTCTTAACACTGTCACGCTGGTAGTTGACTGGCTTGACATATTCTGTTCTTCTCCTTGTTGATGTGAGACAGCGCATCCGAAGTACTTGGGCAAGGCGGTAGGGTCTTTCATCATCATATCGCAGCTCACTTTCAAATGCAACATCGTCCCATAGTCCAATATTACTGCGACCATCAGCATCAACCCCATCATCAGACTCGCTTTCTTGTAGCTCTTGGGCTCGTTAGATGTGAATGAGGTGATCAGCAGACACCTCTTTGTTTTGGGCAAGCTGCTTGATCACCTTTGCCTTGTAAACCATTGAGTTCAACTCGGGCTAAAATGTGGGACTTCTGTTTTGTTTCATATGATCTTTCAACTTCTATCACATCAGCGTCGTGCACAGTGCTGCCAATTAAGCATTGTGACTCGGCAAACAGGGCACAGTCCTGTTTGTCTTGAGTACCCCAATCAGAGTTTGGGTCTGAGCTCGAATCTGCAACCAGGGTTCCCTCTGTATTGTCATCTGCAGCCATGTTCTCAAATAACTGAGTCAGCGACACATCTCTGTATGGGTTCATAAACCACTTTGGCAAGCTCTCCATCATCACCTTCATCATCTTCGTCGTCAGCTTTATGCAGTCCAACAAGTCTTGCCATACGCTGTGCCTTAACAATGCCCTGTCGCCATGCATGAACAATTTCTTTAGCAGATGGATAGGCATTCAGGTCGTACGTCTTTTCACGGCTGGCAGGCTCGTACTGTTTGTCCCATATGTTGTCTTGCTTGTTGTTGCTTTGTCTAAACTTAAGCTTGTCACTGGTTGCCTGGATTTCTGCTATTCTGGTCACTGAGCAGTGATTCCTCATCATGTCCAGGATAGTATATGCATGATGATTCTGCACCGATGAACCATTCAAACTGAAATAAACTTCGCAACAATCCTCTCCTGTTCTATCAAGAGGGCATTCCATGTCAGGATAATGGAAACTAAAATCTGCAATCAGCAGAACAACAAAATGGCATGAAAGCAATAGGTTCTGGAATGTTTCTCGGCTTAAGAAATTTCTTGCTAGCGTCAGTTCCCTTGAAGTGATGATATGACTCCGCCATATACAGAGGAACGTTGTGACGTAGCCAGCATTAACAACAGTATGACGCTCTCAAACTGACAAACATCTCCACATAGTGGTACAGCATGTCAAGGTACACCCACAGACCTAGAGCCTGTTCATTCTTAGCTACACCGTCCAACCCATTAGCCATTTTCCATAAACATTCTCTAACATTTGGGAACAGTATACGTTGACAGACTGTCCAGTCCTGCATATCCTTCTTGAAAAGCTGAATGAGCTGGCGAAGGAGGTTGCGGTGGACAAGGTACTCTCCCATGTGGAGCTCTCTGCTGGTATGGTCAAGATGCCGATCATCTTTCTTATGATTGTGATCAGACATGTTAACAACAACTCCATCCTC
>NC_090885.1:40463703-40473703 GCF_036669925.1 Montipora capricornis
GAAAAGAGATTAGAGCTTGACAGGTTGAAAAGAAATACAGTTCAAATGTCCTCACAAATGGTTATCAGAATATCAGAATAATGTTGTTCAAGTGATGTCCTTGAATAGTTAATAGGAATTAATTTGAAAAAAAAATTGCGTGAACTCTAGAAGTGAAATGTATACAAGTGTTAAAAGGCATTGAAATACATGCTGTGGTTACACCAATCTTAGTAAACATGATTTTCCAAGTATAATTTTTTCCATAGTAAAATAGCAGAAATTTGTTTTATTTTACTTTTTGCAGCTATCATTGTCAAGCCAGTGGGTGTGGCTGTGGCTGGGGATGTTAACAAGGGGTATTTCGTTTACGTTAAAGGGTTAAGCACTGATGATGGGATCATGCATATTGCATAACATTGCACACCCACACACCACATTTGATTTCCTACCCCAAAATAAGTGAATGGAATAACTCCATCAAATATGTGAAAATTCTTCACCTTCTTAATAGCCCTCTCAACATGGATTCGCAAGCTAGCGATTTCTTGTGTTGCGATCACATCTTCGGCTAACATCTGATCAGACATTCCCAAGAAAGGGGGGATGTTTAAGGAGACTCCCAGGGGAAGAATATCGTCAATGGTGAGGCCCTTGTCTGCCATCACAGTGTCTCCTTTCGAAAAGGAAAGGTTTAAGAAGCCTCTTCGCTCCATAATTCCCTGTCTCATTAACTAGTTCTCTGGATGGCCAGATATTAATATGGCCAAAACTCGTCCACTGGTTTTAAGGTCCTTGGTCTTCCTTGTTTCAAAGACTTGGGGGTGCTATCAACATCTTTTCCAGACAGCCAATAGTTGATGTTCTCACCCTGCTCACCAGGATCCAAAAGGTCGTACAGGGCCGTCATTGTTTGGTAGTTTGGAAATCCAGTGTAATATGCTACCAGTGAGTCATGTGAGGTGATGTTTTTAAAGGAAAACAACCGCTCCTCGCGTTTCTCATGTTTCTGCTCGAGATCCACAACTTTCTCTCGTTTTGAAACCACTTTATCCAGTTCTTCATTGTTCACAAGTGCTGCGGCAACTTTGTCCTTAAGTTCAGCTATCAATGAATCTTTTTCTGATTTCAAGACAAAATCAGTGCCACACTCACGCTCCCGTGTTATGTTTTCCATTTCTGCTGTTTCCGGAAAGGCTAAGTCCACGATATTTGTTGATGTTGCATCCTCACTGATAATTTCACTGCATTCAGTGGAAGAATTCAAAGCCTTGCTAGCTTCTGGCATTTTTTTTTTTGTTGTTGTTGCCACTTTTGTACCTGTGAAGCGTGGTGTCGGCGGTGCTTGTTTGCGAGGCGAACTTCCCTTCCATGCGAATTTACTCGGCACAGCCCCTGTTTTGGGGCTAACTTTTCCACTGCCACTGAGACTCCTCTGCAAATCTTCCCCCTTGAAATGCCTCGAATAAACTCAGGTTCCCTCGTTTATGGAAATTCGATCCAACATCTCTCCTTATGGCACTCCTTATGGCATGAATCCATTGCTTTTTGAGGTTTTTTCCTCTGGAAAGCGAAAAAAAGAATTTTTCTCCTTGTCCCGCTTGTCCTTCTTTGTACACAGCGGCACAGCAATTTGTTGGCATTTCTCAGCCTCTCCACGATGGAAATCTTTAGTTAACTTCATGATATGCCGTGTAGTGACTAAGAAAACGTTTTCCTGCCAATATCCTCAAAAAATATCGACGATTTGAACAATATTATGTGAGAAATTCTAGTCACAAAGCCGAAGTAAAATACAAGTCTGTGTGCTGTCCAAGAATTCTCTGGCCTACCAAGCCTCTCATTCATGCAGTTGAAACCAGGCCATTCTGCATGGGCGCCATTTATGAATAAGGTTTATAGTAATGAAGGCCAAAGTTACTCATTACTCCCTGTAATTTGTACAGACAGGTGTGGTTAGGGTATTAGGCCTAAGCAACAATTTGAAAGTAGCCTGCAAAACAGGTGCATTTTAAGTTGAAGTTTCAAAAGGGTTAGGAATCATGAAGTTACAAACCTGGTAAATTTCCACCTCATTTAGCCCCTGGCATAAAGATAACATGCACGGTGAATTAGGATTCACACTGGTAAATGTGTCTTCCAGTTGTTCATTTGCCATAAATCGAGGCAGCACACCATTCCGTAGCATACTCAAG
This sequence comes from Montipora capricornis, assembly GCF_036669925.1. Taxonomy (NCBI): domain Eukaryota; kingdom Metazoa; phylum Cnidaria; class Anthozoa; order Scleractinia; family Acroporidae; genus Montipora; species Montipora capricornis. The sequence goes on from NC_090885.1 coordinate 40,465,878, forward strand.
GCTGATATGAATGAAACAAATAGTAGAATTTCGACAAAGGATAAGACAACTGTGCGATATTATACATGTACATACATATGTACTAGATTATTCAAAAGTGATGAGTTTGAAAAAATCCATGCTGTTGTGATTGCAACAGAGAATAAGAGACATTTAATAACTTGTCATGCTAGATCCAGGGAGACGCGGTGGTCACATGGTTAGTGTGCTCGACTTCGGAGCGAATGGTCTGGGTTCAGGTCCTGGCTGAGGACATTGTGTTGTTTTCTTGGGGAAGACACTTTACTCCCTCGGTGCCTCTCTCCACCCAGGTGTATAAATGGGTACTGGCGGATTTAATGCTGGGGGTAACCCTGCAATGGACTAGTATCCCATCTAGGGGGGAGTAGAAATATTCCTAGTGGCTTCATGCTACAGAAACCGGGGATAAGCTTTGGCTTGTAAGCTGACTTTACCGTGCTAGATCCAAGCAATGACACAAATTTTGTCGTTACACAGGAAAACATGCCTCAACTTTACTTACCCAATTACAATTCCAACTGTGTGGTAATCACTTTGCAAATGTTCCAGCATACCATTATCAGAGTATTTTGATCTTTTGAATTAGCTGGAAAAACTCTTTTCTTGGTCCACCGTAATCTTGGGCCTCTTGTTGAAACAAGATGGTTCAGATCAAATTTTTACAATAGATTCAAAGTAGAAGGATTTTCAATGGTTGGCCTTATACTAACGGTGTAAAAAACCTGTTATGAATAGCAGTCCATGTCTAGATTACTACTCTTAGATTTGAGCACTCTCTCTTTTTGCCAATGCAATCGCAGAAAAATTAATTTTCATTAAACAGGTCTTACCTCTCCATAAATATGGACCTTAAGAGTTAATCTGCAATTTTGAATGGCCTTAACTTCATCCATTCCAGACATTAGAATGTCATTTCTGTCCACATAGATCAAGTTTGTTTCTCCCTCAGATGAACTGGCTGAATCCACAATCTCAAGTGCTCGACCCTCAACTATTTTAGATTGAAAGTATCTTAACACTTCCACAGGATTGTTATATAAACCTTTGGATTGGTAATGCAATGTTCCTTCCTTCACAATGCTACTGTTGAGGCTTGCTATAACAGTGGTGGACTCAAATGGAGAAACCAGTAAATCTTCATCATTATCAGGTACTAATACCTCAGGAGAGGAAGGGGTGAAGTGTTGTTGGGACTTCTCAGGTGGACATTGGTTGTGTGGAATTGAGGCTGTGCTATTGGCTTGAGGGTCACTATGGGCTGGAAAATCTGCCTGGATGTTAGTTTCTTTATCCTCGGACTGGGAATTAAGTTCAGAAATGAATGCCATATTCTGGGCTAGTCGGTCTTGCTGGGAACAAGGTGTTTCATCTGCATGTTGGGAAACCTGCTGTGAAAGGGATGCTGACAATACAGATGTGACCTCTGATTTGAGAAGATGAGGAGGAGGAGGAGGAGGAGGATGAATGTATTGTCTTCTCTCCAGAACTGAAATTCAAAACAAAGTGGTTGGGTGAACTACTCTGAGTGAACCCATGAAATATCAAACTGTTGTAAGAGTGCATGTCAAACAAAAGGTGGCCACAGCTCAAAAATGGATTTTGCTCAGATTTTGTCCAGATGTAGCCTATTATGTCTCTAAATGTCCTGTATAGTTTTTTAACTCATGTGTATTTTTATTTTAGAGAAAATGCAAATTTAAGAGTTCGTGTCTAAATCGCCATTTTTTTCCCCTGAAAAATTAACGCTTACTTTGCCGTCAAATTTCCCTACAAAAACCAATTCGTATCAGCTCAAAACCTCCTAAGAGCTCTTTTGTGATATCTCTACATCCGGTTTACGTGATTTTTGGAAATGTGAATCACAGCTTGCATCCAAAATAATTTCAACTTTAAGACATATGGTTTTACTTGACTCAAGGTACCCCTGAAACTGCATCGTTTTTCAACATGAGGTAAAGCTCCAAACCAAATAATATTTGCACCTTTCACTCTCTAAGTGATAAGCTTTCAAGTGATAAAAATGTCTTTGGGCAAATGTATATGCGCTGCGTGACAGTTAATCAAATTCATGTGTTTTTAACCTTTTGACATCAAACGTCCTAATTTGCATATTCATTGAGTATGAAAAAGAAGTCACTTCGAATTCTTGTTTCAACCTTTTTACGGCAAGAATCGAAATTTTGACAATACTTCCTACCTGTTTATGACTTAGCTTTTGTTTATAACCTCCAATTTTACCACAAATCGCATAAATAGTGTCAGTCAACAGTTGGTGTACATGCAATTACTATTCAATACGTTCATGTCAGTGATGACATTCTCTTAAAATGGCCAAATTTGCTCAGCCTTTTCCTGGTAACCTCATAATATCACAAACTGAATATCTGTGCCATAGGAAACTTTCCTGTGCAGCTGGGAACCGTATTCATTCAACCGCAATGTGTAATACACGAGTTCACGTGTCGTGTGCCCCTGCCAGGGGGGTGGGGGGTGGGGGGGTTAGTGCTGTAAGAATAAATCAGTGTTACATTTGACTTAATATATCCTGTTTTAGGATAGTCATACCCACCCTTCTCACGAATAGCTTTCCAAGGAAATAAGCATAGGAGTCTTACCCAGACCTGAATTGCGTGCTTGCTTACTCTCAATTCCTATACTGACGAATCAATTTTCGATGTTTCATTCATCACCATTTATTTAAAATGATACACTAATGCAGCCTTCTCTACTTTGAGAGTTGCAGAGGGGTTTTCCGTGATTCATGATCAGACTACTTTGCAGCTGTAATGACGACCAGTGACAGTTGTAACAATTAAGCGTGATGCTTGATAGACAGTGGTTAGAAGGAAAACATCAAAAACTCGCTCTTTCTTTTTCATTTCCAAATTGGAAGTTAAATTCTCAGTTAGCTGAAAACTGTTAACGTTGAAAGGAGCTCTTTTTAAGTCTCTTTGACTTAAGTAACCTTCAACTGAGAAAGCTACTTCAAAAACCTGGCTACCTGTACACACCTGTTTCGCATTTTAAGGTGTTTTTCAGGAAATCACATTCCTGGTTTGCATATATAATAGAAATGCATTTATACGCATTGAATTGTTAATAGAAAGAGATATAATTGTCAAATCACCTCGATCTAGCTATTTGCAACCCTTTGGTCAACAATGGAGGTTCATTCGGGTTTTCCTAAAACAAGGACAACCCAGAACCTGGAATCTAGAATCCGGAATAAGAACTTGAACCAAAGTCATCTGAAATGATCCAGTGTCTTGCAAATGTTTACTTTTATCTCGCTGAGTAATTTGTCACATGCTGACTCCTTTTGGGAGGGGATTGATGTAGTAACTTCGGAAGCGCATCAAACTTCTTGGGCTTTTTGTTTTTTTTTATCGTGGGGTGATCATGTTTTTGACATGTGTGTAATCAAGTTCTTGATTACACACGTTTGTTGATCTCTTGACCATCTGAGCTGAAGCTGTTTTTTGTAGTAATTAAGGTTGTGTTCGACTGACCACATTATGGAATAAGAATGGGTGTAATGATGGTTTGAAATAGTATGTTTAATCAGCTAGGATGTTAAAGACATGTTTGAAATTTCATGTGAATCTCTCTAAAAGCCAAGGATTTCTGACTTCTATTCTATGCGTTCCTAATTCAGAATAAGATCAATTGAATGCATCCTAACATTGTATGTGCAATACTTATGGAAAAGCATTTTACCACACGAAAATGGAATGTTGTAAAGTGTGACTATTCCACCTTGAAAAATGACGAATCATACGCATATACAAGTGCAGCGAGAGATAGTCTAGCTGGACTCAAGGTTAGCACTTCGGAATCAGTGGGAAATGATTTTGCTTAACACACATAGACTGGGTCTGCTCTTGATAGACGGAGCTCTGTGCGCCAAAGGCTCGCGCATGGAGCACCATAGTTAAGAAAATATGGTAACCCATCGCGTTGAGAAAATTTGGTTTTGTTATCTAATCACTCTGCAGTGAAACGAAAACAAAATAATTTATAACTTAGTATAAGGAAGAAAACACCAGTCATAGGAGGGGGCATCTCGTTTATTGATCAGACATAAATTGCCCTAGGATAGTAATAAACACTGAAAATAACTAAAAACAAAATTTCCGAAATGAACTGATCAAAAGCGGAGATGCCGTCGAAGTGACAACTCCTAACGGACAAACTCCTTAAATATTAACTACTTAGCATAAATATGTAACCTGCATGCCAACGAAATCTACATAACCAGCACAAAACTATCTTACAATAACAACGAGAAAAATTATATTTGTTATCTAATCACTCTGCAGTGAAACGAAAACAAAATAATTTATAACTTAGTATAAGGAAGAAAACACCAGTCATAGGAGGGGGCATCTCGTTTATTGATCAGACATAAATTGCCCCATTTCGAAGATAAAGCACAATTTAAAGAGAACTATAGACCTAAGGAACGAGAAACTGAAAGAAGAGAATTGATGTTATCTTTAACATAGCCGTCCTTGGCACGATACGATTTCCAACGACCATGTCGTTTAAACAAACGATCGCTGATGCCAGCGTTTGCAGCGGCTGAGGCGCCACCTGATCTTAAGCTATGTAAACCATAACTAGACTTAGGAAAACCTAGTTCAACTAAAGAATTAAGCAAAAGCTCCCTAGCCCTAGAATAGGATATAGGTCGTGAACCTAGAGAATAACTAAGAGTGGACTTATGATAAACAAGATTGCGAAATACAAAGTCACTAGAATTACAATTCAAACAAGCGAGATGAAAATAACGAGAAAGTATCGTATAAGGACAAGTGACAGTACCCGTCCTAGCCAAAAGAACTGAAGAACCATCCCTATATACGTCACTCTTACTACTGGCAATAGTAATCTTAACATAATCCGAATTTTGGAAATTTACATCACAACAGCGCAACTTAGCTAGCTCGTCAAAGCGTAAAAATGCACAATAAGCAGTGACAAATAAAGCTGCAATTCGGAGACTAGACAGGTTAGCAGATGGCGAGGCATACTTTAAACAAATTGACGAAATCATCTCAGGAGTAATTGGCTCCTTTTTAACTACTGGTTTAGCTGAAATCCGAATACCAGCCTCGAGAATGTTCTTCACCAGAGGATCTTGACAAGGATCGGGAAAACCATAGAGCTTATTAGCCCACGAAATACCACAAGATGCAGACTGAAGTACGGAAGAGCTTGTATCACCTCGAATAAGATGCTCTAGGTAAAGAGCGACGTCTAATGGCCTTGTAGGCAAAGCCGTGATCTCGGGGAAGCAAGATGCCCAGACTCTGAATTTCTGAAAAGACCTGGAATACTGATCAATGGTGCGTGGAACCTTGGACTGCAATGCACGAGCCGGAAGAGAACTGGCAAGTCTTCGGAGTTCAGGATTCTGTAGGGTGGAACTAATCTGCGCAAAAGCAATATCACCTTGTGCAGGAAGAAACAAAAATAGAACAAGAATTTTTAGTCTAACACGGGCTACTACCAGCGGCGTCCAGAGTAAATCAAATGTGCAAAAACCCAGTGGCAAAACAAATAAACACACAAAGCCAAGTGGCAAACACTTAAAATTCCAATAACTGATAAAACAAAAAATACAATCTAATTGCTTAGATTTAATTAGCCCCATTAATACATCCAGAGTAAAACAAGTGTGTAAATGCCCAGTGGCAAAACAAATAAACACACAAAGCCAAGTGGCAAACACTTAAATTCCAATAGCTGATAAAACAAAAAATACAATCTAATTGCTTAGATTTATTTAGCCCCATTAATACATCCAGAGTAAATCAAGTGTGCAAAAGCCCAGTGGCGAAACAAATAAAACACACAAAGCCAAGTGGCAAACAGTTTAATTCCAACAGATGAAAATCACAAAAAATACAATCTAATTGCTTAGATTTAATTGGCGCCATTAATACGCAAGAAAAGGACAGACGAACTAAAATTATCAGAACCAAAAATACAATTCTTATTAACGCCGTGAACAAAAACTCGCTTCCCTTCAGCAACGTAAAGGAAGTCAACAATATAACTACGGAAAGAACGACCTTCATTAATGATGGATGGCCAAAAAATGGCAGACGGCCAATAAGGGACCACAAGGGCGCCTACGCACTTACATAATTTGACATGCTCAATAACTTGAGTGACAAGGCAAACAGGAGGGACCAACCAACAGTTCTCACCTTGCCAGCTATGACTAAGAGCATCTACACCCAAAGTGTTGGGACTGTGAAAGCGCGAATAGAACCTAGGCAACTTGGTATTTGCATAACTAGCAAAACAATCTACAGTGAAAGGACCCCATCGAGAATCTATTGCACGAAAATAATCGTTGGAAACACACCAGTCGTCAAAATCAACGATCTTACTGTAATAATCAGCTTTCTGATTAAGCGTACGAGGAATCCATTCCACTGACAACCTAATACCATGAGCAGAAGACAAACAGAAAATATCCTTAGCAATAGTATTTAAATGTGGCTTATTGCTCCCGGAATCTGTAATGAACGCTACAGCTTTATTATCAGTATAAAGCTTAACAGAGGAATTATGCAAAATGGGAGCAAAACTTCTCAACGCAAAACTAACAGACTTCAATTCCCTCCAAGTGGAGCTTTGCTTCATTTCAAGATCATCAAAATTCTTGTGGGCAACAAGAAACCCGTCGACCTCAACATAAATGTAAGAAGCGCAAGCAACGTCACTAGCGTCGGAATAGACAATGTGATGAGGAACATTAACTGGATAGACAAAAGGTCTAGAATTAAGTGCCCGAGCATTGGCACACCAATAATTTAACTCAGAAATAGCTTCATCAGTAAAAAAAACCCCGGCATTCCAAGATGCTCTATCTACAATAACAGAATGCAATGCTTTCGTCATAATCTTGCAAATATGGCCAAAAACAAGCATACAGGAAATGATACGCCCGGTAACCTGAGCCAGCATCCTGGCAGTTACTACACGAGAACTAAAAACCTCCCCTATGGACGCAAGCAGAACTGATATCTTATCTGCAGGAATAGACAACAAGCCCCGAGCAAAATCCCAGTGAAAACCAAGCCAGCGAAGCAACTGACTAGGGATCCACATACACTTATCCTTATTTGGGACGAACCCCGACCTAATTAAATCAGAATGCACCAACAAAGATTGTCGAAGGCAAGTATCCTTCGTACCACATACTCCCAGACTGTCATCTAAATAAACTACAATGCGGAGGGCCTGAGAACGCCAATGCTTGACGAGGGGACGCATAACTTTGGTGAAAATATAAGGGCCCGTAGAAAGACCAAAGGGCAGGACGACAAACTTAAAATATTTCCGAACCTCATTGAAAACCCACGAAAAACCGAGAAATCTTTGATGTGTGGGGTAAATTTCAACATGATGATACCCAGACTTAATATCGAAAGAATAAGCCCACAAATTAGAAAGAGACTCGCCGATCAAAAAATTTAGCATAGACTGAGCATCCTCAAACTTAATTTTGGACTTATTCACAAAGAAATTAACATGCCTAAGATCCAATATAAGCCTCTTCTTACCACTTGACTGTACAGAAACAGACAATGGGTTAACCACGTCAGGCGGGCGAGTACACGAAACAATAGAGCCAACCCTAAGTAACTCCTGAATAGCGGATTCTACAAAATCACTTTCACCCAAAGCTGAGCGATTATTATTAAGAAAAACAATTGTAGGTTCCCGTGAAAAGGGAATCTTATAACCAAAACTTAAGGTATCTAAAATAAACTTAGAGGCACCAATGC
>NC_090885.1:40486203-40491203 GCF_036669925.1 Montipora capricornis
ACTTAACGCAACCTGCGGGCGTTTCAGATATTCACAGTTGTGGACGTTGATGTTTTTTAAGCAGTGATCCTCCGAATTTTGATCTTGTTTTATCTTGCCATAAGGCCTGAGAAAAAACCAAGGGAAGTTGTTGAAATAACTAACGCCTTGTTCACCACCTCCAGACGCGTATTTACTTGGTGAAGCCATCTGAAAAAGGAAATTAACTTCGTGACTGTTCTACAGGACTATATTGTCTGGGATGCGTTGGCGTCAAGAAATATAAATCTTTAAGATATTTGATTCTTGATATTGCTACATAAGCACTGCCTTCAGGAATGTTATGACAATCTAACCATAAAACGATTTTTTTTAGGTTTTGTCCTTGAATTTTGCAAATAGTAGAAGCATATGCAGGCACAATAGGATATTTTACAACCATAGTGTCTTCTACTTGAGTAGTGACGGGATAGATTGCAGCTACTCGTCCCGTAGACAATTTCAAAAATACAGAAGCTCCTTGTATCGTAATAACTGTAGCATGTCTGCCATTTACAATTCCCAGCTCTTTGTCTCTGTTTTGCGTTATAATTACTTTCATGTCTTTGTACAGTGGCTGAGGATTGTCGCTATTATCAAATTGGATATGACCGAAATATGGTTTGTCTTGAAATAAATTGTTAGCTGCTATTCTGTTTACTCTGTTAGCTGCATTTCTTGAAACAGTCAACATCATTGCATCTGGCACATCAGTAAGCACTTTGAAAATGTCATGATCAGTAGGTTCATCGAAATAAAGAATGCGTTGACCGTGAAGTGCCCTTAATACTCTAGGAGAAGGTCTATAAAGACGAATGTTGTCTAAGAGTTCTTGAAATTGTGGGTCTTGACATCTATGTTGTGTGAAAAATTGGACAACTGTGCTGTTCTTGTCTAATTCTTTGTTGTGTAACACATTAGGTACCGTTCACGATTTTCCACTTACAGTGTCAAAAGGTTGTTGTTGTTGTGGATCTCCGCATAAAAGTAATACAGGCCTACCTGCTAGCAGGTATATCTTGAGGGTTAATTGAAGGAGAGAGATACGTCATAAGCACGTCTTGAGTTTTGCAGGAGACAACTGGATCTGTGAGACACATTGTGTCGGTCTTTTCGCATACGCGTTGTATATTTGCAGCACTTGTAACGTTTTCATACATTTCATCACCACTTGCGAAAACCTGGTCTTCATTGTACTCGTCTACGACACTCGAGAACAGTTTACTGGCAGACATCTGTGGGTTCAATTCGGCACTGCAATTAACTTTTTGCCAAAACATGTCATGTTGATTGAAGTCTCACATATCCATAAATGTACGTTTTTAAATCATGACATTGTTATTAAATCAAGTAGGAAACAATTAATGCTATGTCTTGTGTGTGAGGACAATATAGCTACTCAGTGATTCTTTTTGTGCTTTTTCTTTTTGGCTTTTTCGATAGAAGGCAATTGATTATATATGTCTTCCTCTTGCTCTACTGGTGGCGTTGTCTTAGGTGTCGTGGTAATCTTAGTTTTTGTGACAGTTTCTTTCCTTTTTTTGGGAGGTGGTGGGCTAGGTTCATCTTGAGAACTGGAGTGTGATTCTGGTGGTAAGACCTTTTTAGGTGAGGTAACTGGCTTAGTCTTAGTTTTAGGAGCAGGCGGGTGTTCAGCCTGTGCTCTTAAAAGGCGTGGTGATTTTTTCTTTAGCTGTGAATAAGTCGGTGTACCGGATTGAGGAGGAGACTCTGCCTGTGGCAAGTTGCCTTCGTCCGGACGGTTTCCTAGTTGTTCTAAAGGCTGTCGGGAAGAAGATTGTTTCCTTCTTCCCTTAGCAAACAGTCCCCCACTAGTTGACGAAACAGTTTTTTCAACCCACCAATTGTTTAAAGATCCTAAGGTAGGCTTTTGTTTGAACTCATGATTTAGGGGTAGGTCGGTTTTTTGCGCATACTCAGTTGGATTGGGGACCAACATGCGCATATGTCGGTACTGAATGCCTATTAAATACATGATATGGCCCATCATTTCCATTCGGTCGAATATGTCGTTTTTTGACAACTCGTCACTTTCCTCATCGTCATAATCGGTAATGACGTACGTGAGAAGATCATGCAACATGGTTTCTGTTGTCTGCTGTCCTGACTTAGTGTTAAAGTTAGTAATCAGGTCGTTGAACTTTCGCAATTCTGGCAAAACTATATCTGGGGTCAGGTTATCAAACAAATGTTCTAATTGTTGCAAATTGCTAGACACGGTTTCTGCCAGTTCACTTAACGCAACCTGCGGGCGTTTCAGATATTCACAGTTGTGGACGTTGATGTTTTTTAAGCAGTGATCCTCCGAATTTTGATCTTGTTTTATCTCGCCATAAGGCCTGAGAAAAAACCGAGGGAAGTTGTTGAAATAACTAACGCCTTGTTCACCAACTCCAGACGCGTATTTACTCGGTGAAGCCATCTGAAAAAGGAAATTAACTTCGTGACTGTTCTACAGGACCATATTGTCTGGGATGCGTTGGCGTCAAGAAATATAAATCTTTAAGATATTTGATTCTTGATATTGCTACATAAGCACTGCCTTCAGGAATGTTATGACAATCTAACCATAAAACGATTTTTTTTAGGTTTTGTCCTTGAATTTTGCAAATAGTAGAAGCATATGCAGGCACAATAGGATATTTTACAACCATAGTGTCTTCTACTTGAGTAGTGACGGGATAGATTGCAGCTACTCGTCCCGTAGACAATTTCAAAAATACAGAAGCTCCTTGTATCGTAATAACTGTAGCATGTCTGCCATTTACAATTCCCAGCTCTTTGTCTCTGTTTTGCGTTATAATTACTTTCATGTCTTTGTACAGTGGCTGAGGATTGTCGCTATTATCAAATTGGATATGACCGAAATATGGTTTGTCTTGAAATAAATTGTTAGCTGCTATTCTGTTTACTCTGTTAGCTGCATTTCTTGAAACAGTCAACATCATTGCATCTGGCACATCAGTAAGCACTTTGAAAATGTCATGATCAGTAGGTTCATCGAAATAAAGAATGCGTTGACCGTGAAGTGCCCTTAATACTCTAGGAGAAGGTCTATAAAGACGAATGTTGTCTAAGAGTTCTTGAAATTGTGGGTCTTGACATCTATGTTGTGTGAAAAATTGGACAACTGTGCTGTTCTTGTCTAATTCTTTGTTGTGTAACACATTAGGTACCGTTTGCGATTTTCCACTTACAGTGTCAAAAGGTTGTTGTTGTTGTGGATCTCCGCATAAAAGTAATACAGGCCTTACATGCAATTGTCTAATGGTATCTGCGATATGCGCGAAGATATTCTCAGGGACCATGGAAAGTTCGTCTACAACAACTAAGTCATAGTTAGCTATCTCCCAATTTACTGTAGGTCTTTCATTTTTGTCTACAGGATATCTGAAACTGCTGTGAATGGTGTTAGCTGTAAATTGCTGGTTGCTAATGGCTTCAGCATAGTTGCTAGCTAACATTCCAGTTGGCGTAACACAAAGCACCCTATAGTCTAATTCTAATACACGCTTTATGATATGTAAAAGAGCAAACGATTTTCCTGTTGCAAGTTTTCCTTTTATCAAAATGAACAGACGCCAATCCAAGTTTGTTATAGGAATTTGAGGAGCAATTGCTTGAGGATTGTCTTGACTGTCGTCATCGCAATCCATGTCTGAAGCCTCACTCTCGGGATCAGATGTTTGTTGATCTGTTGTTAAAGGTTCATTAACGTCATCGTAGAATTGTTCTCTTTTTCCTAGAGCAGATTCAACTAAGGCAGTGGTTCTTATCTGTTCTGGAGTTAATTGGTCGGTTTCAGATGTCGATACTGGTTCTAGAATGTTGTCCAGACCACCTAGGAGTCTGCGTTTCCATAGGTGTACAAAGTCTCGTTTACTTCTTATGAAACTTATTAAAGTCTCTATGTAATCTCTTGTATATCCCGCTATAGAAAAATGTTCTCTGATAGCGTCTTCGTCTTGCCAGACTTCGGATCTAAAATCCATTGCAACAGCGAAATGTCGAATTTGTTCCGGAATGGTGTCATTGTCAGGATGCAGTAATTCCTTCACTTTTCTATGTGGGTAATTCATAACAATGTCTTGAAAGTAGTAAACGTCTTTGAAAGGGCTGCTTGTTTTTACTCCTACTAGCGTGTTATTGAATTCTTTGTATCGTTTTCCTTTATCGTCATATAGCCGTAGCCATTGCAAGTAAGTCAAATGGTCTTCTGTGTTAGGTCTTTTGCAATACAATTCATGCGTTTTTGGAAAATTACTACCAGGATACGGAGCACTAACTTTCTTTGTTCTACTCTGCGACCAGGCAAGTTTTTTCATTCCTAAACTCATCCACATTTCCGGTTGTAAAGGTCGTAGCCCTCGAAGATGTTTGTAAGCACATTTATACGGGCCAGTGCGAACAGAAAACAAAGCATCGCTATGGAATGCATCATGCCATTTCGATACATAACTCGCACAGTATCTTAAAACCATGCCTTTGCCGTCAGTAGTTTGCACGTCCATGTGACATTTCAATGCAGGTAAAACCGAAGCGATGTAGGCACGCAAATTTTGTCTGAATACTTCTGTTGGGTGGAACAAGTTTAAAATTTGTCTGTTGTTTTGATCAGTAATTTGCGAAGGTTCATTGTTTAGCTGGATTGCCCCCTTTTCTGCTTTCTGTAATTCAATAACACGCTGAGCTAATGCAGGGTGTTGCCAAGGAATGTCTGTGCGAATAGCTTGGTAATTTGTTTTCGAGATATCTTCTAACCAGACAAGCATGTGTAAATGTACAGTTCCTCGTTGTTGAAACTCAAATCTATAGAAATAAGTCTGAACGTTCTTTTGGCCCTTTTGATTGTCATATGTGAAAACATGTTTAGACCATCTGTTTGTTTAGTAAATTTTGAAAGAGGAAGATTGTTCGCAGCAGAGCGGTAGCCATTATGCCATGCACACTGTACTTTCGCA
>NC_090885.1:40496203-40508703 GCF_036669925.1 Montipora capricornis
GCTCAAACCTCTTTCTATCAACCAATACACAATTACTGATACCTTTGAATTCGTCAATGAAGTCCATGGACTGACAATCAATAGTGGCAATATGCTAGTTTCTTTCGATGTCTCTTCATTATTCGCCAATGTACCACTGGAAGAGAGAATACATATTTTTGTGGATAAAGCTTTCATGAACGATTGGTTCAATGTAATGCACGGCCTCAACCTCAGTAAGCAAGACCTGGTCGATCTCCTAAGAGGCGCAGCGAAGGACCAACTTTTTCTGTTCAACGGTCAACTATATGAGCAGGCAGATGGTGTCAATATGGGCTCCCCGCTCGGACCCTTATTGGCGAACGCTTTTATGTGCAGCATAGAAGAAACGCTCGAGCGCGATGGCAAGATGCCCGCATACTACAGGAGATATGTGGATGACACGTTAACTATTGTGCCAAATATAGCATCAGCTAATGAATTCCTCAAGACTCTTAACCACTGCCACCCCTTGGTTAAGTTCACTATGGAGATTGAGCATAATGGAATGCTTTCGTTTCTGGGCACACAGCTCCTTAACAAATCTACACAAATCCAAACCAAAGTGTATGTCAAACCTACCAACACTGACCTTTTGCTGCATTACATGAGCCATGTTGATGATCGCTACAAGCGCCGCTTATTGAAAACTATGCTTGATCGTGCCTTCCGCCTCTAATCTAACTGGTCATACTTTTCCGATGAATGTGATCGGCTCAAAATGGTGTTTTCTCGTCTTAGCTATCCAGACAGGTTAATTAATTCCACCATCTCGCGCTTTATTGCAGTCAAAGCTTCTGATCAACCTGTTTTCGAGTTACCAGCTGTTAACAACGAATTAAACGCGGTTCCCGTGGTTCTGCCATTTAAGGACCAGTCTTCAGCCGATATTGTAAGAGCACAACTTAGAGATCTGAGCCAGAAAATTCAAGTGACCGTCCGGCCCGTGTTTGTTAGCCACAAGATTAAACAGCATCTGAAACCGTGTGAAGTCAAGCCTCGCATTGTCAACCAACAATCCCTTGTTTATCAGTTTAAATGTGACCTGTATGATGCAGGCTGTATGATGCAGGTTATGTTGGTTACACACGGCGGCATTTGCATCAACGCATTGACGAGCACAAGAATGCGTCTTCCTCCATTGGAAAGCATTTCCGTGTGGAACATTCCTATGTGCCCAATGACCTTACGAGGAATTTTACCATCTTAAAAAAGTGCAAGAGCAAGTTTGACTGTCTCATTTATGAAATGTTTTTAATTAATGAACTGAGACCAAGCCTGAATGTACAGTCAGACTCAATTCGTGCGAAAGTGTTTTAATCCATTTTTATTCTAGCATGTTTTTAACACCCCCTTTTGTACATTTTCATACTTTACATACTTTTACTTCTTAGTTTTATATTTATGTAATGCAAAAATTTTATCTTCACTTTTAAGCTTGATAATGACTGAAGTTCGGTCGAAACATCGCACATTTTACCCGCTAATTTTTACCTCAATTTGTTTTAAAAAGCCTTTACTTATAAGGAATATTTCAGCACACAGGAAGCATACCTTCCCTCTTCTGATCTTCTGATCTTCTGATTAAATTTATTTATTTATTATTTTTTTTACCTACTTAACAAACCAAAGGGTATTAATTTACACCATACAATACAAAAAAAAACAAAGCCCTTTGCAACACAAACAGTAATTAGGTTCTTTCAATTACAAGTCGTAGGACTCTAATGTGAGAGGAATGGGTGGAAACCTTCTATTTTAGGAGAATGACTGCGTGTTCTAGAGGTCCAAATGTAATACCTCGCGACCAAAAATAAAAAGTAGTGATTCTTGTTTTGAATTAATTGAGGCTTTAGACCAACAACTAATGATGGTGACAAGTCTAGCGTAGGAAGAGCTTTGTCACGAATCAGCTATTACTTACAAGCTTCCCAGAAATGGGACGTTACAGTGCAAGTCCAGAATAAGTGAATGAGTGATTCCTCTTCCCGTTGACAGAAACTGCAGAGATCGTTATCAATAAAGTTTATTTTTTTCAGGAAATTATTGGTGGCTAATCGCCTGTGAAACAGCTTAAATTGAAATACTAGAAGTTTAGAGATTTTGGTACATTCAAAGGGTTTTCGATACACGGCGACCCACTCCACAGTTTCGTTTGTTTCAATTAGGCAATCTGCTAACTACTTCATCTGACTATTCAAGGGCTGTTTTCTTTTTTTTTTTCCACAAGCTTTTAGTACACTATTCTGTTTGGTTTATTTGGCATCAGAACTTTATCACTATTGTAGGCCGAAACTTCGCTTAGGTTTTTCGCATTGGTTGTTTCCCACAACTGCTTTATAACCGAGATGACTTCAAGAAAAGACAGAAAACTTGGTTTAAATCTATAACGGTCTTTAAATTCTGAGAAAGATAAAAAAGTGGACTCATTAACCATTAAATCGCTGACAACCTGAATTCCCTTAGTAGCCCATAGGGCGTAGTATATTGGTTTATTTTCGACTCGTACAAGAGAATTGAACCAAAGAGGCTGTGACCGTAACTGGGTGACAGAGGACATGCATTCTTCAAAAGTAACTTCTGACCAAATTTGTAGTATTTCTTGCAGGAAAACGTCCGATACTTTTCCAACTTTCAACAAATCTTTTTGATTTAGATTACCCCTAAGAAAGGTAGCACCACCGAGATCTTGCAGTTGCAGGTCAAAAAAAAGTTTCCATTTTGCGTGGTTGTTTTGGTCGAGGTATTTCTTAATCCAAGTTGCCTTCAAAGCCTTGCTAAAAATCTTTACATCAACCATCTTTAGTCCACCCTGTTCATAATCACTAATCATAGTATCACGCTTAATTTTGTCACCTTTGCCGTCCCACAGAAAATTGTAACAGAGATTATTAACTTCGTTAACTACTCTTTGATCTGTTGGCAAAGGTGAAAGAATATAAACAAGTTGCAAGATTATTAAACTTTTTAATACAGTTATTTTATCAAGTAAACTAAGTCGACGCAACTCCCAACAGCCCAAAGTTGCCTGAAGTTTTGTTAACTTTTCGTATAGTTTTCTTTCATCGTTATTACCGGGTCAGTTGACAACCATACACCCAAAGTCTTTACCTTGTCCCTAATCCATTTCAGCTCGATTTCAGGGCAAAGTTTCTCCTCGCTATTTGCTTTACCACCAATCCAAAAGGCTTCCGTTTTTTTACGGTTTAAACGGACGCCAGATACTTTGCTGAAAAATTTTAATGTCTTTAGAGAGGTAGTGACAGACTTTTTTGTGATCCATCTAAAATGAGAGTGGTGTCTTCAGCGTCCTGGCTAATTTTTATTTCTTGACCGTTCACTGTTATTCCTTTGATCTCGTTATTTTTTCTTACTGCTTCCGCTAGAACCTCCACACAAAGAATAAACAAATAAGGCGAGAGAGGGCAGCCTTGTCTAACCCCTCTTTCGAGTTTGAAAAAATCACTAGACCAGCATTATTCAAAATACAGCTTTCTGTGCTGTTATAAAAGATTTTAACCCAGTTGATAATGGTCGGGCCACCACGAAGAGTTTTTTGTATGAAAGACCACTCAACTGTGTCAAAAGCCTTTTCGAAATCAAGGAATAGCAATAGTCCAGGAATGTTTTTGAAGCTTGTGTAGTTAATAGTGGCATCGATTAGTCTAATATTTTCTCCATTTCGTTAAGTGCCTTTAAACATTCCTCTTTCGTCAAGGGGCCCTCACAAACATCCTTCTCGTCTTGGTTTAGTTTCTTATGTGTTGATTCTTCAAAAAAAATATGATCAGATTTATCATCACGAGTGCCAATTTTGGATCGGTAGAGTTCTCGGTAAAAAGTTTCGCACTGATATAAATATTTCCTTGTCTGTTGTTACAAAACTCTCATCCGCTTGCTTTAGTTGAGAGCTGGTTCCTTGCTTATGATGCCTTTTTTCTAAATTTAAAAAGTATTTGTTGTTCTTTTCACCTTCATTGAACCACCTGCATCTGGCCCTCAAAATTGGACCTTTCGTTCGATACTCAACTATTTCTTCCAATTCCCTTTTTTTAATCTCTAAATTATGGAAAGTATCAGCAATGTCAATTTCGTTGTTTTCATTCTGAGTGTCGATAAGATGTTGCAAGGTGTTAATGTCCTTCTCGAGTTCTTCTTCGCGTCGCACGGTTTTGGCTCTTTTAGTAGTAGCATACTTTATCGAATGCTCTCTAATTTTGAGTTTAATCATCTCCCACAACAAGGCGTCGTTCATAGTTTTATCATGTCGATATTCCTCGTGAGTTTCTTTAATAACTACTTGAATTTGGCCTTTATAATCATTTTCATTCAGAGAGGATTTGTTAAGTTTCCAGAAACCCAGACCTCTTGGATTGGAATGTAAAGCTATTTTGATGTCAATTAGTGAATGATCTGTTTTTTAACCGACAGAAATACTAGCACTTGTAACATTACACATGAGACTTTGGCTTATGAGGAAAAAATCTAGTCGGCATGAAATTTCAAAACAAAGTACTAAAGGAAAAATGGCCATTGTCTTCCTTTGGGCCGATTTACACGGTACGATTTTTGTCGCATGTGACAACGGCTTATGACAGGCCCACGACATGATTCATGATTGTTGTGTACTTCAGAAAAATGTCGCAGCATTTTAAAACATGTTTTAAAACCAGTAAAGCCAACCAGTAAAAATGATATTATACTAACAATATCCCAATAGCTACATGTATGTAGTACTCATCTCATCTCATCTCTTTACGTTAAGTCTCATGTACAGTAATTAATGAAACATTGGCAGCTAGAAACTAGGTACTGTAGCATCGTACTGTTGCATTGACTCCTTAAATACATAAACTAAATACAAACGTATTAGTTACATTTATATTGAAGACACTCAGTGGATATGGACTTAGCAAGAGAAAAGTTCGAATAAAATTTAATTGCAGTGTATATAAAACTGTGTACTGTGCATATATAGCTATTTTCTTACCTAGCATGTCTAACAAGTCACTATAGTTCCATTTGTTTGTTTGGGCTTTTTTTTCTGTTAATTTGCAGACAGTAATAATAATACGGTCCAATGATTCAAATATTTTAATAATTTCTATAGCGCATTACCATGACGCAATGATCTAATGCGCTTTACAATCTTATACTATCAAAAAGAATTACATGGATAGTGATATTTACAATAAATAGTAGACATAATAGCCTAAAATCCTAACAATGTAAAAAGAATTATTCTAAAAATGCTTGTTTAAAGAGATGGGTCTTGAGAGCTGCTTATTTGCTATTTGAAATTTTTTAAAACAATATTTGCTGAATAAAAAAAGACAATGAAAGTGGGTTCTTTTTAAATACCTGTTCTACATTTTTTTCCTCCAGCATTCACTGCATTTACAGCATCTAAAACAGAGGCCCAAGCCTTTTCTTCTTCTCCAGGGTTACAGTATTGGAAAATTTAGCCTAAAGGATATACCAGGGACACAAAAATTTAAATAAACAACTTTTCAATGCATCCATATATCTTTATATATGTTGAAAGAAAATGTTTGATCCTATAATAGTATGTTTAAATTGTTGCCCACCTTCCTTCACTTCAAGTAAAGTTGTTTCATCATTTGAATTTCTAAGTTCAGGGAAACATGAATATTTACAAACCTTTTTTCACATTATAACTACTTTAAATTATGTAATTAATGTCAAAATATAATACGACTTAGCTTACTTTGTGTTTTGCATAAGCCTGCACAAGTGCCTCGCTCATGGCCTGAGAGAACCGTGCACTTCTCGATTTCTTCTCTGCAGACATCTATTCAATTTCATATGTGTAAAAATTGACAATAAATCATCAATACCCTCACTGAATGGGTGATGATACCCAAATCATTTTGCAAATTTAATTACGGTAGCCTCATCTCCATGAAAGTTTCCTTTGTTAAATGACCATGGTTTATTTATTGTATTTTGTATTTTTTTTTCTTGGAGGAGGGGGGGAGGGGACGAAAGTAAGAAAAGGTCTGATAAGTGTGTCAAACCAAGAAAAGATAATACAATATTTCATTTTAACAATTAAACAAAAAATAATGGAAATAGTAACTGATAAAAATGAAAGAAACCTACGTACCTGTTAAAGCCACAGAACGTTTGTTGCAACACAATGCTGTAAGCCAATTTTTTTTTCCCTCGCAAACTGAGCGAAGCTTACAACATGGCTAACATGAATGTGCAATTCAACGTTAGTGCATGAAATAGGACTTACCTGAAAACTCCATATACCTACATTTCACACTGGTTTGTTCCAAAATGATGTTAACATATAGTCTTGAATTCCGCTATCCATGTTTAATATGAAAATGCTCTCTCCGACCAAAAAAAAAAAACTTTTTGGTGACCAAGACGAAGATTGATCAAACGAGCAAAAAGGCAACTGATCGTCACTTTCAAGCTGCATGGCATGCAGCTAAATCCAAGAATTGCACCGGTTTCTCTTCACTTACATGATGTAACCGGCCATCACAACAATAACATTAAAGAAAGCTAACCTTTTTAAAATTGCTGCTTAGATTTAAATACTGTTGATCAACACTGTTTAAAATTGGTGTTTAGGCTTAGGTAAGCACTGTTTGAGACGTGTCTAACATATAGACAAACAGTACTCCTTTGAAATAGCATTTATAGGGTAGTCCATTTGGGTAGTCCATGGACTAGGGGTCAGTGAGTTTAAAATTCGCTCAGAAACCTATCCAATACACGATGTTTCATTCTAAGTTGAAGTACACAAAGTACTTATGTCGACTTATATAATATGCCAAAGTTTCAGCTTCAACGAGTTTTTCTTAGCCGAGTTCTGGATATCAGCCCCTCAGGGGTCCCCAGAGGCTGATTTTCAGTGCAATTTTGGCCACCTTTAAATCTCTCTTTTAGCAACATAAAATTAATTTCAGGCAAAAACAAAACCATCTTTGTAAGGCCCTATCTCTAGCCTTTTATGGGTGAGAACATTAGCTCATGGAAATTTTTGCGCTAGCCTGTGGCTGTTATCACAACTTGGTCATATTTGAAGCATATGGGAAGCAACCGGAAATGGCCTGTTTTTTCAGACCAAATATTTTCCATGCCCATTTTTTATATCTTGAGGTATTAGTATCCCTGCAAAGTTCAGCCCTTAGTTTAGTAATATCAAGAAAAAAATACTAAGGTTGAGGCTTTTTATTAAGGAAAAAACTTAGGAGAAGATGGCTAACCAGGCCACTTTCGGTTAAAGTTTCAACAAAGCGTGTCTGCAAAAACCAGCCATTTAATTTCGATTATCCTTTTTCCTTCCAAGTTATGGTTAAAAGAGACTGTGAAGTTAATTGAATGAAGGGGTAGTTTCTAAAGAAACTGTGGTGCTGCGTCGGTGGGGAAGTAGTATACAAAAATTTTGTTTTCTTAACGGAGTTGATAATGTAAATTGGCCACCGTACAGAGATTCTAAAAGCTGACGTTTCGAGTGTTAGCCCTTCGTCAGAGCGAATCCAAGACGAAGGGCTAACGCTCGAAATGTCAGCTTTTAGAATCTCTGTACGGGGGCCAATTTACATTATCAACTCCGTTGATAAAACCAAATTTTTGTGAAGTTAATTGTTACCGAGAAGACTTGCCGTTAATAAGAAATTTTTATGTGATTGTTTTAGGACCGATCAGATAGTGGTCCGACAGCGGTTATAAATTTCTTGAAAGAAGTCTTTACGGACAATACAGCCGCTGTGAAAACTCTTTATTTATCTAACAACACATCTCTTGCCGGTAAATCACAATGCAAAATTGCATATTTTTCGTCCAAACTGCAATGTTAAGTTTCTCTCCTTTGTTCAACTCGTTCAACATATCACGTCTGTGGCCCGTAGTAATGAAGCGCTAATTATTAAATCAGGATATAAGCAAGCTTTAGGAAAAGGCCCTCGGAAATCTCAAATTCCAAATTACTATTGTGGTACAATATGAATAAAACTAATAGAAAAGATATATCCATATTTCTTTTAATCATGAGTCCGACCCAGATTAGATCACCTGGAGGTCGCAACCCCAGAGTATTTAGTAAGAATCTGGTGATAACAGTAACTGATAAAAACTATCAAATCAATCAATGCATTTTTGAATGGTAATCACACTTCCTCCGATCGCCAACTATTATTTGTATTAGATCACTTGATTCACTGAAGGCCAGTATGGTAGATTCATCATCACTCGTCCCAAATAACCGAATTATATTAGTGATGCAATAAGGCACACTGGGGGTTTTTTGCCCGAATCCTGCCAAAGCGACAGGCTCAAGTTATACATCAGCGGTCGACTCCAACTAGGCTCTTTTGCTAAACAAAGATGGCGGCCATAAGTGGAGTATTTTCGAATACTGTTCGAGGAGCACTTGCGATCGCAGAAGCAGAACTTGCATGTAAAGTTGTTGAAATGGAGAAAATAAAAGATGCACTTGAGGATATGAGAAGTCTGTTGGGGCCTATATGCATTCGTCATTTCAAAACACGCGTTGGATTTAAGCACATCGTAGGAAATTTGTTCCCAATGCTACAGAGGCAAACAATGGGTTGGCTCAAGCAATTTTGGCGATGAATGTTTCCCCGATGCTCTGTCAAACACCCTTGGCAGGTAATTGTGGAAGAAAAGCTACCCAGGGAGCTTTTTGATGTTTTTGAAATGATTGTTTCCCGAACAAATTTCGGGGTAATAACAATTAAAACACCCAAGAACTGCGTGTTTGCCTTCACATCGTACAACCGAGTGAGAAAGGTTTTTTCTGATTGTACCGATCAGAATCTTACTCAAGCCACCTTCTTGAAAAGAAAAATTAAAGGAAACAAGCGAGTAGAAGCGATTATCGATGAGGAAAAACAATTTGGGATGAAATATTCTATTATGGTTATTGGAATGAACATGACTGGCCTCAACATGTATAAATATAATAATGAAAATCACAAAAATTGTTTCAACACTTTTAATTTTCTGTCTTATAATAATAATATCTTGCTATAACTTTCAGGCCTTATCTCATTACAGTCATGAAATCCCTGGCAAGAAAAGTTATTCTGTATTAATATAATCCTTGATGTTCATGCCAAATAATTTAATTTTTACATATCACTTGCTTTTCCTTGAATCAATAAAATATATTAATGATGTGTAATATATATGACATAGAAATATATTTTCATATTAACCAAAACTTAACAGAAAATTTACTTTCCCTTGAATCACTTGCTAAGATATATATATATATATAGAAATAGACAAATATATTAATGAAAGTTCTGTCTGACGAGCGCTTAGGCGCGAAACTCAGAGTCACAGAGAATCGATGGGTCCTCTTTAATCCTTCATCTTATGTATACTTAGCTCTGCTACAACAGCATTGAGCACTTTATGCCAAGGTAGACTCTACCTCTACATTTATATATAGAATGTATCTTTTTATGTAATGATAAAATTTTTATGTTATGAAAATATTATCTTAAAGATTATATGTTTTCCATTGAATCAGTCCAAGATATATAAGTAAATATTTTATGGTAATATTGATCATTTATATAAATAATTAGATTTCTTTTGCTTCACTCAAAATTTAATCATATTGTAATAATTTGAAAAACTGACCAGCCAAGCCAAGGCCTGGTCATCCTTTCCAAAGGGTGCCCCATCCCCACCTATTGCCACTTTAAAAGAGCCCTCTTGCTTTCCAAACCAGTTAAGCTTATCCATTCTTTTATTGTTGGCACTGAGGTAAAACTGTGCCATTTTAAACAATAGCTGGAGAAGGTCACGATACTTTCCATTGAATTTACATTTCTCGTTAATCCCATTACAAAGTGTTTCCCTCACATCACTTAATTCACCAATGTCAATTTTATTAATTCTATGCAATAACTCCTTATATGTAAGGAGTCTGGGTACTGGAATGTTTTCCGTGATGAACTGAATGTGATTTTTACTAACCCCAGTTTCATCTAAGCACATTGTCAAAGATGACCTTATAGAGTTATACTTTTGCTTACATGCAATTCCACCCCTGTACAAAATATTAACACTCCTAACAAAATTGGCATGACTTTTCTCAAACTCTAGGATCTTCTGCTTTACAATTTTGGGAATCACCTTTTCTGTAAACCTAGCACATTTCATTAATGCATCAGTTAACATTCCTATGGGAGCAGTCTCATTTAAAACTGCTATGAGTCCTGCATAAGCAGTTGCCATATTTTCTTCAGTTGCACCATGCAACATTTTAGCAGCACTGACTGTCTGGGTTTTTCTTCGCCGGGCACTTCGGCTAGGACCAGATATCTTTCCATCAGCCCCCAAACTAGTTGGAGAGTTTTTCCTTCTATTTATCAGGTGGTCACCAACAGAAATCTTAGAAAAAAATAATTTAAAATGCCCATCTTCAGCCCAAGTTCAATTGCTACTTTTGTCATATTATATATTAATTATTTTATTAGACACGTAATTCTACATTACCAAATTTAAAAGTTTTAAAGCCATGACATTTAAATTCAATCGCCAAAACATGCCAGGAATATAAATAAAGATACAAAAATTCGAAAAACTGACCTTTTCCTGCACATCTTGATTTTCTTTATTAATGAACAATTTTGCCTAAGAAATACAATAATGTAAGCTGAGTTTCACACAAAATCATCACAACAACAGTGTATTTCGTAATAATCTGCAAATATTTTAGCCCAAATAGACGTATTTAGAGCTAAAAAAACATTTTTATGGGCTTGATTAAGAACTAGATTCTCCCAATAACATTGAAAGACATGTAAGTGTGCAGTAACGCGAATTTGATATTTGATCTTACGTGTTGCTTACCTTGGACTCCAGTCGCTTTAACTTCCTCGCTTTTTTGCAAACTCTTGATCACGGGCAATGGCACTGACAAGAAGGACGTCTTGCTGTAGTTTGATTTGTATGTAATCATTCAGAGGGAAGCGTTTTTTTCATCCTTTTCTTGGAGCCATCTGGCCGACGGCCGAGGTCAAGCGTCTTCATTCACATTCTGCAAGAAAAGTAAAAGTCACTTCGCTTTGTAAAGTCGAAATTCCGAGAATTCCAGCGAAATTAGGCTCACAAAATGTACAATTACAGGGAAACGAGAACAAAATCGAAAATTCTGAATCGGACAAGTTCTTACCACTTGATGCATGAATCCGTAGTTTGGTTTCTTGCCTCTTCTTGTCTTGTTGTTCTAGAGTTTAAATCTTTCAAAGAACGCCTACAAAATACACTTTGCTTCTCAACACAACAACATACGTTGATTCTCGACCAACGGAAACACACAATATTGTCTTTACTATGCAACGTTTGGTACTAAAATGAAGCTCTTGAGTTGTTCTACTTGGCTCCTCTAAATTTCCCGTGCTGCCGATTAACCATAAGCCATACGGGGCCTGCATACTTTGCTAATTCCAGACTCTTTCTCAGATCCCCACTCGGCCAATATGGCAATCGAATATGGCGATCGAAAAAAATGCTCCCAAATATTTGGCCGAAATATTACCTAAAAAATCCCGGCGTGAAGGTGTGTTAGATTTGTGTTACCGCTCTGTTTTCACGTTTTTGTTACAGTTCCTTTACAAACTGAACCGAACAGACTAACACATACTTAAAACAGCAAAACGTTTCCTTCAAAAGAGAAGTTAATATCTGAAGGAGTTGATTACGTTTAACTTTGCATTTACTATGGATATATAGCCGCAGAGCAAGTCCAGCTAATGACATGCGCACCTTGAAAGCTGTGATGCTCTTTCTTAAATAAACAAAACCAAACTAAACCTCATAATCTTACAACTGAGTTTTTTCCAACTTCCAGCTATGTTTTCCCATTTTTATCAAAAGAGTAAATGCACATCAATTTAACTTAAAAGCTTGTTGTTTTCAACGACTAACACCCAAGCATGTATTGTAATTACAATCTCTGATGGTTCGTTCACCCTAAACAATAGAACATTTTATTAACCTGTAATTTCGCAATGTCAAAATGAAGTTGACAGAAACAGACGGAAATCAACTCCAACCTCATTCACTTTAGCACTAACGTGTCTGATTTAAGGGCGTATAATCCAATTCTCTTCATGAGACTTGAGTAAACGCGAGTGTGCCTCGGCTGGAATCCGCAACAAGGAAGAATCAAAGTAGGGGAAACGGCTTTTCATGCAGGTTTGCCTGACACAGTAGAATTTGGTAGTATGTTTCACTGATGGTAGTTTGCGGCTGGCATCATTTGGGTCTGGATACAACCACTTTTCCTCGTGTGACAGGACAATATCAAATGGTGTTATCTTCTGCCTTCTAGGAAACTCGATGCGGCATTGCCTGCATTCCTTGGCGTTTGGCACATCGTCAAGAAAGCACAGCACGAAAGATTTGTTGTTGTGATGAATCTGTGTGAAGGGGCTGTCAGTGGATGTCTGAGAGGTTGC
>NC_090885.1:40511203-40521203 GCF_036669925.1 Montipora capricornis
GGCTTCGCCTCATGGGCAATTGACCCGTTATTGTTAATTATTATTCTACTATAGTATCCGTTGAGTACCTTCTAGAGACAGGTATAAAGAGGAATTTCTTCTAGAACATGTCCACTTTCCGTGTAAATTTAGATGCCCCAGCATATCTCTTATCAGTGCTGTAAATAAGAGGAAGTGATGAAAAGTACAAATAAGACCTGCTCATTCTTTCACTGCCAGGAGAATTTCAATTGCATAGACTTGCGATTCTATGAAGTAAAAACATTCAACCGTTTGCTACTTCAAAGAAAGTTGACCAGCTGTAGACTAGGATGCGTGAGGAAGAAGTGAAAACACTTCAGTTACATTAATTTATTGATGTCTCTTGATATTTGACCGATTGTACTGAACCAGGCCAACTTCATGATCTATGAGCTTTCTTGCTACTACAGCACCTGAATTTCTATCCAGTTAAATCAAAACCTCCTATAACCAAGCTATATAAGCACCAAAAATGCCAATGCAGTGTTGATGTCCA
The DNA here is from genome assembly GCF_036669925.1 of Montipora capricornis. Lineage (NCBI taxonomy): Eukaryota > Metazoa > Cnidaria > Anthozoa > Scleractinia > Acroporidae > Montipora > Montipora capricornis. The sequence continues at coordinate 40,511,721 of NC_090885.1, forward strand.
CCTCCAGAGGCTATCAAGCTTGTTTTTGCTAAATCTACTTATTATTTTGGAAAAATTTGTGTAACTACTTCTGACTTACTTGAAGATGCTTCACCTTGCTGGTCATGGCTTGTAGCCTTCAGCCAAAGCTGTCGTTGGTCCTCATGAGACGCTTCAAATCCTTGCTGACTAAACTCACTCACGGAAAAGAAGCGTCTCATAAGCATGGGGGCATGATCAAAGAGGAGATGTCCATAATCCCCTGTTCCAAGGCTGCGTCCAAATAGTTCTTTCAAAAGGAAACCCCATTCTTTACACTGCAAGGATTTAGTCAAGAACATTCTACAAAGTGACCAATAAATATAGGTCACAATCATCCATTTTTTCTACAACTGTGTGACTGTGTTACGAAGAAAGAAATCAGTATTAACTAATTTACTTGCTCATTGCTGCTGAATGATTAGATCATTTACATCCACAAGTATATTTGGAAAACCTTAGATAAATTACTGAAAACCATCATGAATTTTAAAACTCTTAAGAGATCACTTAAGAAGTATTTGTTAGCTTAATTCCTTTTCAATGAACTCCAAGATTTTGTTACTTTCTCAACTTTTTCTTTCCTTTCCTGATGAAGATTTGTACATTAACATACCGTAGAATACAATGTAGCTCGTGTGGGAATGTTATTAAGTTTGTATGTATGTATTATAGAGCAATGATGTAACCTTTGAGCAAGGACAAAATAATGACTAAAATAACGCCTTGAAGAGAAAGGATCTTCGACACAATTGGTACATTTCATCACTTGCATGGGCAATAAAGAAAAGTATGAAATAACCAAACAAACTAGAAACTAAACAGAAATATACCTTGAGGTCAAATAGATCAATTTGCCCCTGCTCTGTCTCCTCGAAAATTCTTGACCTTGTCACCTCGGCAATCTCCTTCCATTCGCAACAGACCTAAATTCAATTATATGAATGAAAATCATATAACAGATCGACAACATTTGGACATACACATCACCATGCAAACATCATGCAGCTCCGTATTCACTCTCTTCAGTGGCTACACTAGTTGAAAAGACTGATACATCTTCTGTAAAACACATTGTAGTTCCCTAGCAAAGAAGGTACTAGAATATTTTTTTACTTTACAGGAAACCTTGAACATCTAAAATATCAACTTGAAGACTGGAAAACAAGAACATACTGAAAGGCCATGACAGATAAGCACTGTTAATGCCTGTATTATGCCCTCCCATGCCTTTTCCTACCTCGTCCCTATCGACAAAGTATTATGCCTGAAATTCATAGTCTCAAATCAGCATTTACCCTTTTCAACATTTCCAGATGCTTCTGTGCAACATATCTCACAACTTCACTGCCTTCCTTCCCTGCACATTTCCTTTGCCGTGAGCCGCACAGCTTTTTGAAATTGGCAGACAGTTCTGTTATACAAAAGCATTGTGCTCACAACAATTAAAAGGCTTTGGCAAAAACTATACCATATCTCTAATGCCTATGGCTCAATCTCTTTCAGAGCATTGTAATTGCAAAACAAACTGAGCCTTCTAAATCAATCATCTCAGTGTGAGTGCTGAAGTCCCGGAGAAATTTGCCTTTACTCAAGGCATCTAAAAAATACTACAACCAAAGTAGAATACAATAAATATTAATCTAAAACCACAACAACCAACATTTTCTTTTCAACCATGTACATCTCATGAAACCCTACAAGGTTAGACATGAATATAAATGCTTTACAAAAAAACTCTGGGTTAGAATGTGTCCCTTTTTTTTGTAGCAGCTAATGGAGAAAAATACTGGGTTACACTGTGCTTTTGGGTGTGCCACGTTAAAGTACAGCCTGTGAAATTCTATGTTAGTTACACTGCACTTTTTTAGATTTACAGAAAGAAGTGAAAGAGATGAAAGCTAATTCGGCGCGACAGATACAGTCCAATCTGTCTTCAAATTGCGAACTGACTAAGCTTCAAGAAGAAAACAACGCCCTAAAACTGAGACTTCGCAACGTGGAAGATTGTTACGACTCTTTAAAGCGCGAAGCAAGATCTATTCAAGACGAGAATAAAAGTTTAATGACTACCCTAAGGCTTTTAAACAACGAATTTGTCAATGAAACTAAATATTGTAATGGTAAAAATGAAGACTTCCAGGAGCAAAATTTGCATGAAGAAGAAAACCCTTGGGAGACAGTACGTGATAACAAGACAATGCCTAGAAACAAAAGGAGGGAGCGTCAAATGCCAAATGGAAAAAAGATGTCGGGCCGTAAATCTACTGGCATTGCATCTCAAAAAACGAACGACGACCGGACTACAGTCATCTTTGGAGACTCCATTATAAAGAATGTTCAGGGAATAAAACTAACCAAAACTGTTGGACACCAGGTTGTGGTCAAGCCGTTCCCTGGAGCTACAATTCGCGACATGCGTTTGCATTTTGTCCCTACAATTGAAAAAAAGCCTGATCAAATTTGTCTTCACGTGGGGACCAACCATCTGAAATCATCTACACCGAACGACTTCGCAGATGCTATTATCGAATTGTCCAGAGAAGTTGAGGATGCTTTCGAGTCTGAAATAGTTCTATCTGAACTTACTGCTAGGAATGATGATTACAGCGATGCAGTTAAAGCGGTCAACAAACGTCTAAAACAATTTTGCAAGCAAAATAATTGGAAACTCATCAGCCATACCAACATCACTTCAAATGGACTTAACATAGGTGGCCTGCACCTTAATAGGGAAGGTAACGAGTTATTGCAAAAGAATTTTGTAAATTTTTTACGATGTAATTGATTTCCTAATTCCATGAATGCTGATATTGCCGATAATTCTCTTGTTTCTCTAACGTTGCCAGAATCAGTTGAAAACGAAGTACATGCTGTTAATTCGAGTCTTTCCAATGCGTCTAGTTTTTTACCAGCAAAGCGTGGTTTTAAAATGGCCTGTTTGAACATTAACAGTCTCGTCAAACATATTGACAAACTTAGAGTCCTTCTTTCTGAGTTTTCTGTTGATATTCTGGCAATTAACAAAACAAAACTTGACGAATCCATAAAAAGTTCCGAGCTCCATATACCTGGCTACGAATTTATCTGTCGTGACAGAAGTAGAAATGGTGGAGGAGTAGGTTTTTATATTAAGTCTTCTAATTCTTATGTAGTGTGCTCAGATCTAAATGTAATTAATCTCGAAAATTTAATCATAGAAATTCGTAAACCGAACTCTAGGCCTTTTCTGATAGCGACATGGTACAGACCTCCCTGTTCTCCTACCGATTTATTTTCAAGTTATGAGTCATTTATCGACATGGTTGATTCTCTTGACCTTGAATACTATTTGTTGGGTGACTTAAACTGTAATTTGGCCTCTTCTACACCTGATGCAAACACTCGTCATTTACTCCAGATTTCGGATTTCTATGGGCTCAATCAATTAATAAATGAACCAACTCGTGTTACTGAATCCTCATCTACATTAATCGATTTGATTTTTACTAATCATGCAGATGAGGTAAGCTGTTCCAGTGTCTCCCATATTGGCATCAGCGATCATAGCCTTGTCTATGTTTATCGAAAACTTTCTTCTGATTTATCATCTAAAGGACACTCTTACATTTCTTATAGAAATTTTAGAAATTTTAATCAAGATAATTTTCGAAATGAAATCTCTCAACAAGACTGGTCTTTCGATGAATCTGAAGATCCAAATTTGGTTTGGGCTAACTGGAAAACAAAATTTTTGCGCGTTGTCAATTCTCATGCTCCAATTCGAACTAGCTGTGCTAAATTGAATAACTCACCCTGGATTAATTCAGTCTTGAAGAATGATATGCGCTGTCGTGATGCTGCTAAAAAGAAGGCGATAAAAACAAAGAATCCTCATGACTGAGCTAATTACAGAAAATTACGAAATAAAATCAACAATAATGTAAAAACCACTAAGGCATCCTATTATCATAATAGTCTTATTCAATCCGAAGGAAACTCTCGAAGGACTTGGAAAACTATTAATCACCTCATGTCCCGTCGTCAGAACAACCAGCTGGTAAAGGAAGTCAAAGTAAAAGATATATCTATCTGTAATTCTAACGAGATTTCCAATACCTTTAACGAACATTTTTCAACTATTGGGCCCAGACTAGCCTGCGAAATACCTTCTACTTCAGACGACGTGTCTACTTATTTAAACAATTTTCCTGAACACTTCAACAAATTCTCTTTTCGTCCAACTACTAGTAGTATTGTTTTTACTCATCTAAACTAAATCTACTGGGTTAGACAATATCTCTGCTAAGTTAATTCGTGAGTGTGCTGATATTATTTCAGGTCCGTTATGTGACCTGTTTAATAAATCTTTGATGTCTGGCACATTTCCCTGACGATTGGAAATGTGCCAGAGTGATTCCGCAGTTCAAACAGGGCGAGTCACTTGATTTGAACAACTACCGACCTATCTCTGTCATTTCAGTTGTCGCCAAAGTGTTTGAGAGGATTGTGTACGATCATTTATACAACTTCTTAAGTAACGAGGGAATCATCTCTAAACAACAATCCGGTTTCCGGTCTTTGCACTCTACTGTTAGTGCTCTTCTTTAAGCCACTGACAGTTGGGTGTTTAATATCGATCGTGGCTACGTAAATGCCGTAGTGTTCCTCGACTCAAAAAAGGCCTTCGACCCTGTTGATCATGAGATACTATTAACTAAAATGAATCAGTACGGAATTCAAGGGAAATCTCTTGATTGGTTTAAATCATATTTGATGAATCGCACACAACGGTGCTCCATTAACGGTTGTCTCTCTGATTTTACCACTCTTAAATGCGGTGTGCCACAGGGAACGATCCTTGGCCCTCTTTTATTTCTAATATATATTAATAATTTGCCTAACTGTCTATCGTTCAGCGCTCCTAGAATGTATGCTGATGATACACATATTACTTATGCTGGCTCTGATTTACATTTGATTCAGTCAAGTATATCTCATGACCTTGAAAAGCTAAGCAAATGGCTTGTGTCTAACAAACTTACTTTGAACGCTACAAAGACAGAATTTATGTTGATCGGATCCAGGCAAAGATTAAGCACTCTATCTGATACTCTTGAACTCTCCATCGATAATGTTCCAATTGAAAAAGTTTCCGCAGTGAAATCACTTGGAATATATGTTGACGAAAATCTAACATGGTATCTCCACGTTGATAAGCTGTGTAAAAAGATTGCTTCCGCAATTGGAGCCATTAAACGAGTTAAGCAATTTGTGCCTCAATCAACCTTACTCAGTATATACAACTCACTAGTTCAACCCTATTTTGATTACTGCAGCCTAGTCTGGGGTAATTGTGGTAAAACATTATCTAACAAGCTACAAAAACTACAGAACCGTGCTGCACGAGTGATAACTTCATCGAGCTATGACGCTGATGTTAATTCCTTGTTTCACAAACTCGGCTGGAAAGACTTAAATTCTCAACGTCAAATTCAGAAAGCTTTACTGGTTTTCAAGTCTTTAAATGGTCTGGTTCCCGAATATCTCACGTCTAAATTTGTAACGTGTAATGTATCAAACTATGCTCTGAGGGACTCGGCAAATAAACTTGTTGTTCCGTTTCCGAGAACAAACTACATGAAAAATAGTTTTAGTTACATCGTAACATTAGGGAATCTAGTTCCATAGATCAATTTAAACACCTTCTCTATCAAAATTTTTAAATACACGGCATTCATGGAAATCAGGCCTGTAGGTAGCTTATTTTGTAAATTAATGTAATAATAGGATTAGGATTTTAGATTTTAGGATTTTAGGATTTTACAAATTTCTACCTGATGAATTTTTTACCGTGTATAAATTAAGTAAATAAATAAAATTAATTAAGTAAATAAATAAAGTACAACCTATGAAATTCTATGTTAGTATCAGCTGAATAGAAAAAGACTCTGGGTTACACTGCACTTTTGGGTGTGCCACCTTAAAGTACAGCCTATAAAATATGTTAATTACACTGCACTTTTGGGTGTGCCACCTTAAAGTACAACCTATGAAATTCTATGTTAGTATCAGCTGAATAGGAAAAAACTCTGGGTTACACTGCACTTTTGGGTGCGCCACCTTAAAGTACAACCTATGAAATGCTATGTTACTATCAGCTGAATAGGAAAAAACTCTGGGTTACACTGCACTTTTGGGTGCGCCACCTTAAAGTACAGCGTATGAAATTCTATGTTAGTATCAGCTAAATAGGAAAAACTCTGGGTTACACTGCACTTTTGGGTGCGCCACCTTAAAGTACAGCCTATGAAATGCTATGTTAGTATCAGCTGAATAGGAAAAAACTCTGGGTTACACTGCACTTTTGGGTGCGCCACCTTAAAGTACAGCCTATGAAATGCTATGTTAGTATCAGCTGAATAGGAAAAAACTCTGGGTTACACTGCACTTTTGGGTGCGCCACCTTAAAGTACAACCTATGAAATGCTATGTTAGTATCAGCTGAATAGGAAAAGCTCTGGGTTACACTGCACTTTTGGGTGCGCTACCTTAAAGAACATCCTATGAAATGCTATGTTAGTATCAGCCGAATAGGAAAAACCGCTGGGTTACACTGCACTTTCGGGTGCGCCACCTTAAAGTACAACCTTTGAAATGCTATGTTAGTATCAGCTGAATATGAAAAAAACTCTCTTAATTAATGGTGTTAGTTGCAGGCACATAAGTTGCAAAAGAAAATTACTCAAAGTACTTTTAAGTCCTGTCCATTCTTCAAGCGCACTCCGACGAATCATCTGGGTGCTGTACAGTTTTAAACCACAACATGGACTTTGAGTACAAATATGAACTTGAGCTAAAGGAACCACTTCCAAGAGCAAAAGGTGCTCTGGAATCAACAGGCAAGACATCAATACAGGATTGACAAAACATGACATGATTCAGATTCAAATAAGCTTGTCCAGGGGGAGAGAAAGCTCAACAATGTCATCAAGGTGCTGGAGAATTTCATGTTCTGTTGGACCTGAAATAATGAAACACAATCAATGTTACCATTACATTAAGAGAGATGAAGAACCCTCAATATTTGACAAGGAAAAACAAACAAAGGATTTTTTTTTTTGGGAAAAAGGCAGGCAAAAGCTAACCTGACTTAGGGTTCGCATGGACATTCTGCTTTGAAACGGCAGACTCCTGACCTGATCTCTTCTTCACTGTAATACGGTCTCCATGGATTGACTCAGGGGCATAACTTTTCAGGTCCTTGTTAGTCTCCGGTTGGTAGGCAATCAAACCAATTGACCCCAACAACTGCTCGTTATTGCGCATCTCCATGTGGAGAGCACACAACTGAATACTTGTGAGCTACTTCCTCAAGGAGAAATAAGAGGTCGTCACGAATTCCAGTTGCTCTACAAATGAAACGAAACAATGAATGCACGGAAACAGCCCTTTTATTGTACAGAATTAACTGAAGAGAGTGAGTGTAACGTGAAGTGCTAGATTTCTATCCCATATGAACCATGTGAGCATTAGCCCTACTGATGGAACTGGGGCCACACAAAGACAGAGAAAAACTCTGACCAGGGTGGGAACCTGGTCAGGTGCCACCCTGGTCAGAGTTTCTCTGTCCTTGTGTGGCCCCAGTTCCATCAGTAGGGCTAACGCTCACATGGTTCATATGGGATAGAAATCTAGCACTTCACGTTACACTCACTCTCTTCAGTTAATTCTGTTTAAAATATAAGTGCTACACGGCCAACGTTTGTATAAAACGTAACCTTTCCTTTTATTGTACAGTTCTCTTGGTAGTTTCAATTTGTAGAGAAATCGTTACTTTTCTCAGAGTCAATAACATGTTACTAAATAATAAATGCAATTTAATGAATGGAAATTTGTAGATGTTTCCTTGCTAGCTTAGGTCAAAGTGGGTTGGGTTGAAAAGAACCAATGTATAAACTACTGTTTTAGTGCCATTAAGTAGCTAGTTTCAGCGTGGTTGTGAAGTAGACGATTAGATTTCCATCATTTTAAAAGACATTTTAGAAGACAAAGTAATGTACAGTACTGCCTGAAAGTATTGACCCCTTTACCGTGTCATTGCTGCGTCACCCTGTCGTGACTTTCCCTCGGTATTCCCGCGGCAGGCCGATTTTCTGCGGAGGGAAATTTACGGCAAGGCTCCAAAGTTGCCGCAGGAAAGCCAACCGAGGTAAACCCTTGGTAATTAAAATTCCGCGGTAGAGTTGTAAATGGTTTCCGTTGACTTTGTGTTTCGATAAGCCAGATTATAGTGTTGAAATCCCACCGAAGAACAGGAACTGAACAAGTTTCCGTTGAAAATTGCGAACATAGATCAAGGATCATGGCCGATCGTCGTGGACCTTGGTTGCCTTTACTTTCCTTTTACATGGGAATAGAATATCCGTGGCCAGAATCTTCCGACCACATTTGAAACCTTCTTTGCGACATATTTTGATTGCAGTGATTATTTTGAAGACTTCTTGTGGACTGTTCATTTGAAGGTTCGTGGACGCTTTTCCCTTTTCCCGCTTGTGTGGACTTCACCGTCGTCACATTTTAAAGTTTTATTCATTTCAGTTTATGGGAGAATATGTCCGCTTTTTTTTTTTGCAGCTCAGCGCTCGGAACATACATTTATTATCTCAATATCCTGCAGCCGGAGAGGGTTTTGACAATATTTATACAAAACTGTAAGCCTACATGTCCAGGGTCTGGGTGACCCACTCTTGCAATGCCCGTGTTGAAAGGTACAAAACTACTCAAGCTAGATAGTGTTGCTAATCACTGTCCAAAACGTTACTATTGCAGATTCCCATTAAATTGACTCAAATATCGGGTTGCTGAATTTACAAAACACATTCAACATATCCTCGAAAACCTTGCGTGACCAACCGTTCGTGGTTCAAAGTAAGACTTGTGTAAATATCATTCTTGCGGTTTACTACTGCGGTATTACTTTCCAAGTTGTTTAACAGTAACAAATTACAAAAAGAAAAACATTCCAAGGAAACCAATCCCCTGAACTAGTAGGAAATTATTTCATCTCAACTTAAAAGATTGTTTTCGTGCTCTGGTTAACATTTGATCATTGGTGCACATCGGCGTGCCTTATGCAAATTCATCACGAGTGACGGCCGGCTGCCAACAGAGTTACTCATGAAAGTGCAACGTGAGCAAAGATCGATCGAACATCAGACTATGTCAAGTTAAGAATTATATTGTTCTTTAGGCGAAATTTCAAAATTTCCCAAGTTTGTTTCGCTTGCTGTTGTTGCATCTTTATAATTGATATGGAAACGATGAGCGTTCAGATAATTTAGAGACTTCATTTCTCCACTAATCACAGTCTATTCCTAGATTTGTTTTCCATGCACAGTCAACATGCTGCAATTGCTATGATTACACATAACAATTTATTGCTGATGAAAGAGATGAAAAAAGAGACCATTCTTAAATCATTCG
>NC_090885.1:40548703-40551203 GCF_036669925.1 Montipora capricornis
TATTTTCAAGTCTCTCTTTTCGTTTTTTAGCAGTTTCTTCAGACATCCCTTTTCTACAACTGTCTCTCTTATTTGCAAGTCTCTCTTTTCGCTTTTCAGGAGTTTCTTCACACATGTTTTTCTTACAAGTATCTCTTTTGTCTGCAAGTCTGCTTACCCTCTCATTGGCTGTTTCTGTATTTTGACTCTTTTCTAGTAATCTCTGTGCTTGAGATGTCTACATTGTTTGTTTTCATTGGTTTCTGATAACTTTCTCTTTATGTATCTCGGTTTGTTTTTATGTTGACCATTTTTCTCAGTCACTGTTGAAACATAGTGCAACTCATTGATATATCCAATAAAAATTGTCTTCCGTCCTTCCTGATCAGCAACAGGAGTTAGCACTATACCTTCAGGTGAATCTATAGTAGATTCTGTGATATGAATGACACAGTTATATGCATTAGCCACAGCTTGCAAAATGATATTATCACACCATGTGCCTTGTTTTGACATTTGTCGAATATAGTTATTCCAGTGATTATCAGAAATACTTTCAATGTATAATTCTGGGTAATTCTGTAAATGGTTAATTCCAGCCATCAGCATCATCAGCAGTCCTATACAGTTGGTGTGAAAATGATTTAAAGAAACAATCCCCACATCCACCTACATCATGTGGTATCAGTCCTATCAGACGAAGCCTTTCAGTCAAACGATTCAATGGCGTATTATGACAAACTGCATTCTCGAAAGACATGCCTCCCTTTAACCTTTAATTATAATTATGAAGTTGAGGAAAGGTATCACCTTTACAATTCACTAAATTTTGCACATCATGATTATGTGTTTCTCTACAGCTACATGTACAATGCCTTTCTCTTGTTTTACATTTTTTTTTTCTGTAACTTCATGTAAAGAACAAATTTACTATAAGAACGATCAGTGATATACCATATGTTCCAGGATTTGTAATTTTTACACAAATCACTCATGAAAGAGCTGTCTGGAAGATGTTGCCTTACAAAAGACTGTATTCTTTTCCGAACTTTCTCTTGTTTAGACCCTTTAGAATTCCCTTAACAGGAATTCGAGATGGTTCCCTATCCCTTTTCCTCAGACGCTTTACTGTTTTCTTTCCAGATTTAACCTTCTCAGAAATAGTTACACTATAATCATTAATGTGCTTCTCATTTTTCTCACAGTTACGAATTGTTAAAGCCTCATCATGATCTTGTGAACTACAATCAGCACTGATTAGCCCATCAACGATTAGTGGGTTGTTTAATAGCACAACATTTGAATTCATTCGACGTTTCAGTTTACTAAATCGCCACCAGATACAAACATTCGGTTCATTTCGTTTGTGACCACAACAGGTCAGTTGGCTCAATGGCCACCGAGCACAATCACTTGGTTCATTTGGTTTGTGACCACATCGGGTCATTTGGCTCAATGGCCACCAAGCGCAATCACTCGGTTCATTTGGTTTGTATTTGTGACTGCTATGGGTCAGAGTACAATTACCCGGTTGAGTTCCCGTTTTGTTCAGAAAAGTCGACATCAATTCACAGCAAAAGGACGACAGCAAAGGTGCTTGGTTTGTCGTTGCTTGGATGCTGACATCGGGCTTTACATATACTCTTGACATAGTAAACACTTCCCTGATAAGGCTTTGACAAGTAGCAGCGATGAACCTTTTAAGAAACATCGCAATAAAGTTTGAAAAAATGAATTGAACTTACCAATGATGGTTGTATTCCTTTCGATCCACACAAAGTCCGTTCGCACGAGGTAACTCGTTGAGAGCCCGCGACAATCTTGGAAAGGTTTTCAGTTGAAAATAGTTGCGGGCACAGAGCCCGCGCTCTCCCGCGCTCTCCCGCGCTCTTGATAAAAATAAATAGATGCGTGCACATAGTTCTTATTCAAAATTCAAAATGGTGCAGATTTTGCACATCGCCCGTCCACCCAAAAAATCTCTATTCTTCACGCCTGCGAAATCAGGTCATAGGTGACCACAGGAACCCCATGTGACCACAGGAACCCCAACTTTAGGACTGCGTTCTCCTATCGTCGAACGCAATTACTACATCCCTGAAAACCTCTTACCTTTTTAGTGTTAGAGAAAAACAAAGTTGTGAGGTAAGTAAGAGATAAAGCCCGAGAATGGAGGTATTATTTATTTATTTTTTCATTTACAGATTCAGTATCAAGCCATGTACATCCCGAGGGCCGTAAGGCGGAGGGATGTATATGGCTTGATACCGACATTCGAGGGGTTTATCTAACGTATTTCATGATATTATTCATGAGGTATAGGTTACATAAAGGTCGTCTTTCACAGGGCAATAATTGGCCACTTGTTTTTGACATCTGTTTTTTTGTCTTTTTTTGATCCGACCGCAGACAATGACGTATTTCTTTGTAAGTATTGTAAAGGATTTCACACAGCATCGAGAAAGGACGTTTCACAGGTCATAATTTGTTGAAAGCACTTGTTCTCACTTAGGTGAGAAAC
>NC_090885.1:40571203-40586203 GCF_036669925.1 Montipora capricornis
GAAGGAATTTTTCGTTTTATGATGGAAGTTGTTAAAAAGGCTCCCTCTGCGTTTGGAGTATCACATTCAGAAACAAATGTGGCACATACAATTTCCTACTCTGAGGAGACCCGACTGTTGCGGGATTTTTCAAAGTTGTGTAAAACATCACAAGAATCTGTCATGTCCTACCTCTGTAAGCAAACTAAAGTGCCCAGGAAAGGAGATGCAAAGATTGTGGTCAGCACTGTTAAACCTTTCCTTCTGACATATATGAAGTGGAAGCAACATGTGGTCGTCAAGTGTAATTATATATTCACCAATGAACACGGATATTCATTTCAAGCTTGAGGATGCAATATGCTGTGTAGCTTAATAATACTCACTGAAACTGAGTAACGCTGAAGGTCTTACTGTGTAGTTTTGCTTAGTGACAAAAAACTTAAACGCTGGTGAATGGTTCAGTTCTTGCTTTTACCAGTTCCCGGGCACACCCCCAGGATCTTATTTTCACCTTGATGGATCATCTATGGTCAGTAATTCATGAACAAATTCTACAGATTATGCCACCTAAGTACGCGAAATGACTTATCATTTCTCCACCCTTTGTTCTTTTTCCTGCATAAATATACTACTGACTGGACTGTATTATTACCGAAACAGTTGATTTTAATGTTTGTTTGTTACAGTGATATCTACATGGAAGTAACAAGCGTTAAAGATGCACTAACAAGAAGTGTTTTAATAATATGCAATCCATAACTTGGTGACAACTCATGTTTAAAGGAAATGTTCCTCTTACTAAAAGAGAACATGGGACATTTAAAGCAGTCCAACTTAGAGAATGTGGGTTATGTAAATTTCATGGCACTTTGACACTGCATTTGGGAGAATTGTCAAAGGTCAAGAGGCCAGGCACAGATCCAGGAAAAAACCTTAACCATTTTCCTAGACACTAAGTGCTAATATCTATTTTAGATTTTCACTCTCTAAATTGCTGTCCCTCGATTTTGTGTAATTTTTTTTTAACCATTTGACCGATCTCTGTAAAACGGTGAAACCATTCTGGATCCGTGCCTGGAGAAAGGCCCTATTAGTTGATAAGCCTTTCTTAACATAATCGGATGCACTACCCATGTAAAATGCATGCAGTAAATCAACGTATCAGTTCTGACAGAATTCTTCCTTGGTCAGTCCTTTTTTGAATCACGTCCATCAAGCGGTCACCACAAAAAGTACACTTGCTTTCCCTAGGATCTGCTTTTTCAAGATTACAATAACAGTACCTGTTATCATCAAAAACTCTACCTGGAATGTAAACAGCATTATGTTTGTATGTATTTGGCTCAAATCCCTGTTGTGAAAGCCAAATCAACATGACAAATTCATGTTTAAAAATTTCAGGCCACCGTCGCTGAAAAGTTGTATTCTCACTGAGCTTCTTTAATGCTATGTGTTTTGCCTCCCTCCCTTCCATGGTCACAGTTCCAAGACCCTGCCCATATTTGCTGTACACATCTTGTGTATGGCTGGGTATTATGTGCCCAATGGTCCAAACAGTCAGATTTATGGATGATGGCAGAAATAAAGCATTACAACGAAAGTACTCCCTTGCAACTACAGTCAATTTACTCAGCTGTTCAGCTGTGATGTCAAACCTATTAAAAATGGACACACAATCTCTCAGTCTCAGCCCGACATATGCATATGTCAAAACTGTTTGTCTCTGAAGTCGAGAATCTTTCTCATTACTTAGCCACTTTATTAACTGCATAAAATTATGGCAAAACAGTCTGGATTCTTTCCCTGTAAAGCGGTATTGCAAATCTTGACCATTGCCCTGTGTTTCATCATACCACTTCATAACCTTTCTAGCAAGGCATTTAGCTTTCACTTCAAACTTCAGGGCAGTGACAATATGCAAGAAAGGGCTATCTCTCGGGACATCAAGGAACTTTTTGCATGTCTCAGGCAGATTTGATTTGGCAATAGCCTCTTTCAAGACTTTTAAAAGAATACTGCCATGCATTATTCTTTACATGGAGGGGTTCCACATGAACTTTATCTATCAATTTGCCAATGAGAGGTACAAATTCCTGGTGACTTTTATTCCGAGAAATAAATTCTGTAACCTTATTACGGAATTGTTTTTCTTTGAGTTGTTTTGTTGTCAAGGACTTCTTAAATTTGTCAACTTTATTAGCAAATGCGGTCCTTTCTTCATACTTCCAAGGACGCCACATGGTCTTACCGTTATTTCCAAATGTACCCTTTAAATCTGAACAATTGTCTTTGGATACATTAGCGAAAGAGGAAAAAAACTTTGTACTGTTGGAAAGCTCACCCCCCGACATAGCTAGCATTTTCATATCATTTGGTACTTCCTCAAACTTAAAAGAAACCTTGAGACCCTCTATTTCAAAAACGTTTCCTTGCAAGTCAATAATTTCTTGACATAGAAACTGCACATACTTCTTCACAGTCAAACAAGATTCTTCGCAATTAGCACCAAATATAATGAAGTTCTCATTGTTGGAAGCAACTCTCTTGCCAGCATTTAAGAAGCTTACTAAAAATGTGCATGCACTTTCATTTTTTCCGAAAGGGCACCCATCTCCCCCAAGGGCAACAAGGGGAGTCAGGATGGCTTAGTGGTTATCAACTGTGCCTTCCACCTCTGCGACCCAGGTTCAACTCTCGGACCCGGGATCGTTTGTGGCTTGAGTTTCTGTCAATCTCAACCTGACTCCGAGGGTTTTTCTCCGGGTACTCCGGTTGTCTGTCAACTGCTCATTACTTACAACATACTCTTTCATACACTCTAATTTACAGCGCTTGTTTAACGTGTCAAATAATCCATCTAAAGCAGGCTTTGGGTTGTTTTCGGAACCACCATGAATTCCTGACGCTGCCACCATTGTCTCATGTCGTCTCCTAGTGGTTGTTCTCACTGGTAAGTTTGACTTCCCTTCCACCAGACAAGTTGGAGTTCGTGTGCGACCACCAGGAGGTGATGTACATGTCCCAGGCTGTAAATAAGGGCAATGCATAAGCCATAGGATACCCATCAATTACGAACTAAAATAAAAAGTCAAAGAAAATATAAAAAAATCAAAGAAAAGAAGAGAAAAATAAAATAACTCAATGAATAGATGAATTAAAGAATAAATAAATACATAAATACACCCTCGCCCCTCCCCCACTCCATCCCACTCCACAACCACTAGCTTAGCATCAATAGGTGACCAACCTGGACACTTTTATTTTGATTTGTAATATCGCACAGCACTTCCCTTGCATCATTAACCTTCAATGTAAGAAAAAATAGGCTTACTCGTGCAACTGTGAAAGATATGTGAGAGGACCATAAATTAAATCCAAGCAACATATTAAAAATAACGTTAAAAAATCCAAATAACCTGTAAACTACCCTGCAAACAGAATATCGTTCGATCGTGGTATACAATCAGTGGGGTAAATTATCAAAAACACATTTAATGCACAAACCTTTGATTTTAGTCGGTTAATTTGTCTGTTAATTGTGCTGAGTTCCATTTTCATCGCCCTGCTCTCTTCCACTGCTTTCTGCCTCATCTCTTTACATGTTTTCATGAAGCTCCCAAGATCAAACCGTTGGCTCTTCGAATAAGGCATTGCTGGTATTGCCTACAAAAATCCGGTGCATTTTCAGTTCTATATTTTTGAAACGAGGAGAAATTCAGGAAAACAAAAATCATACGATTCTTACCTGGTTACCAAAGGACCCTTGGAAGATGAAATAAAAGCTGATGAGCGCAAGGCCTTCAATCCTTTCCAAGAAATTAAACATCAGAAAGTTGAACGTTGTTTGATGGTTC
Organism: Montipora capricornis; assembly: GCF_036669925.1. Taxonomy (NCBI): domain Eukaryota; kingdom Metazoa; phylum Cnidaria; class Anthozoa; order Scleractinia; family Acroporidae; genus Montipora; species Montipora capricornis. The sequence goes on from NC_090885.1 coordinate 40,575,040, forward strand.
ACAACAATCCTTCCCAAGTACCTTCTATGCCTTAGTTTATCAGCTGTTTATATGGTGTGTTTGGTAGCAACAGAAAGCTCAATGCTTCAGCTATACAAAGAAACACGCTGGCCTTTTAGGTATCCCAGCATGCAGGAGGAGTCTGTTTATATAGTAGAGAAAGCTAGGTACCAGTCTCCTCCCGGCAATTTCCGTTTTGGGCGCCATATTTGAAGACAATTCGATGCTGATTTCTGGCGCCCGCTGACCCGGCATGTTGAAACAAAGAATCCAGGGTTCTCAGTAGATTTCCAAACAGACGGCAAAATTGCAATAACAGGCGGTTAATGACTCAGCCCAAAGGGCTGAGTAAGAGCGGCAGGTACAACACGCAGGTCACAGGTCATTGTTTTACCTATACAGAAAGTATCCTAAACATTCATAAAAGCTAACCTTAGGCCTAAAAACTTTTCTTTAGGCCTAATTAGGCCTAAAATTAGCTTTTATGAATGTTTAGGATACTTTTCTTTAGGCCTAATTAGGCCTAAGGTTAGCTTTTATGAATGTTAGAGTACTTTCTGTATAGGTAAAACAATGACCTGTGACCTGCGCTTTGTACCTGGCGGAGTAAGAGGGTCTCGGTGCATGCATCCCCGGACAATTTTGAAAGTTTAGGTTTTGGGAGGGTCTGATTGTGCAATATTGCTAATCTCTATGTCAAATGAATTGAATTGTGTTGTGCGCCTGAAATGCGACACACCTGGTAACTTGGTACTGTGCAATAATCAGGTTTTAGAGTCTGACTTGCAAATGCCTTTAGTTAACACAAGGCTACTTTCTATTATGGTCACCCAGGCACCTTAATGCATCTAATCTGCGTGTACATGCTAGAAAAATTGCAAAAATGACATATTTAGAGGCTGAAATAGATAGGCGTAGCTGTAAAAGACAATATCAAATGGATTTCTTTTTCGTGATACACTTGTTGACATAGCATATTTTAGTTGGTTGTAGTAACAATTAACAATTATTTGACAAGGTTGAGCAAAATATCGTGATTAGTTATTTCCCAAAGGCTGACCCAAATTATAATAATTTATCTACGAGACACCAACAGATTACAATATTTTCAAAAATTGAGTTCAATAATTGTTTTAACTTTCGATGACTGAGTTTGTTTTCACAATTCCCACCAATTAAATCACTTTCTGAAAGCTCAGGAAAGCAAGCTGCCATTTTACGCATAAGCAGACCATTACTTGTAGGCAGTTATTTGCAGGTCACATGGTTGGCTCTCAACCAGTGAAAAGGAAAAGAAACATGCATCGAATGATAACTGCAGTTATTGTATCCCTTATCATTTCGTGTCGAGCCTACAATACTAGACATATTTAGTTGGAAAACTTAGCAAATGGTCAGAATCATCGTTTTACAAGATCGTAGCTTATACCACATCCCCCTTCCCCCATTCAGAAAGAACTGTCTGTCTGTCTGGTCTTCTCGAGACAGAGGTGAGAGATGATTTCATGCAGACTGGAACGGCTAAATTGCTCTGTCGTAAACATGGCGGTTCACAGCACCAGTGAAGTCGTCTCTCTGGCCTTTCTGTGGACGAATTCCAGGACCTACCGATACAATTTGAGCAAGTTTTGAAAGCTAAAATCTCCAATTGATGCTGTATTTTCCCGGTAGGACTAGGTGGCTCCACACTCATAACAAAATCTATGAAATGAGAATCGGGGTCTTCCCTTGTCATGGAACTGCCGAGTTACCCAGAATTCCTTTTGGGCATGAAGGAGGCAAGCGGAGACTGGTCCTCATCAAATGAGGAAAAAGTAGCGAGAAGATTTCTTGGTGGATACTAAGGTGTAGCCAAGGTGCGTGCTGTTAACGTAGACTTTTTATCATAGGAAATTCGGCCTGGCCTTTAGTAATTTCTCGTCAAAGAAACGGTATAATGTAAATAAGAGAGTTATGAGATTTTTGTTTGCAATTACCTGTCCTCTTACGTACCACTTAAGTCAAACTCTACATCTCTATGCAATAAGCGCATTCAAAATTTCCTCATATTATTGTATAAAAGTAGTTAAAGAAAGAAAAGGCTTGTCCTGCATATATGAAAAATACGTTTTCTCTCCTGTTCTCTTCTTATGCATGATCTTCGTGGAAATTACATTCTGTCCCTAAGTAAACCTAGAACAACCAGTTATGATCTTAGTTCTTTTTCTTACGTATTAACTAGGTATGTTGCAAAATGCACTACCTGATTTTTCCCGTACCACTGAGTTTACTGGTTTTAAACTAATCCAGGGCCGGATGTTGTACAGGAGCTTTTCGTTTTGATTAATATGTCATTAAATAATATTTATTATTTAGTTATGTATCTGTATGTATTATGTATGTTAGCTGTAATGTCTCGAAGATATTATTCTGAAATTCGAGATGAAATAAAGTGTATGTTACTTTCGGCAGGGCGCATGCGTGCACTTTGTAATCTGCAACTCCAGTGCTTACTATATGACTGATAAAATGACTTTTCTCTTGAATATATAAGCCATTGAAATCTTACGTTAAATTCTAATGACATGGGTGGTTTGGAATTGTGAGTAGGCGTGGGATTTGTCTCATATGGTTTAGGGGCCGACAAATCCCTCCCTCAATGCCGTACCGTGAGGCGAGGTCAGTAGCAGAAAGCAGCAAAGGGCCAACTGCGTCCAAAAGCAATCGCACGGGCCGAAATCGCGGGATGACTCGTTTGGTATGTAGCTCCAGCGCCACGTCTGGAGGTACTGCATATTTTTCTCATCTCGTCTTCAAACATTCCGTCAGCACATGCGTGCGTAAATGTTCAGCCTCTCCGATACCTACCATCCTAGACATATTTAGTTGGAACACTTAGGGAATGGTCAGAATCATCGTGTTACAAGATCGTAGCTTATACCACATCCCCCTTCCCCCAATTCAATGTTGTGCGAGAATTTTTCGGGCGACTACTAGTAGTTGTGGAAATCAACATTGGAGGAAGGGGGAAACGGGGATGGGTGTTCCAACAAATGTGACGAGTATTGTAGAGCAAAAATAATAATATTATTATTATTACCTGTCTTATTACAAAATACAAACTTTACAAGTACTGTACTAGATAAATCTTGGAATGATAACTTACGACTATCCCTTGGTGGTGCGGTCAAATCCACCTGTGCAATAGTGGGGCCCTGGGTGGAAGCAGCAGTTACTGTGCTAGTAACTGGTGTACCTATAAAAGAAGCAAATTTATTTTAACATGGTGTCTCCCAATGTGTTGGGTTATTGTGCACAATTTAAGTAGACCAATGGGTTGGGTAGATCTACATGTAATGAATGTATACTGAAATCTGATTACATGGTCAGAGATAGTTACCAAAGAAGGTGCTAGTACAAGTTAGGAATAAAACACCTTCCAATAAGGAGGGGAAAAGACAAGATGCAATGCATGCATTGTACCTGGTGAAACTGAGATGAAAAAAATATTTTTTTTATGTGATGCAGAGTATTCTTCTGCTAGAGTGTTACCATCCAGGAGCCCTTTTTTGACAATTGCCATTGAATGGCCACTTCAATAAGACTTGAAAAATGTCAACCTGAAAGAAGATTAATAAAATTTAATAAATATTAAAAATTGTTTTATGTATTGAAGCACAATAGTGATCACTAATTTCTCATTCGGTGATATACAGGCTGAAAAGCTTTAACTAAAACTCCGCACAACACTGTCAGATTATGCAGGTCAAGAAAGAAAGGAGTTCATCACTTTTTGCAAGTAGTCATTGGAATCATAACTGACATTGTTCGTTTTCTGTTGAGTTAATTATTTGTTATCATTAATATTATTTTTGATTTATCTTCTTGTAAGAAACATAGGTTGTTAATAGTTTCTCGAAGGAGAGTTGTTATTCTTGTTCTATTTAAGGAACCGTTGGAAAGTTCAGAAATAGAAAATTAATTGAAATGTAAACTTGGGTATGCTAGCCCATGAACCGTCTGAGCCAAGCACACTTATTCATTGCACAGGCTACATTCAGTTCCTCTCAGTTAAAAAAATGTATCGAATAGTAACATGCATCAATCTCGAAAACAGAGATTATCACATAACACAGAGAAAAGAGAAATGCGAAATCACATCAATCAAAGGTGAAATGTGAAAGAAACATGAAATGTGAAGGTTGAATTTTGGCAGGAATACAATGCCATATTAAAACTAATATTCCAGGGATTCTTCTGGTCCATTCACAGGATCCCGAAAGACTACTCGTGGTCCAACTATTTGAGCAAAATCCAGAAGTCGAGCAGCCAGGTTCAGGATGCGATCTCTGTTTTTCTTTTGTGTTTTCTAAATTGTTTTTAGGCTAAAATATTCTTTTGTAGTATCTCACATAACTTTTAGAACATTTTTCTCTCTTATGTACAAGGCATTTGTTTATGTAATATTGTGAATTTTTAAGACTCTTTTTGTTTACTTTGTTGTGAGAGCCAGTAAGGCCCTGTTTACAAGCAGGTAGGATAACCCTACTGCTAGGGTTACTAGCAAGAAGGTTACCGTAGCACTCACACATTTCTTCTTTATTTCTAACAGAGTGTTTACAAGGCAGCTAGGGTTACCCTGGTACTAGGGTAACCCTAGCTGCCTTGTAAACGCTCTGCTAGGGATAACTTGGCTACCTTGCCTAACTTTTTAGCTGTTTCCATTGTGTTTGCGATGCTGGCGGTTACCAAGCATGCAAAGTTGTCCCAGGTGGTAGGGTAATTAACCCTACCTGTGAAATTTTGCTTGTAAACCCAGGCTATCTTTGACCCTCCTACCTGCTTGTAAACAGAGCCTAATATTGCCGTAGAGTACACTGTATGTAACTGGCCCACCTAGAATAACAATGCTAACTCTGACCAACTGTGGGCCACCATGGTCTTGTTTTTGAGATCACGATTTTGTTTGTAAAAAAAATAAGCTTGAGTAAAAATAAGTCATTATTGCATTAATTGTCCAGTTGAGTGTGAACATCACTTCTCTCTTTCTTCTGAAGATGTTTCTTTTTGTAACTTTACGAAATGATGGGTGGTCCATGGACCTGGGGTCCATTGGGGTCCATGTTTTGTGTACGTCCTCGTGGCTCATCCCGAATGAGACAAATTTTCTTCTAAATATTTGTTCCAGAGGATGAAACGATACTCTGGCCATCGAATTTAAGGTGAATGTGTGAAATATGGAGTGAACAATGAGAATAAATTTGCTGGTTTTTTCCGATTATACCACCACGCGATGAATGTAAGCCAAAGGAAGCAAACCAAATATTATTCTTACCTATTTTGGAAACTTGAAGACTTGAAATTTCATCCTGTGAATAATAATCGCATTCTTTAACCTTTTTGTTGTCCTAAGTTTTCTTTAGTCTGAATTTTTTTTATAGAAAAATGTTTGTAAATCCGTCCCGTGACTCGCCCTACCGGCAGTTTAATGCAAGGCAGCAACGCCCTGAATGCAAATTCCATTTATGTAAGCGATCACGTACGAGCCTTGTGACAACATACATAAAACCAACACAGTTTTGCTTATGTGTTTACCTTTTCAAATCGATCCCAAACAACGACGGAAAGTTGGCGATCAACAGACGAGCTATGTTTTCCTTTTTTTCATTTCATTTTCATTTCATTTATTTCCCCCATTTATTTAGAGAATTACAAATTAAAGTAAATGGAGAAGAATTAAAGTAAATGGAGAAGGGCAACGATATAGGTAAACTAGTTAGATGCCCTTTAAATTAAGTTACATTTCAATTTTAAGATAAAAGATAATTACAATAAGCAAAAGAAACGAGGAACACTTAGTTAAGGGATACTAAACAGTAAGTGCAGTAGTTAGTACTGAGCAAAATAATTCTAAAAAAGAGATCTTTTACATAGATATTTATTTGACATACTACGAATGAATAGAGGAATATCATTCCAATAATAACATCCAATAATCGTTGGGCAAAATTTCCTTATATTTGTTTTAAAAGAACTGGGATTTAGATACTGTATGGATGTGCTTCCAGTAGTATAATTATGTGGCTCAGATACAAAAGATAAAGTAAGATTTGATGGTTACTTATCTACGATAAGATCATAAAATAGTTGACAAGTTTTTAACTTCACAATATCAGGAAATTTAAAAAGGCCAAGATTTACATAATGGGGAGTAATATGCTCACGAAGTGGTACCTCATTGATGATTCTTACAGCTTTGTTTTGCAGCTTTACCACTTGAGATATGGCAGCTTCGTAGTTATTACCCCACAATACACAGGCATAAGTTGAATAAGGATATATAAGTGCATAATAGATACTTGTTAAAGATTTGTTGGGTACATGACGTATTAATTTTGCAATAATATTTATGCTTTTACTGATTTTACTACTAATATAATCGATACGATGGTGCCATGATAGGAAACAATAACACTGTGAGACTGCTCAAGATACTGATCTGCTAGTTTAAGAAGGGTGTATAAATTATAATTAAGTTTTTGCCGTGGTTGGAATACTACATATTTTGTCATACTTAAATTTAAAGTTAGCTTATGTGAGCATAGCCAGTCATAAACAGCGGGTAATTCAGAGTTTATGAGGTGTTTTTTGACGACATAGTAACACAAAATCACAGCATACTATTAAGTAGATATAAAAAGAAAAGTACACGAAAATTGATTTTTCCTTTCTTATCTGAGATCTTCAAATTTTGCTGCCATCTTGTTCGATGACCACTGACCAGTCACCTATGTGACTGGCAGGATGATTACGAGTAAACACCCGATTCGCACAGAGAGTGCCTGGTATCGCCCGTCAAAATGATACACAAATTACTGGGCATCACTCGTTTGTAGTACGTACTATAGTATGCTGCTTATAGTGCTTAGTACTGTATAGTGCACACAGTACACAGTACGTACTATTTCGGCTTGATAGCACGATTTCCTCATTATTCGCTTTTAATATATCAACTGCATGCAATTCCTCTGTAATCCATCCTGGAATGGTGCACAGGGAATTTTTGTTTTCGTACTTCTAAAACTGAGCTAATGGAAGGTAAGTGTTTAGCTCTCCTCTAATATTTTCTTTTGTGCTGAGTAAGTGGATGTCGGCCTTTTAACTCAACTCTGTCCACTGCCTTGTAAATTATTATAGTACGAAGTTAATTTTCTTGCAGGCGTAATAAACCGTAAAACGATTTAATTAAAAAAGAGGTTCAAGTGAGGTATCATCATGATGAAAACACTTCTTCAAGCAAGAGAGATTCGCTTCAGGCAAGCAACGATGGTTGACTTCTATGAAAATGAACACGAGGGTCGTAGAAATGCTCACGTAGTTACAACTGAACATTCCGATGATGGTGGTGATGAACAAGAGCACCTGCAACTCGTCACTATCAGAGGCTACAAGGAGTGGAAGTTATGCCAACGTTCGAGCAGGGTTTGTTTTGTTCAAGCAACAGATGTCATTTTTGTAAAACCGATAAAGTTCAGGGCAAATGCTATTTTGAGAATCTTGCGTCATGTTGATGCAAGTTAACATATTTTCATGTCGAAAGTGGTACTCATAACTTTTATCAAAGCTTTATATGGTTCACCATAATATCAGTATGTATTGTTCCTTTTGATCCAGATTGATTGACTGATGGCACCATCTACATGTACGTCATTCTTGCAATAATATTGAGGTCAATAATTATTATACTATACTTAACAATAATTATTCACTGACACTGAAGTGAATAATTGTTTTAGTGATAACCACACCAGCTGAATAAAGAGTGAACCAGAAAACTACGTTGTTTTTATAAATTATGTGGTTGGAAATTTTAAATCTTGCATGCCAGAATCCATTTGTTTTCACTTCAGCTACTCAGGGTTAAATAGTACTTGGCTAGTCACCTCCGAGTTAGGCAATCAGCGCATGTGGAGCACACTATTCAGTTTTGTGGTATATACTAATTAACAAGCCGAATCAAAGGTGGCTAGTGGTGGATATTACCTTGCTGGTAAATATCAACCACTAGCCACCAACTCTACAGGTGAATAGTTGTTAAATTACTTTATACTAAAACAGTGAGATAATATAACACGAAAAGATGATTTTAACTAATAATTTATTATTATTTATTCCTGCAACAATAACAATCGTTTTGGGGGAAAATCCTGGGCCAGTTAGTCAGAGATGAATGGCAAAGCCTCTTCTTTGTTTGACTAACCAATCAGAGCATGCCTTCAATGCTATCCACTGTTGTAGTATATACTAATACAGAATATTGGGCAAATGTATTCAACTCCAATTATTGGAATACAAGAAAACAAACAGGAGCATGAGAATCATTGTGTGATAGTACAAAATTAAAGAATATACTCTTGTTTTTCTTTATAAGAACGTCTAATTTTAGAGCTGAGGCTGAACGTTCTTATAAATTTTTACATTGTGAGGCTGAAAACGTTCTTAAGATGTTCTTAAATTTACGTGGTGTAGTTTTTCAAGAAGTCAATGCGGGCATGATCAGGAAACCTATCGAAGTGCTTGCTTTGATGGTGTTGAAGTTTAATATTTTGTAACAATAATTTATAAATGAGAACTGTTGACATTATTATAAACTGAGATGTGTATCATGTAATACGAAAACTATCATTATGTTATACAAAATATGCCCTTAAGTATTTGGGTTAATTTAAATTTCTTTACCTTTATTTTATGCTTTCATTTAAAACACTTCACTTATCACCTCCGAGTCAGGCAATCAGCGCAAGTGGAGATCACTATTCAGTCTTGTGGTATGTACTAATTAACAAGCCAAAGTGGACGTGGCAGTTTTAGTATATGCTGATACAGAATATTGGGCAAATTAATGATGTCACACCTTGCCACTTAATGAATAGCTGCAAAATGGTGTACAAAGTTGTAAAGGTAAAAAAGAAGCTTTCTTTCTCATCTGGAAGTGTCTTAATAACAATATTACAAATAATGTTACAAATTTTGGAATTTCAGCAAACCATGCAAAAGTAATTATTTTCTTTATGTAAGTTAATTTTATGTGGTTTCATCCATTGTGTATTCTGTAATTTGTGGGCAAATTACCCAAATAAATCACTTTAATTATATACATATATTATTCTTGAATGTATCCTATAGTTGCATGATAATAGAAAACTTTATTGATCATTATTTATCCATAAACCTGTTTGTGCGTGTCATGCATCACTGCAACTCTCACGGTAGTTTCAGTACAATTCTACCACTGCGAGCCCTATTTTGGCTAGCTATAAGGACAGTTCAGCACTTATCATTGTTTTGTAGGAAAGTAAATGAGTTTATATTAATAACTTCAATTCAAATAAGGAGACATTTTTATAGTTCTTTGATTATTTGGAGTTGGTATGATTTGACTTTAGATACCCCCTGTTAAGATGATATTGTTATTCTTTGACTAATAGTATTTTTTTTGGTTTTTTACATATATATACATATATATTTCCTTTTAGGCACTTTACTTTTAATAAGGAATCCCTGTATTCTGTACATACTGACCTAATTACTCAGATATCACTGTTCATCTCTGCATTTTGTTCATTTTATTTTAATCATTGTGTAATTGTATTGAGTAAATAAAAAAATAAATTGCACTGTTGAACAGCAGACCCCTGATTAACTTCTTTCGTTTGTCCACCAGCACTTATATATTTCACATAATTGTAGTCAGTGTTTGTAGAGATTGGTTAAAAATTACCAACCCACAAGTATACTTAATGCCTTTCCAGGCCTACCCACAACAGCTGTCGGTCTTAGAAATTATGTGCTCCGTTTTTCTCTCACAGGGTGGAGCCTTCCACAGAAGAGTTACAGAGCCCAAACTTGCTTGGCAGGTAGAGTTTTGGATTCTGCACTACAACCTTTTCGGGTCGGGGAGAACCACAGCTGTTTCTGGCGGGGAGCTATGGGAGAAAAAACACCTTTTTGCCAAGAGTGTACAGCCTTCCCACTTCATTGTGCATCTTCCTGGTTGGCTCAGGGGGAACAGCTCATTCCAGGGCAAAAGGGGTGGACTTCCCTGGAGGTGCCAGAGGCAAACCAAGGATACCAGGGGATGGCCCGTCTAATTGTGCATCTTCCTGGTCGGGTCCTAAGGGGCAGCTCAAATCTAGAGGAAGCAAGAGCACCAAAACATGTCTTGCTATAGAGTGAAGGGTCTTCACTGGAACAGGAGCTCATTACCCAGAGCCTCCATCTTCCATATTAACCCTCTGACTCAACCTTTTCCTGTATCTTTCCATTTTTACAAGCACCTCACAAGGAGGCTTCAGTGGGTGTTTTCACACGTTCAGAATGACCAATCATAAGAGACCTAAAGTCAGCCATTTTTTTTACGTCACATAAGTACATGTGTCACATAAGTCAAAATAACGTAGTTCTAAAAACAGATAGAAGTTCCGGGTAATGAGCTCCTGACTGGAAGAGTTAGAGCCAGACCAATGGCCCATTCAATTGCGCATCGTCCGAGCCGGTTCCGGGGAGTACTGTTCAAATCTGGGGGAAGCTAGGTACTAAAAACGTGTTTTGCTATTCAGTGAAGAGACTTCCCTGGGCATGCTGGAGCCAAACCAAGGTTACCATGGGATGTGCAAGAGGATTGCGCATCTCCCTGGCCCACTAAGAAAGGGCGAGCTCATTCAGGGGGGAGGGGGTAGGGATATATCTGCAAAAAAAAACACTTCTATAGCGTGTAGAGCCTTCCCTGGAAGTGCTGGAGCCAAGCCAATAGCATGGCAGGATTTCCCAACCCATTGCGCATCTCCCTCACCCATTCAAGGAGGCCAGCTCGTTTTGGGAGGGTTCTTGCATGGCAAAAGGGTGAGTTTGGAGGACCACATAGAACACACTCAAGCCACATACTTAGGGGCGTAGCATCCAGGGGTCTATTCACCTTGGGGCGAAAGGGTGAAGAGTCGGCACATGGAATCCAGGGGGGCAGAGTCAAATCCGGGGGGAGTTGTGCCCAAAAAACCGGGTTTTTCAATGGTGTAGGTCTTTCTTTACCCTCGGATTTTAGAGGAGCTTGGTGTAGCTAATATCTCCGAGCATTTGCCCTCCCAACCATGATACACCACAGAGGACAGACTACAACACCGGGAAC